>NW_027361687.1:95282500-95724206 GCF_039654945.1 Dendrobates tinctorius | reverse complement strand
GCTTTTAGAGACTTGTTTGGGCTCATGAGAGGAGTAGAAAAACATCAAAAATTTCAGTCCTGCATGATTCTACCAAGAAATGTGTGTTCATTCAAACCGCTGGTTTTTGATAGTTTGGGCCCTATTGAATAATGAATGTTTTGAATTTTCTCCAAAAGTAAAGTAGTTGCAAACTCATCCTTTTAGAAACTTGTTAGGGCTGTTGAGAGGAGTAAAAAACCATCAGAAATTTCAATCCTGCATGAATCTACCAAGAAATGTGATTCTTCATTCAAAACGCTGGTTTTTGCTATTGGGCTCTATTGAATAATGAATGTTTTGAATTTTCTCCAAAAGTAAAGTAGTTGCAAACTCATGCTTTTAGAGACTTGTTTGGGCTCATGAGAGGAGTAGAAAAACATCAAAAATTTCAGTCCTGCATGATTCTACCAAGAAATGTGTGTTCATTGAAACCGCTGGTTTTTGATAGTTTGGGCCCTATTGAATAATGAATGTTTTGAATTTTCTCCAAAAGTAAAGTAGTTGCAAACTCATCCTTTTAGAAACTTGTTTGGGCTGTTGAGAGGAGTAAAAAACCATCACAAATTTCAATCCTGCATGATTCTACCAAGAAATGTGATTCTTCATTCAAAACGCTGGTTTTTGCTATTGGGCTCTATTGAATAATGAATGTTTTGAATTTTCTCCAAAAGTAAAGTAGTTGCAAACTCATGCTTTTAGAGACTTGTTTGGGCTCATGAGAGGAGTAGAAAAACATCAAAAATTTCAGTCCTGCATGATTCTACCAAGAAATGTGTGTTCATTGAAACCGCTGATTTTTGATAGTTTGGGCCCTATTGAATAATGAATGTTTTGAATTTTCTCCAAAAGTAAAGTAGTTGCAAACTCATCCTTTTAGAAACTTGTTTGGGCTGTTGAGAGGAGTAAAAAACCATCAAAAATTTCAATCCTGCATGATTTTACCAAGAAATGTGATTCTTCATTCAAAACCTGATTTTTGCTATTGGGCTCTATTGAGTAGTGAATGTTTTGAATTTTCTCCAAAAGTAAAGTAGTTGCAAACTCATGCTTTTAGAGACTTGTTTGGGCTCATGAGAGGAGTAGAAAAACATCAAAAATTTCAGTCCTGCATGATTCTACCAAGAAATGTGTTCATTCAAACCGCTGGTTTTTGATAGTTTGGGCCCTATTGAATAATGAATGTTTTGAATTTTCTCCAAAAGTAAAGTAGTTGCAAACTCATCCTTTTAGAAACTTGTTTGGGCTGTTGAGAGGAGTAAAAAACCATCAAAAATTTCAATCCTGCATGATTCTACCAAGAAATGTGATTCTTCATTCAAAACGCTGGTTTTTGCTATTGGGCTCTATTGAATAATGAATGTTTTGAATTTTCTCCAAAAGTAAAGTAGTTGCAAACTCATGCTTTTAGAGACTTGTTTGGGCTCATGAGAGGAGTAGAAAAACATCAAAAATTTCAGTCCTGCATGATTCTACCAAGAAATGTGTGTTCATTGAAACCGCTGGTTTTTGATAGTTTGGGCCCTATTGTATAATGAATGTTTTGAATTTTCTCCAAAAGTAAAGTAGTTGCAAACTCATCCTTTTAGAAACTTGTTTGGGCTGTTGAGAGGAGTAAAAAACCATCAAAAATTTCAATCCTGCATGATTCTACCAAGAAATGTGATTCTTCATTCAAAACGCTGGTTTTTGCTATTGGGCTCTATTGAATAATGAATGTTTTGAATTTTCTCCAAAAGTAAAGTAGTTGCAAACTCATGCTTTTAGAGACTTGTTTGGGCTCATGAGAGGAGTAGAAAAACATCAAAAATTTCAGTCCTGCATGATTCTACCAAGAAATGTGTGTTCATTCAAACCGCTGGTTTTTGATAGTTTGGGCCATATTGAATAATGAATGTTTAGAATTTTCTCCAAAAGTAAAGTAGTTGCAAACTCATGCTTTTAGAGACTTGTTTGGGCTCATGAGATGAGTAGAAAAACATCAAAAATTTCAGTCCTGCATGATTCTACCAAGACATGTGTGTTCATTGAAACGGCTGGTTTTTGATAGTTTGGGCCCTATTGAATAATGAATGTTTTGAATTTTCTCCAAAAGTAAAGTAGTTGCAAACTCATCCTTTTAGAAACTTGTTTGGGCTGTTGAGAGGAGTAAAAAACCATCAAAAATTTCAATCCTGCATGATTCTACCAAGAAATGTGATTCTTCATTCAAAACGCTGGTTTTTGCTATTGGGCTCTATTGAATAATGAATGTTTTGAATTTTCTCCAAAAGTAAAGTAGTTGCAAACTCATGCTTTTAGAGACTTGTTTGGGCTCATGAGAGGAGTAGAAAAACATCAAAAATTTCAGTCCTGCATGATTCTACCAAGAAATGTGTGTTCATTGAAACCGCTGGTTTTTGATAGTTTGGGCCCTATTGAATAATGAATGTTTTGAATTTTCTCCAAAAGTAAAGTAGTTGCAAACTCATCCTTTTAGAAACTTGTTTGGGCTGTTGAGAGGAGTAAAAAACCATCAAAAATTTCAATCCTGCATGATTTTACCAAGAAATGTGATTCTTCATTCAAAACCTGATTTTTGCTATTGGGCTCTATTGAGTAGTGAATGTTTTGAATTTTCTCCAAAAGTAAAGTAGTTGCAAACTCATGCTTTTAGAGACTTGTTTGGGCTCATGAGAGGAGTAGAAAAACATCAAAAATTTCAGTCCTGCATGATTCTACCAAGAAATGTGTTCATTCAAACCGCTGGTTTTTGATAGTTTGGGCCCTATTGAATAATGAATGTTTTGAATTTTCTCCAAAAGTAAAGTAGTTGCAAACTCATCCTTTTAGAAACTTGTTTGGGCTGTTGAGAGGAGTAAAAAACCATCAAAAATTTAAATCCTGCATGATTCTACCAAGAAATGTGATTCTTCATTCAAAACGCTGGTTTTTGCTATTGGGCTCTATTGAATAATGAATGTTTTGAATTTTCTACAAAAGTAAAGTAGTTGCAAACTCATGCTTTTAGAGACTTGTTTGGGCTCATGAGAGGAGTAGAAAAACATCAAAAATTTCAGTCCTGCATGATTCTACCAAGAAATGTGTGTTCATTGAAACGGCTGGTTTTTGATAGTTTGGGCCCTATTGTATAATGAATGTTTTGAATTTTCTCCAAAAGTAAAGTAGTTGCAAACTCATCCTTTTAGAAACTTGTTTGGGCTGTTGAGAGGAGTAAAAAACCATCAAAAATTTCAATCCTGCATGATTCTACCAAGAAATGTGATTCTTCATTCAAAACGCTGGTTTTTGCTATTGGGCTCTATTGAATAATGAATGTTTTGAATTTTCTCCAAAAGTAAAGTAGTTGCAAACTCATGCTTTTAGAGACTTGTTTGGGCTCATGAGAGGAGTAGAAAAACATCAAAAATTTCAGTCCTGCATGATTCTACCAAGAAACGTGTGTTCATTGAAACCGCTGGTTTTTGATAGTTTGGGCCCTATTGAATAATGAATGTTTTGAATTTTCTCCAAAAGTAAAGTAGTTGCAAACTCATCCTTTTAGAAACTTGTTTGGGCTGTTGAGAGGAGTAAAAAACCATCAAAAATTTCAATCCTGCATGATTTTACCAAGAAATGTGATTCTTCATTCAAAACCTGATTTTTGCTATTGGGCTCTATTGAGTAGTGAATGTTTTGAATTTTCTCCAAAAGTAAAGTAGTTGCAAACTCATGCTTTTAGAGACTTGTTTGGGCTCATGAGAGGAGTAGAAAAACATCAAAAATTTCAGTCCTGCATGATTCTACCAAGAAATGTGTTCATTCAAACCGCTGGTTTTTGATAGTTTGGGCCCTATTGAATAATGAATGTTTTGAATTTTCTCCAAAAGTAAAGTAGTTGCAAACTCATCCTTTTAGAAACTTGTTTGGGCTGTTGAGAGGAGTAAAAAACCATCAAAAATTTAAATCCTGCATGATTCTACCAAGAAATGTGATTCTTCATTCAAAACGCTGGTTTTTGCTATTGGGCTCTATTGAATAATGAATGTTTTGAATTTTCTCCAAAAGTAAAGTAGTTGCAAACTCATGCTTTTAGAGACTTGTTTGGGCTCATGAGAGGAGTAGAAAAACATCAAAAATTTCAGTCCTGCATGATTCTACCAAGAAATGTGTGTTCATTGAAACGGCTGGTTTTTGATAGTTTGGGCCCTATTGTATAATGAATGTTTTGAATTTTCTCCAAAAGTAAAGTAGTTGCAAACTCATCCTTTTAGAAACTTGTTTGGGCTGTTGAGAGGAGTAAAAAACCATCAAAAATTTCAATCCTGCATGATTCTACCAAGAAATGTGATTCTTCATTCAAAACGCTGGTTTTTGCTATTGGGCTCTATTGAATAATGAATGTTTTGAATTTTCTCCAAAAGTAAAGTAGTTGCAAACTCATGCTTTTAGAGACTTGTTTGGGCTCATGAGAGGAGTAGAAAAACATCAAAAATTTCAGTCCTGCATGATTCTACCAAGAAACGTGTGTTCATTGAAACCGCTGGTTTTTGATAGTTTGGGCCCTATTGAATAATGAATGTTTTGAATTTTCTCCAAAAGTAAAGTAGTTGCAAACTCATCCTTTTAGAAACTTGTTTGGGCTGTTGAGAGGAGTAAAAAACCATCAAAAATTTCAATCCTGCATGATTCTACCAAGAAATGTGATTCTTCATTCAAAACGCTGGTTTTTGCTATTGGGCTCTATTGAATAATGAATGTTTTGAATTTTCTCCAAAAGTAAAGTAGTTGCAAACTCATGCTTTTAGAGACTTGTTTGGGCTCATGAGAGGAGTAGAAAAACATCAAAAATTTCAGTCCTGCATGATTCTACCAAGACATGTGTGTTCATTGAAACGGCTGGTTTTTGATAGTTTGGGCCCTATTGAATAATGAATGTTTTGAATTTTCTCCAAAAGTAAAGTAGTTGCAAACTCATCCTTTTAGAAACTTGTTTGGGCTGTTGAGAGGAGTAAAAAACCATCAAAAATTTCAATCCTGCATGATTCTACCAAGAAATGTGATTCTTCATTCAAAACGCTGGTTTTTGCTATTGGGCTCTATTGAATAATGAATGTTTTGAATTTTCTCCAAAAGTAAAGTAGTTGCAAACTCATGCTTTTAGAGACTTGTTTGGGCTCATGAGAGGAGTAGAAAAACATCAAAAATTTCAGTCCTGCATGATTCTACCAAGAAACGTGTGTTCATTGAAACCGCTGGTTTTTGATAGTTTGGGCCCTATTGAATAATGAATGTTTTGAATTTTCTCCAAAAGTAAAGTAGTTGCAAACTCATCCTTTTAGAAACTTGTTTGGGCTGTTGAGAGGAGTAAAAAACCATCAAAAATTTCAATCCTGCATGATTCTACCAAGAAATGTGATTCTTCATTCAAAACGCTGGTTTTTGCTATTGGGCTCTATTGAATAATGAATGTTTTGAATTTTCTCCAAAAGTAAAGTAGTTGCAAACTCATGCTTTTAGAGACTTGTTTGGGCTCATGAGAGGAGTAGAAAAACATCAAAAATTTCAGTCCTGCATGATTCTACCAAGACATGTGTGTTCATTGAAACGGCTGGTTTTTGATAGTTTGGGCCCTATTGAATAATGAATGTTTTGAATTTTCTCCAAAAGTAAAGTAGTTGCAAACTCATCCTTTTAGAAACTTGTTTGGGCTGTTGAGAGGAGTAAAAAACCATCAAAAATTTCAATCCTGCATGATTCTACCAAGAAATGTGATTCTTCATTCAAAACGCTGGTTTTTGCTATTGGGCTCTATTGAATAATGAATGTTTTGAATTTTCTCCAAAAGTAAAGTAGTTGCAAACTCATGCTTTTAGAGACTTGTTTGGGCTCATGAGAGGAGTAGAAAAACATCAAAAATTTCAGTCCTGCATGATTCTACCAAGAAATGTGTGTTCATTCAAACCGCTGGTTTTTGATAGTTTGGGCCATATTGAATAATGAATGTTTAGAATTTTCTCCAAAAGTAAAGTAGTTGCAAACTCATGCTTTTAGAGACTTGTTTGGGCTCATGAGAGGAGTAGAAAAACATCAAAAATTTCAGTCCTGCATGATTCTACCAAGAAATGTGTGTTCATTGAAACCGCTGGTTTTTGATAATTTGGGCCCTATTGAATAATGAATGTTTTGAATTTTCTCCAAAAGTAAAGTAGTTGCAAACTCATCCTTTTAGAAACTTGTTTGGGCTGTTGAGAGGAGTAAAAAACCATCAAAAATTTCAATCCTGCATGATTCTACCAAGAAATGTGATTCTTCATTCAAAACGCTGGTTTTTGCTATTGGGCTCTATTGAATAATGAATGTTTTGAATTTTCTCCAAAAGTAAAGTAGTTGCAAACTCATGCTTTTAGAGACTTGTTTGGGCTCATGAGAGGAGTAGAAAAACATCAAAAATTTCAGTCCTGCATGATTCTACCAAGAAATGTGTGTTCATTCAAACCGCTGGTTTTTGATAGTTTGGGCCCTATTGAATAATGAATGTTTTGAATTTTCTCCAAAAGTAAAGTAGTTGCAAACTCATGCTTTTAGAGACTTGTTTGGGCTCATGAGAGGAGTAGAAAAACATCAAAAATTTCAGTCCTGCATGATTCTACCAAGAAATGTGTGTTCATTGAAACCGCTGGTTTTTGATAGTTTGGGCCCTATTGAATAATGAATGTTTTGAATTTTCTCCAAAAGTAAAGTAGTTGCAAACTCATCCTTTTAGAAACTTGTTTGGGCTGTTGAGAGGAGTAAAAAACCATCAAAAATTTCAATCCTGCATGATTCTACCAAGAAATGTGATTCTTCATTCAAAACGCTGGTTTTTGCTATTGGGCTCTATTGAATAATGAATGTTTTGAATTTTCTCCAAAAGTAAAGTAGTTGCAAACTCATGCTTTTAGAGACTTGTTTGGGCTCATGAGAGGAGTAGAAAAACATCAAAAATTTCAGTCCTGCATGATTCTACCAAGAAATGTGTGTTCATTGAAACCGCTGGTTTTTGATAGTTTGGGCCCTATTGAATAATGAATGTTTTGAATTTTCTCCAAAAGTAAAGTAGTTGCAAACTCATACTTTTAGAAACTTGTTTGGGCTGTTGAGAGGAGTAAAAAACCATCAAAAATTTCAATCCTGCATGATTCTACCAAGAAATGTGATTCTTCATTCAAAACGCTGGTTTTTGCTATTGGGCTCTATTGAATAATGAATGTTTTGAATTTTCTCCAAAAGTAAAGTAGTTGCAAACTCATGCTTTTAGAGACTTGTTTGGGCTCATGAGAGGAGTAGAAAAACATCAAAAATTTCAGTCCTGCATGATTCTACCAAGAAATGTGTGTTCATTGAAACCGCTGGTTTTTGATAGTTTGGGCCCTATTGAATAATGAATGTTTTGAATTTTCTCCAAAAGTAAAGTAGTTGCAAACTCATCCTTTTAGAAACTTGTTTGGGCTGTTGAGAGGAGTAAAAAACCATCACAAATTTCAATCCTGCATGATTCTACCAAGAAATGTGATTCTTCATTCAAAACGCTGGTTTTTGCTATTGGGCTCTATTGAATAATGAATGTTTTGAATTTTCTCCAAAAGTAAAGTAGTTGCAAACTCATGCTTTTAGAGACTTGTTTGGGCTCATGAGAGGAGTAGAAAAACATCAAAAATTTCAGTCCTGCATGATTCTACCAAGAAATGTGTGTTCATTGAAACCGCTGATTTTTGATAGTTTGGGCCCTATTGAATAATGAATGTTTTGAATTTTCTCCAAAAGTAAAGTAGTTGCAAACTCATCCTTTTAGAAACTTGTTTGGGCTGTTGAGAGGAGTAAAAAACCATCAAAAATTTCAATCCTGCATGATTTTACCAAGAAATGTGATTCTTCATTCAAAACCTGATTTTTGCTATTGGGCTCTATTGAGTAGTGAATGTTTTGAATTTTCTCCAAAAGTAAAGTAGTTGCAAACTCATGCTTTTAGAGACTTGTTTGGGCTCATGAGAGGAGTAGAAAAACATCAAAAATTTCAGTCCTGCATGATTCTACCAAGAAATGTGTTCATTCAAACCGCTGGTTTTTGATAGTTTGGGCCCTATTGAATAATGAATGTTTTGAATTTTCTCCAAAAGTAAAGTAGTTGCAAACTCATCCTTTTAGAAACTTGTTTGGGCTGTTGAGAGGAGTAAAAAACCATCAAAAATTTCAATCCTGCATGATTCTACCAAGAAATGTGATTCTTCATTCAAAACGCTGGTTTTTGCTATTGGGCTCTATTGAATAATGAATGTTTTGAATTTTCTCCAAAAGTAAAGTAGTTGCAAACTCATGCTTTTAGAGACTTGTTTGGGCTCATGAGAGGAGTAGAAAAACATCAAAAATTTCAGTCCTGCATGATTCTACCAAGAAATGTGTGTTCATTGAAACCGCTGGTTTTTGATAGTTTGGGCCCTATTGTATAATGAATGTTTTGAATTTTCTCCAAAAGTAAAGTAGTTGCAAACTCATCCTTTTAGAAACTTGTTTGGGCTGTTGAGAGGAGTAAAAAACCATCAAAAATTTCAATCCTGCATGATTCTACCAAGAAATGTGATTCTTCATTCAAAACGCTGGTTTTTGCTATTGGGCTCTATTGAATAATGAATGTTTTGAATTTTCTCCAAAAGTAAAGTAGTTGCAAACTCATGCTTTTAGAGACTTGTTTGGGCTCATGAGAGGAGTAGAAAAACATCAAAAATTTCAGTCCTGCATGATTCTACCAAGAAATGTGTGTTCATTCAAACCGCTGGTTTTTGATAGTTTGGGCCATATTGAATAATGAATGTTTAGAATTTTCTCCAAAAGTAAAGTAGTTGCAAACTCATGCTTTTAGAGACTTGTTTGGGCTCATGAGATGAGTAGAAAAACATCAAAAATTTCAGTCCTGCATGATTCTACCAAGACATGTGTGTTCATTGAAACGGCTGGTTTTTGATAGTTTGGGCCCTATTGAATAATGAATGTTTTGAATTTTCTCCAAAAGTAAAGTAGTTGCAAACTCATCCTTTTAGAAACTTGTTTGGGCTGTTGAGAGGAGTAAAAAACCATCAAAAATTTCAATCCTGCATGATTCTACCAAGAAATGTGATTCTTCATTCAAAACGCTGGTTTTTGCTATTGGGCTCTATTGAATAATGAATGTTTTGAATTTTCTCCAAAAGTAAAGTAGTTGCAAACTCATGCTTTTAGAGACTTGTTTGGGCTCATGAGAGGAGTAGAAAAACATCAAAAATTTCAGTCCTGCATGATTCTACCAAGAAATGTGTGTTCATTGAAACCGCTGGTTTTTGATAGTTTGGGCCCTATTGAATAATGAATGTTTTGAATTTTCTCCAAAAGTAAAGTAGTTGCAAACTCATGCTTTTAGAGACTTGTTTGGGCTCATGAGAGGAGTAGAAAAACATCAAAAATTTCAGTCCTGCATGATTCTACCAAGAAATGTGTGTTCATTGAAACCGCTGGTTTTTGATAGTTTGGGCCCTATTGAATAATGAATGTTTTGAATTTTCTCCAAAAGTAAAGTAGTTGCAAACTCATCCTTTTAGAAACTTGTTTGGGCTGTTGAGAGGAGTAAAAAACCATCAAAAATTTCAATCCTGCATGATTCTACCAAGAAATGTGATTCTTCATTCAAAACGCTGGTTTTTGCTATTGGGCTCTATTGAATAATGAATGTTTTGAATTTTCTCCAAAAGTAAAGTAGTTGCAAACTCATGCTTTTAGAGACTTGTTTGGGCTCATGAGAGGAGTAGAAAAACATCAAAAATTTCAGTCCTGCATGATTCTACCAAGAAATGTGTGCTCATTGAAACCGCTGGTTTTTGATAGTTTGGGCCCTATTGAATAATGAATGTTTTGAATTTTCTCCAAAAGTAAAGTAGTTGCAAACTCATCCTTTTAGAAACTTGTTTGGGCTGTTGAGAGGAGTAAAAAACCATCAAAAATTTCAATCCTGCATGATTCTACCAAGAAATGTGATTCTTCATTCAAAACGCTGGTTTTTGCTATTGGGCTCTATTGAATAATGAATGTTTTGAATTTTCTCCAAAAGTAAAGTAGTTGCAAACTCATGCTTTTAGAGACTTGTTTGGGCTCATGAGAGGAGTAGAAAAACATCAAAAATTTCAGTCCTGCATGATTCTACCAAGAAATGTGTGTTCATTGAAACCGCTGGTTTTTGATAGTTTGGGCCCTATTGAATAATGAATGTTTTGAATTTTCTCCAAAAGTAAAGTAGTTGCAAACTCATCCTTTTAGAAACTTGTTTGGGCTGTTGAGAGGAGTAAAAAACCATCAAAAATTTCAATCCTGCATGATTCTACCAAGAAATGTGATTCTTCATTCAAAACGCTGGTTTTTGCTATTGGGCTCTATTGAATAATGAATGTTTTGAATTTTCTCCAAAAGTAAAGTAGTTGCAAACTCATGCTTTTAGAGACTTGTTTGGGCTCATGAGAGGAGTAGAAAAACATCAAAAATTTCAGTCCTGCATGATTCTACCAAGAAATGTGTGTTCATTGAAACCGCTGGTTTTTGATAGTTTGGGCCCTACTGAATAATGAATGTTTTGAATTTTCTCCAAAAGTAAAGTAGTTGCAAACTCATCCTTTTAGAAACTTGTTTGGGCTGTTGAGAGGAGTAAAAAACCATCAAAAATTTCAATCCTGCATGATTCTACCAAGAAATGTGATTCTTCATTCAAAACGCTGGTTTTTGCTATTGGGCTCTATTGAATAATGAATGTTTTGAATTTTCTCCAAAAGTAAAGTAGTTGCAAACTCATGCTTTTAGAGACTTGTTTGGGCTCATGAGAGGAGTAGAAAAACATCAAAAATTTCAGTCCTGCATGATTCTACCAAGAAATGTGTGTTCATTGAAACCGCTGGTTTTTGATAGTTTGGGCCCTATTGAATAATGAATGTTTTGAATTTTCTCCAAAAGTAAAGTAGTTGCAAACTCATCCTTTTAGAAACTTGTTTGGGCTGTTGAGAGGAGTAAAAAACCATCAAAAATTTCAATCCTGCATGATTCTACCAAGAAATGTGATTCTTCATTCAAAACGCTGGTTTTTGCTATTGGGCTCTATTGAATAATGAATGTTTTGAATTTTCTCCAAAAGTAAAGTAGTTGCAAACTCATGCTTTTAGAGACTTGTTTGGGCTCATGAGAGGAGTAGAAAAACATCAAAAATTTCAGTCCTGCATGATTCTACCAAGAAATGTGTGTTCATTGAAACCGCTGGTTTTTGATAGTTTGGGCCCTATTGAATAATGAATGTTTTGAATTTTCTCCAAAAGTAAAGTAGTTGCAAACTCATCCTTTTAGAAACTTGTTTGGGCTGTTGAGAGGAGTAAAAAACCATCAAAAATTTCAATCCTGCATGATTCTACCAAGAAATGTGATTCTTCATTCAAAACGCTGGTTTTTGCTATTGGGCTCTATTGAATAATGAATGTTTTGAATTTTCTCCAAAAGTAAAGTAGTTGCAAACTCATGCTTTTAGAGACTTGTTTGGGCTCATGAGAGGAGTAGAAAAACATCAAAAATTTCAGTCCTGCATGATTCTACCAAGAAATGTGTGTTCATTGAAACGGCTGGTTTTTGATAGTTTGGGCCCTATTGAATAATGAATGTTTTGAATTTTCTCCAAAAGTAAAGTAGTTGCAAACTCATCCTTTTAGAAACTTGTTTGGGCTGTTGAGAGGAGTAAAAAACCATCAAAAATTTCAATCCTGCATGATTCTACCAAGAAATGTGATTCTTCATTCAAAACCTGATTTTTGCTATTGGGCTCTATTGAATAGTGAATGTTTTGAATTTTCTCCAAAAGTAAAGTAGTTGCAAACTCATGCTTTTAGAGACTTGTTTGGGCTCATGAGAGGAGTAGAAAAACATCAAAAATTTCAGTCCTGCATGATTCTACCAAGAAATGTGTTCATTCAAACCGCTGGTTTTTGATAGTTTGGGCCCTATTGAATAATTAATGTTTTGAATTTTCTCCAAAAGTAAAGTAGTTGCAAACTCATCCTTTTAGAAACTTGTTTGGGCTGTTGAGAGGAGTAAAAAACCATCAAAAATTTCAATCCTGCATGATTCTACCAAGAAATGTGATTCTTCATTCAAAACGCTGGTTTTTGCTATTGGGCTCTATGGAATAATGAATGTTTTGAATTTTCTCCAAAAGTAAAGTAGTTGCAAACTCATGCTTTTAGAGACTTGTTTGGGCTCATGAGAGGAGTAGAAAAACATCAAAAATTTCAGTCCTGCATGATTCTACCAAGAAATGTGTGTTCATTGAAACCGCTGGTTTTTGATAGTTTGGGCCCTATTGAATAATTAATGTTTTGAATTTTCTCCAAAAGTAAAGTAGTTGCAAACTCATCCTTTTAGAAACTTGTTTGGGCTGTTGAGAGGAGTAAAAAACCATCAAAAATTTCAATCCTGCATGATTCTACCAAGAAATGTGATTCTTCATTCAAAACGCTGGTTTTTGCTATTGGGCTCTATTGAATAATGAATGTTTTGAATTTTCTCCAAAAGTAAAGTAGTTGCAAACTCATGCTTTTAGAGACTTGTTTGGGCTCATGAGAGGAGTAGAAAAACATCAAAAATTTCAGTCCTGCATGATTCTATCAAGAAATGTGTGTTCATTGAAACCGCTGGTTTTTGATAGTTTGGGCCCTATTGAATAATGAATGTTTTGAATTTTCTCCAAAAGTAAAGTAGTTGCAAACTCATCCTTTTAGAAACTTGTTTGGGCTGTTGAGAGGAGTAAAAAACCATCAAAAATTTCAATCCTGCATGATTTTACCAAGAAATGTGATTCTTCATTCAAAACCTGATTTTTGCTATTGGGCTCTATTGAATAGTGAATGTTTTGAATTTTCTCCAAAAGTAAAGTAGTTGCAAACTCATGCTTTTAGAGACTAGTTTGGGCTCATGAGAGGAGTAGAAAAACATCAAAAATTTCAGTCCTGCATGATTCTACCAAGAAATGTGTGTTCATTGAAACCGCTGGTTTTTGATAGTTTGGGCCCTATTGAATAATGAATGTTTTGAATTTTCTCCAAAAGTAAAGTAGTTGCAAACTCATCCTTTTAGAAACTTGTTTGGGCTGTTGAGAGGAGTAAAAAACCATCAAAAATTTCAATCCTGCATGATTCTACCAAGAAATGTGATTCTTCATTCAAAACCTGATTTTTGCTATTGGGCTCTATTGAATAGTGAATGTTTTGAATTTTCTCCAAAAGTAAAGTAGTTGCAAACTCATGCTTTTAGAGACTTGTTTGGGCTCATGAGAGGAGTAGAAAAACATCAAAAATTTCAGTCCTGCATGATTCTACCAAGAAATGTGTGTTCATTGAAACCGCTGGTTTTTGATAGTTTGGGCCCTATTGAATAATTAATGTTTTGAATTTTCTCCAAAAGTAAAGTAGTTGCAAACTCATCCTTTTAGAAACTTGTTTGGGCTGTTGAGAGGAGTAAAAAACCATCAAAAATTTCAATCCTGCATGATTCTACCAAGAAATGTGATTCTTCATTCAAAACGCTGGTTTTTGCTATTGGGCTCTATTGAATAATGAATGTTTTGAATTTTCTCCAAAAGTAAAGTAGTTGCAAACTCATGCTTTTAGAGACTTGTTTGGGCTCATGAGAGGAGTAGAAAAACATCAAAAATTTCAGTCCTGCATGATTCTACCAAGAAATGTGTTCATTCAAACCGCTGGTTTTTGATAGTTTGGGCCCTATTGAATAATTAATGTTTTGAATTTTCTCCAAAAGTAAAGTAGTTGCAAACTCATCCTTTTAGAAACTTGTTTGGGCTGTTGAGAGGAGTAAAAAACCATCAAAAATTTCAATCCTGCATGATTCTACCAAGAAATGTGATTCTTCATTCAAAACGCTGGTTTTTGCTATTGGGCTCTATGGAATAATGAATGTTTTGAATTTTCTCCAAAAGTAAAGTAGTTGCAAACTCATGCTTTTAGAGACTTGTTTGGGCTCATGAGAGGAGTAGAAAAACATCAAAAATTTCAGTCCTGCATGATTCTACCAAGAAATGTGTGTTCATTGAAACCGCTGGTTTTTGATAGTTTGGGCCCTATTGAATAATTAATGTTTTGAATTTTCTCCAAAAGTAAAGTAGTTGCAAACTCATCCTTTTAGAAACTTGTTTGGGCTGTTGAGAGGAGTAAAAAACCATCAAAAATTTCAATCCTGCATGATTCTACCAAGAAATGTGATTCTTCATTCAAAACGCTGGTTTTTGCTATTGGGCTCTATTGAATAATGAATGTTTTGAATTTTCTCCAAAAGTAAAGTAGTTGCAAACTCATGCTTTTAGAGACTTGTTTGGGCTCATGAGAGGAGTAGAAAAACATCAAAAATTTCAGTCCTGCATGATTCTACCAAGAAATGTGTGTTCATTGAAACCGCTGGTTTTTGATAGTTTGGGCCCTATTGAATAATGAATGTTTTGAATTTTCTCCAAAAGTAAAGTAGTTGCAAACTCATGCTTTTAGAGACTTGTTTGGGCTCATGAGATGAGTAGAAAAACATCAAAAATTTCAGTCCTGCATGATTCTACCAAGACATGTGTGTTCATTGAAACGGCTGGTTTTTGATAGTTTGGGCCCTATTGAATAATGAATGTTTTGAATTTTCTCCAAAAGTAAAGTAGTTGCAAACTCATCCTTTTAGAAACTTGTTTGGGCTGTTGAGAGGAGTAAAAAACCATCAAAAATTTCAATCCTGCATGATTCTACCAAGAAATGTGATTCTTCATTCAAAACGCTGGTTTTTGCTATTGGGCTCTATTGAATAATGAATGTTTTGAATTTTCTCCAAAAGTAAAGTAGTTGCAAACTCATGCTTTTAGAGACTTGTTTGGGCTCATGAGAGGAGTAGAAAAACATCAAAAATTTCAGTCCTGCATGATTCTACCAAGAAATGTGTGTTCATTGAAACCGCTGGTTTTTGATAGTTTGGGCCCTATTGAATAATGAATGTTTTGAATTTTCTCCAAAAGTAAAGTAGTTGCAAACTCATGCTTTTAGAGACTTGTTTGGGCTCATGAGAGGAGTAGAAAAACATCAAAAATTTCAGTCCTGCATGATTCTACCAAGAAATGTGTGTTCATTGAAACCGCTGGTTTTTGATAGTTTGGGCCCTATTGAATAATGAATGTGTTGAATTTTCTCCAAAAGTAAAGTAGTTGCAAACTCATCCTTTTAGAAACTTGTTTGGGCTGTTGAGAGGAGTAAAAAACCATCAAAAATTTCAATCCTGCATGATTCTACCAAGAAATGTGATTCTTCATTCAAAACGCTGGTTTTTGCTATTGGGCTCTATTGAATAATGAATGTTTTGAATTTTCTCCAAAAGTAAAGTAGTTGCAAACTCATGCTTTTAGAGACTTGTTTGGGCTCATGAGAGGAGTAGAAAAACATCAAAAATTTCAGTCCTGCATGATTCTACCAAGAAATGTGTGCTCATTGAAACCGCTGGTTTTTGATAGTTTGGGCCCTATTGAATAATGAATGTTTTGAATTTTCTCCAAAAGTAAAGTAGTTGCAAACTCATCCTTTTAGAAACTTGTTTGGGCTGTTGAGAGGAGTAAAAAACCATCAAAAATTTCAATCCTGCATGATTCTACCAAGAAATGTGATTCTTCATTCAAAACGCTGGTTTTTGCTATTGGGCTCTATTGAATAATGAATGTTTTGAATTTTCTCCAAAAGTAAAGTAGTTGCAAACTCATGCTTTTAGAGACTTGTTTGGGCTCATGAGAGGAGTAGAAAAACATCAAAAATTTCAGTCCTGCATGATTCTACCAAGAAATGTGTGTTCATTGAAACCGCTGGTTTTTGATAGTTTGGGCCCTATTGAATAATGAATGTTTTGAATTTTCTCCAAAAGTAAAGTAGTTGCAAACTCATCCTTTTAGAAACTTGTTTGGGCTGTTGAGAGGAGTAAAAAACCATCAAAAATTTCAATCCTGCATGATTCTACCAAGAAATGTGATTCTTCATTCAAAACGCTGGTTTTTGCTATTGGGCTCTATTGAATAATGAATGTTTTGAATTTTCTCCAAAAGTAAAGTAGTTGCAAACTCATGCTTTTAGAGACTTGTTTGGGCTCATGAGAGGAGTAGAAAAACATCAAAAATTTCAGTCCTGCATGATTCTACCAAGAAATGTGTGTTCATTGAAACCGCTGGTTTTTGATAGTTTGGGCCCTACTGAATAATGAATGTTTTGAATTTTCTCCAAAAGTAAAGTAGTTGCAAACTCATCCTTTTAGAAACTTGTTTGGGCTGTTGAGAGGAGTAAAAAACCATCAAAAATTTCAATCCTGCATGATTCTACCAAGAAATGTGATTCTTCATTCAAAACGCTGGTTTTTGCTATTGGGCTCTATTGAATAATGAATGTTTTGAATTTTCTCCAAAAGTAAAGTAGTTGCAAACTCATGCTTTTAGAGACTTGTTTGGGCTCATGAGAGGAGTAGAAAAACATCAAAAATTTCAGTCCTGCATGATTCTACCAAGAAATGTGTGTTCATTGAAACCGCTGGTTTTTGATAGTTTGGGCCCTATTGAATAATGAATGTTTTGAATTTTCTCCAAAAGTAAAGTAGTTGCAAACTCATCCTTTTAGAAACTTGTTTGGGCTGTTGAGAGGAGTAAAAAACCATCAAAAATTTCAATCCTGCATGATTCTACCAAGAAATGTGATTCTTCATTCAAAACGCTGGTTTTTGCTATTGGGCTCTATTGAATAATGAATGTTTTGAATTTTCTCCAAAAGTAAAGTAGTTGCAAACTCATGCTTTTAGAGACTTGTTTGGGCTCATGAGAGGAGTAGAAAAACATCAAAAATTTCAGTCCTGCATGATTCTACCAAGAAATGTGTGTTCATTGAAACCGCTGGTTTTTGATAGTTTGGGCCCTATTGAATAATGAATGTTTTGAATTTTCTCCAAAAGTAAAGTAGTTGCAAACTCATCCTTTTAGAAACTTGTTTGGGCTGTTGAGAGGAGTAAAAAACCATCAAAAATTTCAATCCTGCATGATTCTACCAAGAAATGTGATTCTTCATTCAAAACGCTGGTTTTTGCTATTGGGCTCTATTGAATAATGAATGTTTTGAATTTTCTCCAAAAGTAAAGTAGTTGCAAACTCATGCTTTTAGAGACTTGTTTGGGCTCATGAGAGGAGTAGAAAAACATCAAAAATTTCAGTCCTGCATGATTCTACCAAGAAATGTGTGTTCATTGAAACGGCTGGTTTTTGATAGTTTGGGCCCTATTGAATAATGAATGTTTTGAATTTTCTCCAAAAGTAAAGTAGTTGCAAACTCATCCTTTTAGAAACTTGTTTGGGCTGTTGAGAGGAGTAAAAAACCATCAAAAATTTCAATCCTGCATGATTCTACCAAGAAATGTGATTCTTCATTCAAAACCTGATTTTTGCTATTGGGCTCTATTGAATAGTGAATGTTTTGAATTTTCTCCAAAAGTAAAGTAGTTGCAAACTCATGCTTTTAGAGACTTGTTTGGGCTCATGAGAGGAGTAGAAAAACATCAAAAATTTCAGTCCTGCATGATTCTACCAAGAAATGTGTTCATTCAAACCGCTGGTTTTTGATAGTTTGGGCCCTATTGAATAATTAATGTTTTGAATTTTCTCCAAAAGTAAAGTAGTTGCAAACTCATCCTTTTAGAAACTTGTTTGGGCTGTTGAGAGGAGTAAAAAACCATCAAAAATTTCAATCCTGCATGATTCTACCAAGAAATGTGATTCTTCATTCAAAACGCTGGTTTTTGCTATTGGGCTCTATGGAATAATGAATGTTTTGAATTTTCTCCAAAAGTAAAGTAGTTGCAAACTCATGCTTTTAGAGACTTGTTTGGGCTCATGAGAGGAGTAGAAAAACATCAAAAATTTCAGTCCTGCATGATTCTACCAAGAAATGTGTGTTCATTGAAACCGCTGGTTTTTGATAGTTTGGGCCCTATTGAATAATTAATGTTTTGAATTTTCTCCAAAAGTAAAGTAGTTGCAAACTCATCCTTTTAGAAACTTGTTTGGGCTGTTGAGAGGAGTAAAAAACCATCAAAAATTTCAATCCTGCATGATTCTACCAAGAAATGTGATTCTTCATTCAAAACGCTGGTTTTTGCTATTGGGCTCTATTGAATAATGAATGTTTTGAATTTTCTCCAAAAGTAAAGTAGTTGCAAACTCATGCTTTTAGAGACTTGTTTGGGCTCATGAGAGGAGTAGAAAAACATCAAAAATTTCAGTCCTGCATGATTCTATCAAGAAATGTGTGTTCATTGAAACCGCTGGTTTTTGATAGTTTGGGCCCTATTGAATAATGAATGTTTTGAATTTTCTCCAAAAGTAAAGTAGTTGCAAACTCATCCTTTTAGAAACTTGTTTGGGCTGTTGAGAGGAGTAAAAAACCATCAAAAATTTCAATCCTGCATGATTTTACCAAGAAATGTGATTCTTCATTCAAAACCTGATTTTTGCTATTGGGCTCTATTGAATAGTGAATGTTTTGAATTTTCTCCAAAAGTAAAGTAGTTGCAAACTCATGCTTTTAGAGACTAGTTTGGGCTCATGAGAGGAGTAGAAAAACATCAAAAATTTCAGTCCTGCATGATTCTACCAAGAAATGTGTGTTCATTGAAACCGCTGGTTTTTGATAGTTTGGGCCCTATTGAATAATGAATGTTTTGAATTTTCTCCAAAAGTAAAGTAGTTGCAAACTCATCCTTTTAGAAACTTGTTTGGGCTGTTGAGAGGAGTAAAAAACCATCAAAAATTTCAATCCTGCATGATTCTACCAAGAAATGTGATTCTTCATTCAAAACCTGATTTTTGCTATTGGGCTCTATTGAATAGTGAATGTTTTGAATTTTCTCCAAAAGTAAAGTAGTTGCAAACTCATGCTTTTAGAGACTTGTTTGGGCTCATGAGAGGAGTAGAAAAACATCAAAAATTTCAGTCCTGCATGATTCTACCAAGAAATGTGTGTTCATTGAAACCGCTGGTTTTTGATAGTTTGGGCCCTATTGAATAATTAATGTTTTGAATTTTCTCCAAAAGTAAAGTAGTTGCAAACTCATCCTTTTAGAAACTTGTTTGGGCTGTTGAGAGGAGTAAAAAACCATCAAAAATTTCAATCCTGCATGATTCTACCAAGAAATGTGATTCTTCATTCAAAACGCTGGTTTTTGCTATTGGGCTCTATTGAATAATGAATGTTTTGAATTTTCTCCAAAAGTAAAGTAGTTGCAAACTCATGCTTTTAGAGACTTGTTTGGGCTCATGAGAGGAGTAGAAAAACATCAAAAATTTCAGTCCTGCATGATTCTACCAAGAAATGTGTTCATTCAAACCGCTGGTTTTTGATAGTTTGGGCCCTATTGAATAATTAATGTTTTGAATTTTCTCCAAAAGTAAAGTAGTTGCAAACTCATCCTTTTAGAAACTTGTTTGGGCTGTTGAGAGGAGTAAAAAACCATCAAAAATTTCAATCCTGCATGATTCTACCAAGAAATGTGATTCTTCATTCAAAACGCTGGTTTTTGCTATTGGGCTCTATGGAATAATGAATGTTTTGAATTTTCTCCAAAAGTAAAGTAGTTGCAAACTCATGCTTTTAGAGACTTGTTTGGGCTCATGAGAGGAGTAGAAAAACATCAAAAATTTCAGTCCTGCATGATTCTACCAAGAAATGTGTGTTCATTGAAACCGCTGGTTTTTGATAGTTTGGGCCCTATTGAATAATTAATGTTTTGAATTTTCTCCAAAAGTAAAGTAGTTGCAAACTCATCCTTTTAGAAACTTGTTTGGGCTGTTGAGAGGAGTAAAAAACCATCAAAAATTTCAATCCTGCATGATTCTACCAAGAAATGTGATTCTTCATTCAAAACGCTGGTTTTTGCTATTGGGCTCTATTGAATAATGAATGTTTTGAATTTTCTCCAAAAGTAAAGTAGTTGCAAACTCATGCTTTTAGAGACTTGTTTGGGCTCATGAGAGGAGTAGAAAAACATCAAAAATTTCAGTCCTGCATGATTCTACCAAGAAATGTGTGTTCATTGAAACCGCTGGTTTTTGATAGTTTGGGCCCTATTGAATAATGAATGTTTTGAATTTTCTCCAAAAGTAAAGTAGTTGCAAACTCATCCTTTTAGAAACTTGTTTGGGCTGTTGAGAGGAGTAAAAAACCATCAAAAATTTCAATCCTGCATGATTTTACCAAGAAATGTGATTCTTCATTCAAAACCTGATTTTTGCTATTGGGCTCTATTGAATAGTGAATGTTTTGAATTTTCTCCAAAAGTAAAGTAGTTGCAAACTCATGCTTTTAGAGACTAGTTTGGGCTCATGAGAGGAGTAGAAAAACATCAAAAATTTCAGTCCTGCATGATTCTACCAAGAAATGTGTGTTCATTGAAACCGCTGGTTTTTGATAGTTTGGGCCCTATTGAATAATGAATGTTTTGAATTTTCTCCAAAAGTAAAGTAGTTGCAAACTCATCCTTTTAGAAACTTGTTTGGGCTGTTGAGAGGAGTAAAAAACCATCAAAAATTTCAATCCTGCATGATTCTACCAAGAAATGTGATTCTTCATTCAAAACCTGATTTTTGCTATTGGGCTCTATTGAATAGTGAATGTTTTGAATTTTCTCCAAAAGTAAAGTAGTTGCAAACTCATGCTTTTAGAGACTTGTTTGGGCTCATGAGATGAGTAGAAAAACATCAAAAATTTCAGTCCTGCATGATTCTACCAAGACATGTGTGTTCATTGAAACGGCTGGTTTTTGATAGTTTGGGCCCTATTGAATAATGAATGTTTTGAATTTTCTCCAAAAGTAAAGTAGTTGCAAACTCATCCTTTTAGAAACTTGTTTGGGCTGTTGAGAGGAGTAAAAAACCATCAAAAATTTCAATCCTGCATGATTCTACCAAGAAATGTGATTCTTCATTCAAAACGCTGGTTTTTGCTATTGGGCTCTATTGAATAATGAATGTTTTGAATTTTCTCCAAAAGTAAAGTAGTTGCAAACTCATGCTTTTAGAGACTTGTTTGGGCTCATGAGAGGAGTAGAAAAACATCAAAAATTTCAGTCCTGCATGATTCTACCAAGAAATGTGTGTTCATTGAAACCGCTGGTTTTTGATAGTTTGGGCCCTATTGAATAATGAATGTTTTGAATTTTCTCCAAAAGTAAAGTAGTTGCAAACTCATACTTTTAGAAACTTGTTTGGGCTGTTGAGAGGAGTAAAAAACCATCATAAATTTCAATCCTGCATGATTCTACCAAGAAATGTGATTCTTCATTCAAAACGCTGGTTTTTGCTATTGGGCTCTATTGAATAATGAATGTTTTGAATTTTCTCCAAAAGTAAAGTAGTTGCAAACTCATGCTTTTAGAGACTTGTTTGGGCTCATGAGAGGAGTAGAAAAACATCAAAAATTTCAGTCCTGCATGATTCTACCAAGAAATGTGTGTTCATTCAAACCGCTGGTTTTTGATAGTTTGGGCCCTATTGAATAATGAATGTTTTGAATTTTCTCCAAAAGTAAAGTAGTTGCAAACTCATCCTTTTAGAAACTTGTTAGGGCTGTTGAGAGGAGTAAAAAACCATCAGAAATTTCAATCCTGCATGAATCTACCAAGAAATGTGATTCTTCATTCAAAACGCTGGTTTTTGCTATTGGGCTCTATTGAATAATGAATGTTTTGAATTTTCTCCAAAAGTAAAGTAGTTGCAAACTCATGCTTTTAGAGACTTGTTTGGGCTCATGAGAGGAGTAGAAAAACATCAAAAATTTCAGTCCTGCATGATTCTACCAAGAAATGTGTGTTCATTGAAACCGCTGGTTTTTGATAGTTTGGGCCCTATTGAATAATGAATGTTTTGAATTTTCTCCAAAAGTAAAGTAGTTGCAAACTCATCCTTTTAGAAACTTGTTTGGGCTGTTGAGAGGAGTAAAAAACCATCACAAATTTCAATCCTGCATGATTCTACCAAGAAATGTGATTCTTCATTCAAAACGCTGGTTTTTGCTATTGGGCTCTATTGAATAATGAATGTTTTGAATTTTCTCCAAAAGTAAAGTAGTTGCAAACTCATGCTTTTAGAGACTTGTTTGGGCTCATGAGAGGAGTAGAAAAACATCAAAAATTTCAGTCCTGCATGATTCTACCAAGAAATGTGTGTTCATTGAAACCGCTGATTTTTGATAGTTTGGGCCCTATTGAATAATGAATGTTTTGAATTTTCTCCAAAAGTAAAGTAGTTGCAAACTCATCCTTTTAGAAACTTGTTTGGGCTGTTGAGAGGAGTAAAAAACCATCAAAAATTTCAATCCTGCATGATTTTACCAAGAAATGTGATTCTTCATTCAAAACCTGATTTTTGCTATTGGGCTCTATTGAGTAGTGAATGTTTTGAATTTTCTCCAAAAGTAAAGTAGTTGCAAACTCATGCTTTTAGAGACTTGTTTGGGCTCATGAGAGGAGTAGAAAAACATCAAAAATTTCAGTCCTGCATGATTCTACCAAGAAATGTGTTCATTCAAACCGCTGGTTTTTGATAGTTTGGGCCCTATTGAATAATGAATGTTTTGAATTTTCTCCAAAAGTAAAGTAGTTGCAAACTCATCCTTTTAGAAACTTGTTTGGGCTGTTGAGAGGAGTAAAAAACCATCAAAAATTTCAATCCTGCATGATTCTACCAAGAAATGTGATTCTTCATTCAAAACGCTGGTTTTTGCTATTGGGCTCTATTGAATAATGAATGTTTTGAATTTTCTCCAAAAGTAAAGTAGTTGCAAACTCATGCTTTTAGAGACTTGTTTGGGCTCATGAGAGGAGTAGAAAAACATCAAAAATTTCAGTCCTGCATGATTCTACCAAGAAATGTGTGTTCATTGAAACCGCTGGTTTTTGATAGTTTGGGCCCTATTGTATAATGAATGTTTTGAATTTTCTCCAAAAGTAAAGTAGTTGCAAACTCATCCTTTTAGAAACTTGTTTGGGCTGTTGAGAGGAGTAAAAAACCATCAAAAATTTCAACCCTGCATGATTCTACCAAGAAATGTGATTCTTCATTCAAAACGCTGGTTTTTGCTATTGGGCTCTATTGAATAATGAATGTTTTGAATTTTCTCCAAAAGTAAAGTAGTTGCAAACTCATGCTTTTAGAGACTTGTTTGGGCTCATGAGAGGAGTAGAAAAACATCAAAAATTTCAGTCCTGCATGATTCTACCAAGAAATGTGTGTTCATTCAAACCGCTGGTTTTTGATAGTTTGGGCCATATTGAATAATGAATGTTTAGAATTTTCTCCAAAAGTAAAGTAGTTGCAAACTCATGCTTTTAGAGACTTGTTTGGGCTCATGAGAGGAGTAGAAAAACATCAAAAATTTCAGTCCTGCATGATTCTACCAAGAAATGTGTGTTCATTGAAACCGCTGGTTTTTGATAGTTTGGGCCCTATTGAATAATGAATGTTTTGAATTTTCTCCAAAAGTAAAGTAGTTGCAAACTCATCCTTTTTGAAACTTGTTTGGGCTGTTGAGAGGAGTAAAAAACCATCAAAAATTTCAATCCTGCATGATTCTACCAAGAAATGTGATTCTTCATTCAAAACGCTGGTTTTTGCTATTGGGCTCTATTGAATAATGAATGTTTTGAATTTTCTCCAAAAGTAAAGTAGTTGCAAACTCATGCTTTTAGAGACTTGTTTGGGCTCATGAGAGGAGTAGAAAAACATCAAAAATTTCAGTCCTGCATGATTCTACCAAGAAATGTGTGTTCATTGAAACCGCTGGTTTTTGATAGTTTGGGCCCTATTGAATAATGAATGTTTTGAATTTTCTCCAAAAGTAAAGTAGTTGCAAACTCATCCTTTTAGAAACTTGTTTGGGCTGTTGAGAGGAGTAAAAAAACATCAAAAATTTAAATCCTGCATGATTCTACCAAGAAATGTGATTCTTCATTCAAAACGCTGGTTTTTGCTATTGGGCTCTATTGAATAATGAATGTTTTGAATTTTCTCCAAAAGTAAAGTAGTTGCAAACTCATGCTTTTAGAGACTTGTTTGGGCTCATGAGAGGAGTAGAAAAACATCAAAAATTTCAGTCCTGCATGATTCTACCAAGAAATGTGTGTTCATTCAAACCGCTGGTTTTTGATAGTTTGGGCCCTATTGAATAATGAATGTTTTGAATTTTCTCCAAAAGTAAAGTAGTTGCAAACTCATCCTTTTAGAAACTTGTTAGGGCTGTTGAGAGGAGTAAAAAACCATCAAAAATTTCAATCCTGCATGATTCTACCAAGAAATGTGATTCTTCATTCAAAACGCTGGTTTTTGCTATTGGGCTCTATTGAATAATGAATGTTTTGAATTTTCTCCAAAAGTAAAGTAGTTGCAAACTCATGCTTTTAGAGACTTGTTTGGGCTCATGAGAGGAGTAGAAAAACATCAAAAATTTCAGTCCTGCATGATTCTACCAAGAAATGTGTGTTCATTGAAACCGCTGGTTTTTGATAGTTTGGGCCCTATTGAATAATGAATGTTTTGAATTTTCTCCAAAAGTAAAGTAGTTGCAAACTCATCCTTTTAGAAACTTGTTTGGGCTGTTGAGAGGAGTAAAAAACCATCAAAAATTTCAATCCTGCATGATTTTACCAAGAAATGTGATTCTTCATTCAAAACCTGATTTTTGCTATTGGGCTCTATTGAGTAGTGAATGTTTTGAATTTTCTCCAAAAGTAAAGTAGTTGCAAACTCATGCTTTTAGAGACTTGTTTGGGCTCATGAGAGGAGTAGAAAAACATCAAAAATTTCAGTCCTGCATGATTCTACCAAGAAATGTGTTCATTCAAACCGCTGGTTTTTGATAGTTTGGGCCCTATTGAATAATGAATGTTTTGAATTTTCTCCAAAAGTAAAGTAGTTGCAAACTCATCCTTTTAGAAACTTGTTTGGGCTGTTGAGAGAAGTAAAAAACCATCAAAAATTTAAATCCTGCATGATTCTACCAAGAAATGTGATTCTTCATTCAAAACGCTGGTTTTTGCTATTGGGCTCTATTGAATAATGAATGTTTTGAATTTTCTCCAAAAGTAAAGTAGTTGCAAACTCATGCTTTTAGAGACTTGTTTGGGCTCATGAGAGGAGTAGAAAAACATCAAAAATTTCAGTCCTGCATGATTCTACCAAGAAATGTGTGTTCATTCAAACCGCTGGTTTTTGATAGTTTGGGCCCTATTGAATAATGAATGTTTTGAATTTTCTCCAAAAGTAAAGTAGTTGCAAACTCATCCTTTTAGAAACTTGTTAGGGCTGTTGAGAGGAGTAAAAAACCATCAAAAATTTCAATCCTGCATGATTCTACCAAGAAATGTGATTCTTCATTCAAAACGCTGGTTTTTGCTATTGGGCTCTATTGAATAATGAATGTTTTGAATTTTCTCCAAAAGTAAAGTAGTTGCAAACTCATGCTTTTAGAGACTTGTTTGGGCTCATGAGAGGAGTAGAAAAACATCAAAAATTTCAGTCCTGCATGATTCTACCAAGAAATGTGTGTTCATTGAAACCGCTGGTTTTTGATAGTTTGGGCCCTATTGAATAATGAATGTTTTGAATTTTCTCCAAAAGTAAAGTAGTTGCAAACTCATCCTTTTAGAAACTTGTTTGGGCTGTTGAGAGGAGTAAAAAACCATCAAAAATTTCAATCCTGCATGATTTTACCAAGAAATGTGATTCTTCATTCAAAACCTGATTTTTGCTATTGGGCTCTATTGAGTAGTGAATGTTTTGAATTTTCTCCAAAAGTAAAGTAGTTGCAAACTCATGCTTTTAGAGACTTGTTTGGGCTCATGAGAGGAGTAGAAAAACATCAAAAATTTCAGTCCTGCATGATTCTACCAAGAAATGTGTTCATTCAAACCGCTGGTTTTTGATAGTTTGGGCCCTATTGAATAATGAATGTTTTGAATTTTCTCCAAAAGTAAAGTAGTTGCAAACTCATCCTTTTAGAAACTTGTTTGGGCTGTTGAGAGAAGTAAAAAACCATCAAAAATTTAAATCCTGCATGATTCTACCAAGAAATGTGATTCTTCATTCAAAACGCTGGTTTTTGCTATTGGGCTCTATTGAATAATGAATGTTTTGAATTTTCTCCAAAAGTAAAGTAGTTGCAAACTCATGCTTTTAGAGACTTGTTTGGGCTCATGAGAGGAGTAGAAAAACATCAAAAATTTCAGTCCTGCATGATTCTACCAAGAAATGTGTGTTCATTGAAACGGCTGGTTTTTGATAGTTTGGGCCCTATTGTATAATGAATGTTTTGAATTTTCTCCAAAAGTAAAGTAGTTGCAAACTCATCCTTTTAGAAACTTGTTTGGGCTGTTGAGAGGAGTAAAAAACCATCAAAAATTTCAATCCTGCATGATTCTACCAAGAAATGTGATTCTTCATTCAAAACGCTGGTTTTTGCTATTGGGCTCTATTGAATAATGAATGTTTTGAATTTTCTCCAAAAGTAAAGTAGTTGCAAACTCATGCTTTTAGAGACTTGTTTGGGCTCATGAGAGGAGTAGAAAAACATCAAAAATTTCAGTCCTGCATGATTCTACCAAGAAACGTGTGTTCATTGAAACCGCTGGTTTTTGATAGTTTGGGCCCTATTGAATAATGAATGTTTTGAATTTTCTCCAAAAGTAAAGTAGTTGCAAACTCATCCTTTTAGAAACTTGTTTGGGCTGTTGAGAGGAGTAAAAAACCATCAAAAATTTCAATCCTGCATGATTCTACCAAGAAATGTGATTCTTCATTCAAAACGCTGGTTTTTGCTATTGGGCTCTATTGAATAATGAATGTTTTGAATTTTCTCCAAAAGTAAAGTAGTTGCAAACTCATGCTTTTAGAGACTTGTTTGGGCTCATGAGAGGAGTAGAAAAACATCAAAAATTTCAGTCCTGCATGATTCTACCAAGACATGTGTGTTCATTGAAACGGCTGGTTTTTGATAGTTTGGGCCCTATTGAATAATGAATGTTTTGAATTTTCTCCAAAAGTAAAGTAGTTGCAAACTCATCCTTTTAGAAACTTGTTTGGGCTGTTGAGAGGAGTAAAAAACCATCACAAATTTCAATCCTGCATGATTCTACCAAGAAATGTGATTCTTCATTCAAAACGCTGGTTTTTGCTATTGGGCTCTATTGAATAATGAATGTTTTGAATTTTCTCCAAAAGTAAAGTAGTTGCAAACTCATGCTTTTAGAGACTTGTTTGGGCTCATGAGAGGAGTAGAAAAACATCAAAAATTTCAGTCCTGCATGATTCTACCAAGAAATGTGTGTTCATTCAAACCGCTGGTTTTTGATAGTTTGGGCCATATTGAATAATGAATGTTTAGAATTTTCTCCAAAAGTAAAGTAGTTGCAAACTCATGCTTTTAGAGACTTGTTTGGGCTCATGAGAGGAGTAGAAAAACATCAAAAATTTCAGTCCTGCATGATTCTACCAAGAAATGTGTGTTCATTGAAACCGCTGGTTTTTGATAATTTGGGCCCTATTGAATAATGAATGTTTTGAATTTTCTCCAAAAGTAAAGTAGTTGCAAACTCATCCTTTTAGAAACTTGTTTGGGCTGTTGAGAGGAGTAAAAAACCATCAAAAATTTCAATCCTGCATGATTCTACCAAGAAATGTGATTCTTCATTCAAAACGCTGGTTTTTGCTATTGGGCTCTATTGAATAATGAATGTTTTGAATTTTCTCCAAAAGTAAAGTAGTTGCAAACTCATGCTTTTAGAGACTTGTTTGGGCTCATGAGAGGAGTAGAAAAACATCAAAAATTTCAGTCCTGCATGATTCTACCAAGAAATGTGTGTTCATTCAAACCGCTGGTTTTTGATAGTTTGGGCCCTATTGAATAATGAATGTTTTGAATTTTCTCCAAAAGTAAAGTAGTTGCAAACTCATGCTTTTAGAGACTTGTTTGGGCTCATGAGAGGAGTAGAAAAACATCAAAAATTTCAGTCCTGCATGATTCTACCAAGAAATGTGTGTTCATTGAAACCGCTGGTTTTTGATAGTTTGGGCCCTATTGAATAATGAATGTTTTGAATTTTCTCCAAAAGTAAAGTAGTTGCAAACTCATCCTTTTAGAAACTTGTTTGGGCTGTTGAGAGGAGTAAAAAACCATCAAAAATTTCAATCCTGCATGATTCTACCAAGAAATGTGATTCTTCATTCAAAACGCTGGTTTTTGCTATTGGGCTCTATTGAATAATGAATGTTTTGAATTTTCTCCAAAAGTAAAGTAGTTGCAAACTCATGCTTTTAGAGACTTGTTTGGGCTCATGAGAGGAGTAGAAAAACATCAAAAATTTCAGTCCTGCATGATTCTACCAAGAAATGTGTGTTCATTGAAACCGCTGGTTTTTGATAGTTTGGGCCCTATTGAATAATGAATGTTTTGAATTTTCTCCAAAAGTAAAGTAGTTGCAAACTCATACTTTTAGAAACTTGTTTGGGCTGTTGAGAGGAGTAAAAAACCATCAAAAATTTCAATCCTGCATGATTCTACCAAGAAATGTGATTCTTCATTCAAAACGCTGGTTTTTGCTATTGGGCTCTATTGAATAATGAATGTTTTGAATTTTCTCCAAAAGTAAAGTAGTTGCAAACTCATGCTTTTAGAGACTTGTTTGGGCTCATGAGAGGAGTAGAAAAACATCAAAAATTTCAGTCCTGCATGATTCTACCAAGAAATGTGTGTTCATTCAAACCGCTGGTTTTTGATAGTTTGGGCCCTATTGAATAATGAATGTTTTGAATTTTCTCCAAAAGTAAAGTAGTTGCAAACTCATCCTTTTAGAAACTTGTTAGGGCTGTTGAGAGGAGTAAAAAACCATCAGAAATTTCAATCCTGCATGAATCTACCAAGAAATGTGATTCTTCATTCAAAACGCTGGTTTTTGCTATTGGGCTCTATTGAATAATGAATGTTTTGAATTTTCTCCAAAAGTAAAGTAGTTGCAAACTCATGCTTTTAGAGACTTGTTTGGGCTCATGAGAGGAGTAGAAAAACATCAAAAATTTCAGTCCTGCATGATTCTACCAAGAAATGTGTGTTCATTGAAACCGCTGGTTTTTGATAGTTTGGGCCCTATTGAATAATGAATGTTTTGAATTTTCTCCAAAAGTAAAGTAGTTGCAAACTCATCCTTTTAGAAACTTGTTTGGGCTGTTGAGAGGAGTAAAAAACCATCACAAATTTCAATCCTGCATGATTCTACCAAGAAATGTGATTCTTCATTCAAAACGCTGGTTTTTGCTATTGGGCTCTATTGAATAATGAATGTTTTGAATTTTCTCCAAAAGTAAAGTAGTTGCAAACTCATGCTTTTAGAGACTTGTTTGGGCTCATGAGAGGAGTAGAAAAACATCAAAAATTTCAGTCCTGCATGATTCTACCAAGAAATGTGTGTTCATTGAAACCGCTGGATTTTGATAGTTTGGGCCCTATTGAATAATGAATGTTTTGAATTTTCTCCAAAAGTAAAGTAGTTGCAAACTCATCCTTTTAGAAACTTGTTTGGGCTGTTGAGAGGAGTAAAAAAACATCAAAAATTTAAATCCTGCATGATTCTACCAAGAAATGTGATTCTTCATTCAAAACGCTGGTTTTTGCTATTGGGCTCTATTGAATAATGAATGTTTTGAATTTTCTCCAAAAGTAAAGTAGTTGCAAACTCATGCTTTTAGAGACTTGTTTGGGCTCATGAGAGGAGTAGAAAAACATCAAAAATTTCAGTCCTGCATGATTCTACCAAGAAATGTGTTCATTCAAACCGCTGGTTTTTGATAGTTTGGGCCCTATTGAATAATGAATGTTTTGAATTTTCTCCAAAAGTAAAGTAGTTGCAAACTCATCCTTTTAGAAACTTGTTTGGGCTGTTGAGAGGAGTAAAAAACCATCAAAAATTTCAATCCTGCATGATTCTACCAAGAAATGTGATTCTTCATTCAAAACGCTGGTTTTTGCTATTGGGCTCTATTGAATAATGAATGTTTTGAATTTTCTCCAAAAGTAAAGTAGTTGCAAACTCATGCTTTTAGAGACTTGTTTGGGCTCATGAGAGGAGTAGAAAAACATCAAAAATTTCAGTCCTGCATGATTCTACCAAGAAATGTGTGTTCATTGAAACCGCTGGTTTTTGATAGTTTGGGCCCTATTGTATAATGAATGTTTTGAATTTTCTCCAAAAGTAAAGTAGTTGCAAACTCATCCTTTTAGAAACTTGTTTGGGCTGTTGAGAGGAGTAAAAAACCATCAAAAATTTCAATCCTGCATGATTCTACCAAGAAATGTGATTCTTCATTCAAAACGCTGGTTTTTGCTATTGGGCTCTATTGAATAATGAATGTTTTGAATTTTCTCCAAAAGTAAAGTAGTTGCAAACTCATGCTTTTAGAGACTTGTTTGGGCTCATGAGAGGAGTAGAAAAACATCAAAAATTTCAGTCCTGCATGATTCTACCAAGAAATGTGTGTTCATTCAAACCGCTGGTTTTTGATAGTTTGGGCCATATTGAATAATGAATGTTTAGAATTTTCTCCAAAAGTAAAGTAGTTGCAAACTCATGCTTTTAGAGACTTGTTTGGGCTCATGAGATGAGTAGAAAAACATCAAAAATTTCAGTCCTGCATGATTCTACCAAGACATGTGTGTTCATTGAAACGGCTGGTTTTTGATAGTTTGGGCCCTATTGAATAATGAATGTTTTGAATTTTCTCCAAAAGTAAAGTAGTTGCAAACTCATCCTTTTAGAAACTTGTTTGGGCTGTTGAGAGGAGTAAAAAACCATCAAAAATTTCAATCCTGCATGATTCTACCAAGAAATGTGATTCTTCATTCAAAACGCTGGTTTTTGCTATTGGGCTCTATTGAATAATGAATGTTTTGAATTTTCTCCAAAAGTAAAGTAGTTGCAAACTCATGCTTTTAGAGACTTGTTTGGGCTCATGAGAGGAGTAGAAAAACATCAAAAATTTCAGTCCTGCATGATTCTACCAAGAAATGTGTGTTCATTGAAACCGCTGGTTTTTGATAGTTTGGGCCCTATTGAATAATGAATGTTTTGAATTTTCTCCAAAAGTAAAGTAGTTGCAAACTCATGCTTTTAGAGACTTGTTTGGGCTCATGAGAGGAGTAGAAAAACATCAAAAATTTCAGTCCTGCATGATTCTACCAAGAAATGTGTGTTCATTGAAACCGCTGGTTTTTGATAGTTTGGGCCCTATTGAATAATGAATGTTTTGAATTTTCTCCAAAAGTAAAGTAGTTGCAAACTCATCCTTTTAGAAACTTGTTTGGGCTGTTGAGAGGAGTAAAAAACCATCAAAAATTTCAATCCTGCATGATTCTACCAAGAAATGTGATTCTTCATTCAAAACGCTGGTTTTTGCTATTGGGCTCTATTGAATAATGAATGTTTTGAATTTTCTCCAAAAGTAAAGTAGTTGCAAACTCATGCTTTTAGAGACTTGTTTGGGCTCATGAGAGGAGTAGAAAAACATCAAAAATTTCAGTCCTGCATGATTCTACCAAGAAATGTGTGTTCATTGAAACCGCTGGTTTTTGATAGTTTGGGCCCTATTGAATAATGAATGTTTTGAATTTTCTCCAAAAGTAAAGTAGTTGCAAACTCATCCTTTTAGAAACTTGTTTGGGCTGTTGAGAGGAGTAAAAAACCATCAAAAATTTCAATCCTGCATGATTCTACCAAGAAATGTGATTCTTCATTCAAAACGCTGGTTTTTGCTATTGGGCTCTATTGAATAATGAATGTTTTGAATTTTCTCCAAAAGTAAAGTAGTTGCAAACTCATGCTTTTAGAGACTTGTTTGGGCTCATGAGAGGAGTAGAAAAACATCAAAAATTTCAGTCCTGCATGATTCTACCAAGAAATGTGTGTTCATTGAAACCGCTGGTTTTTGATAGTTTGGGCCCTATTGAATAATGAATGTTTTGAATTTTCTCCAAAAGTAAAGTAGTTGCAAACTCATCCTTTTAGAAACTTGTTTGGGCTGTTGAGAGGAGTAAAAAACCATCAAAAATTTCAATCCTGCATGATTCTACCAAGAAATGTGATTCTTCATTCAAAACGCTGGTTTTTGCTATTGGGCTCTATTGAATAATGAATGTTTTGAATTTTCTCCAAAAGTAAAGTAGTTGCAAACTCATGCTTTTAGAGACTTGTTTGGGCTCATGAGAGGAGTAGAAAAACATCAAAAATTTCAGTCCTGCATGATTCTACCAAGAAATGTGTGTTCATTGAAACCGCTGGTTTTTGATAGTTTGGGCCCTATTGAATAATGAATGTTTTGAATTTTCTCCAAAAGTAAAGTAGTTGCAAACTCATCCTTTTAGAAACTTGTTTGGGCTGTTGAGAGGAGTAAAAAACCATCAAAAATTTCAATCCTGCATGATTCTACCAAGAAATGTGATTCTTCATTCAAAACGCTGGTTTTTGCTATTGGGCTCTATTGAATAATGAATGTTTTGAATTTTCTCCAAAAGTAAAGTAGTTGCAAACTCATGCTTTTAGAGACTTGTTTGGGCTCATGAGAGGAGTAGAAAAACATCAAAAATTTCAGTCCTGCATGATTCTACCAAGAAATGTGTGTTCATTGAAACCGCTGGTTTTTGATAGTTTGGGCCCTATTGAATAATGAATGTTTTGAATTTTCTCCAAAAGTAAAGTAGTTGCAAACTCATCCTTTTAGAAACTTGTTTGGGCTGTTGAGAGGAGTAAAAAACCATCAAAAATTTCAATCCTGCATGATTCTACCAAGAAATGTGATTCTTCATTCAAAACGCTGGTTTTTGCTATTGGGCTCTATTGAATAATGAATGTTTTGAATTTTCTCCAAAAGTAAAGTAGTTGCAAACTCATGCTTTTAGAGACTTGTTTGGGCTCATGAGAGGAGTAGAAAAACATCAAAAATTTCAGTCCTGCATGATTCTACCAAGAAATGTGTGTTCATTGAAACCGCTGGTTTTTGATAGTTTGGGCCCTATTGAATAATGAATGTTTTGAATTTTCTCCAAAAGTAAAGTAGTTGCAAACTCATCCTTTTAGAAACTTGTTTGGGCTGTTGAGAGGAGTAAAAAACCATCAAAAATTTCAATCCTGCATGATTCTACCAAGAAATGTGATTCTTCATTCAAAACGCTGGTTTTTGCTATTGGGCTCTATTGAATAATGAATGTTTTGGATTTTCTCCAAAAGTAAAGTAGTTGCAAACTCATGCTTTTAGAGACTTGTTTGGGCTCATGAGAGGAGTAGAAAAACATCAAAAATTTCAGTCCTGCATGATTCTACCAAGAAATGTGTGTTCATTGAAACGGCTGGTTTTTGATAGTTTGGGCCCTATTGAATAATGAATGTTTTGAATTTTCTCCAAAAGTAAAGTAGTTGCAAACTCATCCTTTTAGAAACTTGTTTGGGCTGTTGAGAGGAGTAAAAAACCATCAAAAATTTCAATCCTGCATGATTCTACCAAGAAATGTGATTCTTCATTCAAAACCTGATTTTTGCTATTGGGCTCTATTGAATAGTGAATGTTTTGAATTTTCTCCAAAAGTAAAGTAGTTGCAAACTCATGCTTTTAGAGACTTGTTTGGGCTCATGAGAGGAGTAGAAAAACATCAAAAATTTCAGTCCTGCATGATTCTACCAAGAAATGTGTTCATTCAAACCGCTGGTTTTTGATAGTTTGGGCCCTATTGAATAATTAATGTTTTGAATTTTCTCCAAAAGTAAAGTAGTTGCAAACTCATCCTTTTAGAAACTTGTTTGGGCTGTTGAGAGGAGTAAAAAACCATCAAAAATTTCAATCCTGCATGATTCTACCAAGAAATGTGATTCTTCATTCAAAACGCTGGTTTTTGCTATTGGGCTCTATGGAATAATGAATGTTTTGAATTTTCTCCAAAAGTAAAGTAGTTGCAAACTCATGCTTTTAGAGACTTGTTTGGGCTCATGAGAGGAGTAGAAAAACATCAAAAATTTCAGTCCTGCATGATTCTACCAAGAAATGTGTGTTCATTGAAACCGCTGGTTTTTGATAGTTTGGGCCCTATTGAATAATTAATGTTTTGAATTTTCTCCAAAAGTAAAGTAGTTGCAAACTCATCCTTTTAGAAACTTGTTTGGGCTGTTGAGAGGAGTAAAAAACCATCAAAAATTTAAATCCTGCATGATTCTACCAAGAAATGTGATTCTTCATTCAAAACGCTGGTTTTTGCTATTGGGCTCTATTGAATAATGAATGTTTTGAATTTTCTCCAAAAGTAAAGTAGTTGCAAACTCATGCTTTTAGAGACTTGTTTGGGCTCATGAGAGGAGTAGAAAAACATCAAAAATTTCAGTCCTGCATGATTCTATCAAGAAATGTGTGTTCATTGAAACCGCTGGTTTTTGATAGTTTGGGCCCTATTGAATAATGAATGTTTTGAATTTTCTCCAAAAGTAAAGTAGTTGCAAACTCATCCTTTTAGAAACTTGTTTGGGCTGTTGAGAGGAGTAAAAAACCATCAAAAATTTCAATCCTGCATGATTTTACCAAGAAATGTGATTCTTCATTCAAAACCTGATTTTTGCTATTGGGCTCTATTGAATAGTGAATGTTTTGAATTTTCTCCAAAAGTAAAGTAGTTGCAAACTCATGCTTTTAGAGACTAGTTTGGGCTCATGAGAGGAGTAGAAAAACATCAAAAATTTCAGTCCTGCATGATTCTACCAAGAAATGTGTGTTCATTGAAACCGCTGGTTTTTGATAGTTTGGGCCCTATTGAATAATGAATGTTTTGAATTTTCTCCAAAAGTAAAGTAGTTGCAAACTCATCCTTTTAGAAACTTGTTTGGGCTGTTGAGAGGAGTAAAAAACCATCAAAAATTTCAATCCTGCATGATTCTACCAAGAAATGTGATTCTTCATTCAAAACCTGATTTTTGCTATTGGGCTCTATTGAATAGTGAATGTTTTGAATTTTCTCCAAAAGTAAAGTAGTTGCAAACTCATGCTTTTAGAGACTTGTTTGGGCTCATGAGAGGAGTAGAAAAACATCAAAAATTTCAGTCCTGCATGATTCTACCAAGAAATGTGTGTTCATTGAAACCGCTGGTTTTTGATAGTTTGGGCCCTATTGAATAATTAATGTTTTGAATTTTCTCCAAAAGTAAAGTAGTTGCAAACTCATCCTTTTAGAAACTTGTTTGGGCTGTTGAGAGGAGTAAAAAACCATCAAAAATTTCAATCCTGCATGATTCTACCAAGAAATGTGATTCTTCATTCAAAACGCTGGTTTTTGCTATTGGGCTCTATTGAATAATGAATGTTTTGAATTTTCTCCAAAAGTAAAGTAGTTGCAAACTCATGCTTTTAGAGACTTGTTTGGGCTCATGAGAGGAGTAGAAAAACATCAAAAATTTCAGTCCTGCATGATTCTACCAAGAAATGTGTTCATTCAAACCGCTGGTTTTTGATAGTTTGGGCCCTATTGAATAATTAATGTTTTGAATTTTCTCCAAAAGTAAAGTAGTTGCAAACTCATCCTTTTAGAAACTTGTTTGGGCTGTTGAGAGGAGTAAAAAACCATCAAAAATTTCAATCCTGCATGATTCTACCAAGAAATGTGATTCTTCATTCAAAACGCTGGTTTTTGCTATTGGGCTCTATGGAATAATGAATGTTTTGAATTTTCTCCAAAAGTAAAGTAGTTGCAAACTCATGCTTTTAGAGACTTGTTTGGGCTCATGAGAGGAGTAGAAAAACATCAAAAATTTCAGTCCTGCATGATTCTACCAAGAAATGTGTGTTCATTGAAACCGCTGGTTTTTGATAGTTTGGGCCCTATTGAATAATTAATGTTTTGAATTTTCTCCAAAAGTAAAGTAGTTGCAAACTCATCCTTTTAGAAACTTGTTTGGGCTGTTGAGAGGAGTAAAAAACCATCAAAAATTTCAATCCTGCATGATTCTACCAAGAAATGTGATTCTTCATTCAAAACGCTGGTTTTTGCTATTGGGCTCTATTGAATAATGAATGTTTTGAATTTTCTCCAAAAGTAAAGTAGTTGCAAACTCATGCTTTTAGAGACTTGTTTGGGCTCATGAGAGGAGTAGAAAAACATCAAAAATTTCAGTCCTGCATGATTCTACCAAGAAATGTGTGTTCATTGAAACCGCTGGTTTTTGATAGTTTGGGCCCTATTGAATAATGAATGTTTTGAATTTTCTCCAAAAGTAAAGTAGTTGCAAACTCATCCTTTTAGAAACTTGTTTGGGCTGTTGAGAGGAGTAAAAAACCATCAAAAATTTCAATCCTGCATGATTTTACCAAGAAATGTGATTCTTCATTCAAAACCTGATTTTTGCTATTGGGCTCTATTGAATAGTGAATGTTTTGAATTTTCTCCAAAAGTAAAGTAGTTGCAAACTCATGCTTTTAGAGACTAGTTTGGGCTCATGAGAGGAGTAGAAAAACATCAAAAATTTCAGTCCTGCATGATTCTACCAAGAAATGTGTGTTCATTGAAACCGCTGGTTTTTGATAGTTTGGGCCCTATTGAATAATGAATGTTTTGAATTTTCTCCAAAAGTAAAGTAGTTGCAAACTCATCCTTTTAGAAACTTGTTTGGGCTGTTGAGAGGAGTAAAAAACCATCAAAAATTTCAATCCTGCATGATTCTACCAAGAAATGTGATTCTTCATTCAAAACCTGATTTTTGCTATTGGGCTCTATTGAATAGTGAATGTTTTGAATTTTCTCCAAAAGTAAAGTAGTTGCAAACTCATGCTTTTAGAGACTTGTTTGGGCTCATGAGATGAGTAGAAAAACATCAAAAATTTCAGTCCTGCATGATTCTACCAAGACATGTGTGTTCATTGAAACGGCTGGTTTTTGATAGTTTGGGCCCTATTGAATAATGAATGTTTTGAATTTTCTCCAAAAGTAAAGTAGTTGCAAACTCATCCTTTTAGAAACTTGTTTGGGCTGTTGAGAGGAGTAAAAAACCATCACAAATTTCAATCCTGCATGATTCTACCAAGAAATGTGATTCTTCATTCAAAACGCTGGTTTTTGCTATTGGGCTCTATTGAATAATGAATGTTTTGAATTTTCTCCAAAAGTAAAGTAGTTGCAAACTCATGCTTTTAGAGACTTGTTTGGGCTCATGAGAGGAGTAGAAAAACATCAAAAATTTCAGTCCTGCATGATTCTACCAAGAAATGTGTGTTCATTGAAACCGCTGATTTTTGATAGTTTGGGCCCTATTGAATAATGAATGTTTTGAATTTTCTCCAAAAGTAAAGTAGTTGCAAACTCATCCTTTTAGAAACTTGTTTGGGCTGTTGAGAGGAGTAAAAAACCATCAAAAATTTCAATCCTGCATGATTTTACCAAGAAATGTGATTCTTCATTCAAAACCTGATTTTTGCTATTGGGCTCTATTGAGTAGTGAATGTTTAGAATTTTCTCCAAAAGTAAAGTAGTTGCAAACTCATGCTTTTAGAGACTTGTTTGGGCTCATGAGAGGAGTAGAAAAACATCAAAAATTTCAGTCCTGCATGATTCTACCAAGAAATGTGTTCATTCAAACCGCTGGTTTTTGATAGTTTGGGCCCTATTGAATAATGAATGTTTTGAATTTTCTCCAAAAGTAAAGTAGTTGCAAACTCATCCTTTTAGAAACTTGTTTGGGCTGTTGAGAGGAGTAAAAAACCATCAAAAATTTCAATCCTGCATGATTCTACCAAGAAATGTGATTCTTCATTCAAAACGCTGGTTTTTGCTATTGGGCTCTATTGAATAATGAATGTTTTGAATTTTCTCCAAAAGTAAAGTAGTTGCAAACTCATGCTTTTAGAGACTTGTTTGGGCTCATGAGAGGAGTAGAAAAACATCAAAAATTTCAGTCCTGCATGATTCTACCAAGAAATGTGTGTTCATTGAAACCGCTGGTTTTTGATAGTTTGGGCCCTATTGTATAATGAATGTTTTGAATTTTCTCCAAAAGTAAAGTAGTTGCAAACTCATCCTTTTAGAAACTTGTTTGGGCTGTTGAGAGGAGTAAAACACCATCAAAAATTTCAACCCTGCATGATTCTACCAAGAAATGTGATTCTTCATTCAAAACGCTGGTTTTTGCTATTGGGCTCTATTGAATAATGAATGTTTTGAATTTTCTCCAAAAGTAAAGTAGTTGCAAACTCATGCTTTTAGAGACTTGTTTGGGCTCATGAGAGGAGTAGAAAAACATCAAAAATTTCAGTCCTGCATGATTCTACCAAGAAATGTGTGTTCATTCAAACCGCTGGTTTTTGATAGTTTGGGCCATATTGAATAATGAATGTTTAGAATTTTCTCCAAAAGTAAAGTAGTTGCAAACTCATGCTTTTAGAGACTTGTTTGGGCTCATGAGAGGAGTAGAAAAACATCAAAAATTTCAGTCCTGCATGATTCTACCAAGAAATGTGTGTTCATTGAAACCGCTGGTTTTTGATAGTTTGGGCCCTATTGAATAATGAATGTTTTGAATTTTCTCCAAAAGTAAAGTAGTTGCAAACTCATCCTTTTTGAAACTTGTTTGGGCTGTTGAGAGGAGTAAAAAACCATCAAAAATTTCAATCCTGCATGATTCTACCAAGAAATGTGATTCTTCATTCAAAACGCTGGTTTTTGCTATTGGGCTCTATTGAATAATGAATGTTTTGAATTTTCTCCAAAAGTAAAGTAGTTGCAAACTCATGCTTTTAGAGACTTGTTTGGGCTCATGAGAGGAGTAGAAAAACATCAAAAATTTCAGTCCTGCATGATTCTACCAAGAAATGTGTGTTCATTGAAACCGCTGGTTTTTGATAGTTTGGGCCCTATTGAATAATGAATGTTTTGAATTTTCTCCAAAAGTAAAGTAGTTGCAAACTCATCCTTTTAGAAACTTGTTTGGGCTGTTGAGAGGAGTAAAAAAACATCAAAAATTTAAATCCTGCATGATTCTACCAAGAAATGTGATTCTTCATTCAAAACGCTGGTTTTTGCTATTGGGCTCTATTGAATAATGAATGTTTTGAATTTTCTCCAAAAGTAAAGTAGTTGCAAACTCATGCTTTTAGAGACTTGTTTGGGCTCATGAGAGGAGTAGAAAAACATCAAAAATTTCAGTCCTGCATGATTCTACCAAGAAATGTGTGTTCATTCAAACCGCTGGTTTTTGATAGTTTGGGCCCTATTGAATAATGAATGTTTTGAATTTTCTCCAAAAGTAAAGTAGTTGCAAACTCATCCTTTTAGAAACTTGTTAGGGCTGTTGAGAGGAGTAAAAAACCATCAAAAATTTCAATCCTGCATGATTCTACCAAGAAATGTGATTCTTCATTCAAAACGCTGGTTTTTGCTATTGGGCTCTATTGAATAATGAATGGTTTGAATTTTCTCCAAAAGTAAAGTAGTTGCAAACTCATGCTTTTAGAGACTTGTTTGGGCTCATGAGAGGAGTAGAAAAACATCAAAAATTTCAGTCCTGCATGATTCTACCAAGAAATGTGTGTTCATTGAAACCGCTGGTTTTTGATAGTTTGGGCCCTATTGAATAATGAATGTTTTGAATTTTCTCCAAAAGTAAAGTAGTTGCAAACTCATCCTTTTAGAAACTTGTTTGGGCTGTTGAGAGGAGTAAAAAACCATCAAAAATTTCAATCCTGCATGATTTTACCAAGAAATGTGATTCTTCATTCAAAACCTGATTTTTGCTATTGGGCTCTATTGAGTAGTGAATGTTTTGAATTTTCTCCAAAAGTAAAGTAGTTGCAAACTCATGCTTTTAGAGACTTGTTTGGGCTCATGAGAGGAGTAGAAAAACATCAAAAATTTCAGTCCTGCATGATTCTACCAAGAAATGTGTTCATTCAAACCGCTGGTTTTTGATAGTTTGGGCCCTATTGAATAATGAATGTTTTGAATTTTCTCCAAAAGTAAAGTAGTTGCAAACTCATCCTTTTAGAAACTTGTTTGGGCTGTTGAGAGGAGTAAAAAACCATCAAAAATTTAAATCCTGCATGATTCTACCAAGAAATGTGATTCTTCATTCAAAACGCTGGTTTTTGCTATTGGGCTCTATTGAATAATGAATGTTTTGAATTTTCTCCAAAAGTAAAGTAGTTGCAAACTCATGCTTTTAGAGACTTGTTTGGGCTCATGAGAGGAGTAGAAAAACATCAAAAATTTCAGTCCTGCATGATTCTACCAAGAAATGTGTGTTCATTGAAACGGCTGGTTTTTGATAGTTTGGGCCCTATTGTATAATGAATGTTTTGAATTTTCTCCAAAAGTAAAGTAGTTGCAAACTCATCCTTTTAGAAACTTGTTTGGGCTGTTGAGAGGAGTAAAAAACCATCAAAAATTTCAATCCTGCATGATTCTACCAAGAAATGTGATTCTTCATTCAAAACGCTGGTTTTTGCTATTGGGCTCTATTGAATAATGAATGTTTTGAATTTTCTCCAAAAGTAAAGTAGTTGCAAACTCATGCTTTTAGAGACTTGTTTGGGCTCATGAGAGGAGTAGAAAAACATCAAAAATTTCAGTCCTGCATGATTCTACCAAGAAACGTGTGTTCATTGAAACCGCTGGTTTTTGATAGTTTGGGCCCTATTGAATAATGAATGTTTTGAATTTTCTCCAAAAGTAAAGTAGTTGCAAACTCATCCTTTTAGAAACTTGTTTGGGCTGTTGAGAGGAGTAAAAAACCATCAAAAATTTCAATCCTGCATGATTCTACCAAGAAATGTGATTCTTCATTCAAAACGCTGGTTTTTGCTATTGGGCTTTATTGAATAATGAATGTTTTGAATTTTCTCCAAAAGTAAAGTAGTTGCAAACTCATGCTTTTAGAGACTTGTTTGGGCTCATGAGAGGAGTAGAAAAACATCAAAAATTTCAGTCCTGCATGATTCTACCAAGACATGTGTGTTCATTGAAACGGCTGGTTTTTGATAGTTTGGGCCCTATTGAATAATGAATGTTTTGAATTTTCTCCAAAAGTAAAGTAGTTGCAAACTCATCCTTTTAGAAACTTGTTTGGGCTGTTGAGAGGAGTAAAAAACCATCAAAAATTTCAATCCTGCATGATTCTACCAAGAAATGTGATTCTTCATTCAAAACGCTGGTTTTTGCTATTGGGCTCTATTGAATAATGAATGTTTTGAATTTTCTCCAAAAGTAAAGTAGTTGCAAACTCATGCTTTTAGAGACTTGTTTGGGCTCATGAGAGGAGTAGAAAAACATCAAAAATTTCAGTCCTGCATGATTCTACCAAGAAATGTGTGTTCATTCAAACCGCTGGTTTTTGATAGTTTGGGCCATATTGAATAATGAATGTTTAGAATTTTCTCCAAAAGTAAAGTAGTTGCAAACTCATGCTTTTAGAGACTTGCTTGGGCTCATGAGAGGAGTAGAAAAACATCAAAAATTTCAGTCCTGCATGATTCTACCAAGAAATGTGTGTTCATTGAAACCGCTGGTTTTTGATAATTTGGGCCCTATTGAATAATGAATGTTTTGAATTTTCTCCAAAAGTAAAGTAGTTGCAAACTCATCCTTTTAGAAACTTGTTTGGGCTGTTGAGAGGAGTAAAAAACCATCAAAAATTTCAATCCTGCATGATTCTACCAAGAAATGTGATTCTTCATTCAAAACGCTGGTTTTTGCTATTGGGCTCTATTGAATAATGAATGTTTTGAATTTTCTCCAAAAGTAAAGTAGTTGCAAACTCATGCTTTTAGAGACTTGTTTGGGCTCATGAGAGGAGTAGAAAAACATCAAAAATTTCAGTCCTGCATGATTCTACCAAGAAATGTGTGTTCATTCAAACCGCTGGTTTTTGATAGTTTGGGCCCTATTGAATAATGAATGTTTTGAATTTTCTCCAAAAGTAAAGTAGTTGCAAACTCATCCTTTTAGAAACTTGTTAGGGCTGTTGAGAGGAGTAAAAAACCATCAAAAATTTCAATCCTGCATGATTCTACCAAGAAATGTGATTCTTCATTCAAAACGCTGGTTTTTGCTATTGGGCTCTATTGAATAATGAATGTTTTGAATTTTCTCCAAAAGTAAAGTAGTTGCAAACTCATGCTTTTAGAGACTTGTTTGGGCTCATGAGAGGAGTAGAAAAACATCAAAAATTTCAGTCCTGCATGATTCTACCAAGAAATGTGTGTTCATTGAAACCGCTGGTTTTTGATAGTTTGGGCCCTATTGAATAATGAATGTTTTGAATTTTCTCCAAAAGTAAAGTAGTTGCAAACTCATCCTTTTAGAAACTTGTTTGGGCTGTTGAGAGGAGTAAAAAACCATCAAAAATTTCAATCCTGCATGATTTTACCAAGAAATGTGATTCTTCATTCAAAACCTGATTTTTGCTATTGGGCTCTATTGAGTAGTGAATGTTTTGAATTTTCTCCAAAAGTAAAGTAGTTGCAAACTCATGCTTTTAGAGACTTGTTTGGGCTCATGAGAGGAGTAGAAAAACATAAAAAATTTCAGTCCTGCATGATTCTACCAAGAAATGTGTTCATTCAAACCGCTGGTTTTTGATAGTTTGGGCCCTATTGAATAATGAATGTTTTGAATTTTCTCCAAAAGTAAAGTAGTTGCAAACTCATCCTTTTAGAAACTTGTTTGGGCTGTTGAGAGGAGTAAAAAACCATCAAAAATTTCAATCCTGCATGATTCTACCAAGAAATGTGATTCTTCATTCAAAACGCTGGTTTTTGCTATTGGGCTCTATTGAATAATGAATGTTTTGAATTTTCTCCAAAAGTAAAGTAGTTGCAAACTCATGCTTTTAGAGACTTGTTTGGGCTCATGAGAGGAGTAGAAAAACATCAAAAATTTCAGTCCTGCATGATTCTACCAAGAAATGTGTGTTCATTGAAACGGCTGGTTTTTGATAGTTTGGGCCCTATTGTATAATGAATGTTTTGAATTTTCTCCAAAAGTAAAGTAGTTGCAAACTCATCCTTTTAGAAACTTGTTTGGGCTGTTGAGAGGAGTAAAAAACCATCAAAAATTTCAATCCTGCATGATTCTACCAAGAAATGTGATTCTTCATTCAAAACGCTGGTTTTTGCTATTGGGCTCTATTGAATAATGAATGTTTTGAATTTTCTCCAAAAGTAAAGTAGTTGCAAACTCATGCTTTTAGAGACTTGTTTGGGCTCATGAGAGGAGTAGAAAAACATCAAAAATTTCAGTCCTGCATGATTCTACCAAGAAATGTGTGTTCATTCAAACCGCTGGTTTTTGATAGTTTGGGCCATATTGAATAATGAATGTTTAGAATTTTCTCCAAAAGTAAAGTAGTTGCAAACTCATGCTTTTAGAGACTTGTTTGGGCTCATGAGAGGAGTAGAAAAACATCAAAAATTTCAGTCCTGCATGATTCTACCAAGAAATGTGTGTTCATTGAAACCGCTGGTTTTTGATAGTTTGGGCCCTATTGAATAATGAATGTTTTGAATTTTCTCCAAAAGTAAAGTAGTTGCAAACTCATCCTTTTAGAAACTTGTTTGGGCTGTTGAGAGGAGTAAAAAACCATCAAAAATTTCAATCCTGCATGATTCTACCAAGAAATGTGATTCTTCATTCAAAACGCTGGTTTTTGCTATTGGGCTCTATTGAATAATGAATGTTTTGAATTTTCTCCAAAAGTAAAGTAGTTGCAAACTCATGCTTTTAGAGACTTGTTTGGGCTCATGAGAGGAGTAGAAAAACATCAAAAATTTCAGTCCTGCATGATTCTACCAAGAAATGTGTGTTCATTGAAACGGCTGGTTTTTGATAGTTTGGGCCCTATTGAATAATGAATGTTTTTAATTTTCTCCAAAAGTAAAGTAGTTGCAAACTCATCCTTTTAGAAACTTGTTTGGGCTGTTGAGAGGAGTAAAAAACCATCAAAAATTTCAATCCTGCATGATTTTACCAAGAAATGTGATTCTTCATTCAAAACCTGATTTTTGCTATTGGGCTCTATTGAGTAGTGAATGTTTTGAATTTTCTCCAAAAGTAAAGTAGTTGCAAACTCATGCTTTTAGAGACTTGTTTGGGCTCATGAGAGGAGTAGAAAAACATCAAAAATTTCAGTCCTGCATGATTCTACCAAGAAATGTGTTCATTCAAACCGCTGGTTTTTGATAGTTTGGGCCCTATTGAATAATGAATGTTTTGAATTTTCTCCAAAAGTAAAGTAGTTGCAAACTCATCCTTTTAGAAACTTGTTTGGGCTGTTGAGAGGAGTAAAAAACCATCAAAAATTTCAATCCTGCATGATTCTACCAAGAAATGTGATTCTTCATTCAAAACGCTGGTTTTTGCTATTGGGCTCTATTGAATAATGAATGTTTTGAATTTTCTCCAAAAGTAAAGTAGTTGCAAACTCATGCTTTTAGAGACTTGTTTGGGCTCATGAGAGGAGTAGAAAAACATCAAAAATTTCAGTCCTGCATGATTCTACCAAGAAATGTGTGTTCATTGAAACGGCTGGTTTTTGATAGTTTGGGCCCTATTGTATAATGAATGTTTTGAATTTTCTCCAAAAGTAAAGTAGTTGCAAACTCATCCTTTTAGAAACTTGTTTGGGCTGTTGAGAGGAGTAAAAAACCATCAAAAATTTCAATCCTGCATGATTCTACCAAGAAATGTGATTCTTCATTCAAAACGCTGGTTTTTGCTATTGGGCTCTATTGAATAATGAATGTTTTGAATTTTCTCCAAAAGTAAAGTAGTTGCAAACTCATGCTTTTAGAGACTTGTTTGGGCTCATGAGAGGAGTAGAAAAACATCAAAAATTTCAGCCCTGCATGATTTTACCAAGAAATGTGTGTTCATTGAAACCGCTGGTTTTTGATAGTTTGGGCCCTATTGAATAATGAATGTTTTGAATTTTCTCCAAAAGTAAAGTAGTTGCAAACTCATCCTTTTAGAAACTTGTTTGGGCTGTTGAGAGGAGTAAAAAACCATCAAAAATTTCAATCCTGCATGATTCTACCAAGAAATGTGATTCTTCATTCAAAACGCTGGTTTTTGCTATTGGGCTCTATTGAATAATGAATGTTTTGAATTTTCTCCAAAAGTAAAGTAGTTGCAAACTCATGCTTTTAGAGACTTGTTTGGGCTCATGAGAGGAGTAGAAAAACATCAAAAATTTCAGTCCTGCATGATTCTACCAAGACGTGTGTTCATTGAAACGGCTGGTTTTTGATAGTTTGGGCCCTATTGAATAATGAATGTTTTGAATTTTCTCCAAAAGTAAAGTAGTTGCAAACTCATCCTTTTAGAAACTTGTTTGGGCTGTTGAGAGGAGTAAAAAACCATCAAAAATTTCAATCCTGCATGATTCTACCAAGAAATGTGATTCTTCATTCAAAACGCTGGTTTTTGCTATTGGGCTCTATTGAATAATGAATGTTTTGAATTTTCTCCAAAAGTAAAGTAGTTGCAAACTCATGCTTTTAGAGACTTGTTTGGGCTCATGAGAGGAGTAGAAAAACATCAAAAATTTCAGTCCTGCATGATTCTACCAAGAAATGTGTGTTCATTCAAACCGCTGGTTTTTGATAGTTTGGGCCATATTGAATAATGAATGTTTAGAATTTTCTCCAAAAGTAGAGTAGTTGCAAACTCATGCTTTTAGAGACTTGTTTGGGCTCATGAGAGGAGTAGAAAAACATCAAAAATTTCAGTCCTGCATGATTCTACCAAGAAATGTGTGTTCATTGAAACCGCTGGTTTTTGATAGTTTGGGCCCTATTGAATAATGAATGTTTTGAATTTTCTCCAAAAGTAAAGTAGTTGCAAACTCATCCTTTTAGAAACTTGTTTGGGCTGTTGAGAGGAGTAAAAAACCATCAAAAATTTCAATCCTGCATGATTCTACCAAGAAATGTGATTCTTCATTCAAAACGCTGGTTTTTGCTATTGGGCTCTATTGAATAATGAATGTTTTGAATTTTCTCCAAAAGTAAAGTATTTGCAAACTCATGCTTTTAGAGACTTGTTTGGGCTCATGAGAGGAGTAGAAAAACATCAAAAATTTCAGTCCTGCATGATTCTACCAAGAAATGTGTGTTCATTGAAACCGCTGGTTTTTGATAGTTTGGGCCCTATTGAATAATGAATGTTTTGAATTTTCTCCAAAAGTAAAGTAGTTGCAAACTCATCCTTTTAGAAACTTGTTTGGGCTGTTGAGAGGAGTAAAAAACCATCAAAAATTTCAATCCTGCATGATTCTACCAAGAAATGTGATTCTTCATTCAAAACGCTGGTTTTTGCTATTGGGCTCTATTGAATAATGAATGTTTTGAATTTTCTCCAAAAGTAAAGTAGTTGCAAACTCATGCTTTTAGAGACTTGTTTGGGCTCATGAGAGGAGTAGAAAAACATCAAAAATTTCAGTCCTGCATGATTCTACCAAGAAATGTGTGTTCATTGAAACCGCTGGTTTTTGATAGTTTGGGCCCTATTGAATAATGAATGTTTTGAATTTTCTCCAAAAGTAAAGTAGTTGCAAACTCATCCTTTTAGAAACTTGTTAGGGCTGTTGAGAGGAGTAAAAAACCATCAAAAATTTCAATCCTGCATGATTCTACCAAGAAATGTGATTCTTCATTCAAAACGCTGGTTTTCGCTATTGGGCTCTATTGAATAATGAATGTTTTGAATTTTCTCCAAAAGTAAAGTAGTTGCAAACTCATGCTTTTAGAGACTTGTTTGGGCTCATGAGAGGAGTAGAAAAACATCAAAAATTTCAGTCCTGCATGATTCTACCAAGAAATGTGTGTTCATTGAAACCGCTGGTTTTTGATAGTTTGGGCCCTATTGAATAATGAATGTTTTTAATTTTCTCCAAAAGTAAAGTAGTTGCAAACTCATCCTTTTAGAAACTTGTTTGGGCTGTTGAGAGGAGTAAAAAACCATCAAAAATTTCAATCCTGCATGATTTTACCAAGAAATGTGATTCTTCATTCAAAACCTGATTTTTGCTATTGGGCTCTATTGAGTAGTGAATGTTTTGAATTTTCTCCAAAAGTAAAGTAGTTGCAAACTCATGCTTTTAGAGACTTGTTTGGGCTCATGAGAGGAGTAGAAAAACATCAAAAATTTCAGTCCTGCATGATTCTACCAAGAAATGTGTTCATTCAAACCGCTGGTTTTTGATAGTTTGGGCCCTATTGAATAATGAATGTTTTGAATTTTCTCCAAAAGTAAAGTAGTTGCAAACTCATCCTTTTAGAAACTTGTTTGGGCTGTTGAGAGGAGTAAAAAACCATCAAAAATTTAAATCCTGCATGATTCTACCAAGAAATGTGATTCTTCATTCAAAACGCTGGTTTTTGCTATTGGGCTCTATTGAATAATGAATGTTTTGAATTTTCTCCAAAAGTAAAGTAGTTGCAAACTCATGCTTTTAGAGACTTGTTTGGGCTCATGAGAGGAGTAGAAAAACATCAAAAATTTCAGTCCTGCATGATTCTACCAAGAAATGTGTGTTCATTGAAACGGCTGGTTTTTGATAGTTTGGGCCCTATTGTATAATGAATGTTTTGAATTTTCTCCAAAAGTAAAGTAGTTGCAAACTCATCCTTTTAGAAACTTGTTTGGGCTGTTGAGAGGAGTAAAAAACCATCAAAAATTTCAATCCTGCATGATTCTACCAAGAAATGTGATTCTTCATTCAAAACGCTGGTTTTTGCTATTGGGCTCTATTGAATAATGAATGTTTTGAATTTTCTCCAAAAGTAAAGTAGTTGCAAACTCATGCTTTTAGAGACTTGTTTGGGCTCATGAGAGGAGTAGAAAAACATCAAAAATTTCAGTCCTGCATGATTCTACCAAGAAACGTGTGTTCATTGAAACCGCTGGTTTTTGATAGTTTGGGCCCTATTGAATAATGAATGTTTTGAATTTTCTCCAAAAGTAAAGTAGTTGCAAACTCATCCTTTTAGAAACTTGTTTGGGCTGTTGAGAGGAGTAAAAAACCATCAAAAATTTCAATCCTGCATGATTCTACCAAGAAATGTGATTCTTCATTCAAAACGCTGGTTTTTGCTATTGGGCTCTATTGAATAATGAATGTTTTGAATTTTCTCCAAAAGTAAAGTAGTTGCAAACTCATGCTTTTAGAGACTTGTTTGGGCTCATGAGAGGAGTAGAAAAACATCAAAAATTTCAGTCCTGCATGATTCTACCAAGACATGTGTGTTCATTGAAACGGCTGGTTTTTGATAGTTTGGGCCCTATTGAATAATGAATGTTTTGAATTTTCTCCAAAAGTAAAGTAGTTGCAAACTCATCCTTTTAGAAACTTGTTTGGGCTGTTGAGAGGAGTAAAAAACCATCAAAAATTTCAATCCTGCATGATTCTACCAAGAAATGTGATTCTTCATTCAAAACGCTGGTTTTTGCTATTGGGCTCTATTGAATAATGAATGTTTTGAATTTTCTCCAAAAGTAAAGTAGTTGCAAACTCATGCTTTTAGAGACTTGTTTGGGCTCATGAGAGGAGTAGAAAAACATCAAAAATTTCAGTCCTGCATGATTCTACCAAGAAATGTGTGTTCATTCAAACCGCTGGTTTTTGATAGTTTGGGCCATATTGAATAATGAATGTTTAGAATTTTCTCCAAAAGTAAAGTAGTTGCAAACTCATGCTTTTAGAGACTTGCTTGGGCTCATGAGAGGAGTAGAAAAACATCAAAAATTTCAGTCCTGCATGATTCTACCAAGAAATGTGTGTTCATTGAAACCGCTGGTTTTTGATAATTTGGGCCCTATTGAATAATGAATGTTTTGAATTTTCTCCAAAAGTAAAGTAGTTGCAAACTCATCCTTTTAGAAACTTGTTTGGGCTGTTGAGAGGAGTAAAAAACCATCAAAAATTTCAATCCTGCATGATTCTACCAAGAAATGTGATTCTTCATTCAAAACGCTGGTTTTTGCTATTGGGCTCTATTGAATAATGAATGTTTTGAATTTTCTCCAAAAGTAAAGTAGTTGCAAACTCATGCTTTTAGAGACTTGTTTGGGCTCATGAGAGGAGTAGAAAAACATCAAAAATTTCAGTCCTGCATGATTCTACCAAGAAATGTGTGTTCATTCAAACCGCTGGTTTTTGATAGTTTGGGCCCTATTGAATAATGAATGTTTTGAATTTTCTCCAAAAGTAAAGTAGTTGCAAACTCATCCTTTTAGAAACTTGTTAGGGCTGTTGAGAGGAGTAAAAAACCATCAAAAATTTCAATCCTGCATGATTCTACCAAGAAATGTGATTCTTCATTCAAAACGCTGGTTTTTGCTATTGGGCTCTATTGAATAATGAATGTTTTGAATTTTCTCCAAAAGTAAAGTAGTTGCAAACTCATGCTTTTAGAGACTTGTTTGGGCTCATGAGAGGAGTAGAAAAACATCAAAAATTTCAGTCCTGCATGATTCTACCAAGAAATGTGTGTTCATTGAAACCGCTGGTTTTTGATAGTTTGGGCCCTATTGAATAATGAATGTTTTGAATTTTCTCCAAAAGTAAAGTAGTTGCAAACTCATCCTTTTAGAAACTTGTTTGGGCTGTTGAGAGGAGTAAAAAACCATCAAAAATTTCAATCCTGCATGATTTTACCAAGAAATGTGATTCTTCATTCAAAACCTGATTTTTGCTATTGGGCTCTATTGAGTAGTGAATGTTTTGAATTTTCTCCAAAAGTAAAGTAGTTGCAAACTCATGCTTTTAGAGACTTGTTTGGGCTCATGAGAGGAGTAGAAAAACATAAAAAATTTCAGTCCTGCATGATTCTACCAAGAAATGTGTTCATTCAAACCGCTGGTTTTTGATAGTTTGGGCCCTATTGAATAATGAATGTTTTGAATTTTCTCCAAAAGTAAAGTAGTTGCAAACTCATCCTTTTAGAAACTTGTTTGGGCTGTTGAGAGGAGTAAAAAACCATCAAAAATTTCAATCCTGCATGATTCTACCAAGAAATGTGATTCTTCATTCAAAACGCTGGTTTTTGCTATTGGGCTCTATTGAATAATGAATGTTTTGAATTTTCTCCAAAAGTAAAGTAGTTGCAAACTCATGCTTTTAGAGACTTGTTTGGGCTCATGAGAGGAGTAGAAAAACATCAAAAATTTCAGTCCTGCATGATTCTACCAAGAAATGTGTGTTCATTGAAACGGCTGGTTTTTGATAGTTTGGGCCCTATTGTATAATGAATGTTTTGAATTTTCTCCAAAAGTAAAGTAGTTGCAAACTCATCCTTTTAGAAACTTGTTTGGGCTGTTGAGAGGAGTAAAAAACCATCAAAAATTTCAATCCTGCATGATTCTACCAAGAAATGTGATTCTTCATTCAAAACGCTGGTTTTTGCTATTTGGCTCTATTGAATAATGAATGTTTTGAATTTTCTCCAAAAGTAAAGTAGTTGCAAACTCATGCTTTTAGAGACTTGTTTGGGCTCATGAGAGGAGTAGAAAAACATCAAAAATTTCAGTCCTGCATGATTCTACCAAGAAATGTGTGTTCATTCAAACCGCTGGTTTTTGATAGTTTGGGCCATATTGAATAATGAATGTTTAGAATTTTCTCCAAAAGTAAAGTAGTTGCAAACTCATGCTTTTAGAGACTTGTTTGGGCTCATGAGAGGAGTAGAAAAACATCAAAAATTTCAGTCCTGCATGATTCTACCAAGAAATGTGTGTTCATTGAAACCGCTGGTTTTTGATAGTTTGGGCCCTATTGAATAATGAATGTTTTGAATTTTCTCCAAAAGTAAAGTAGTTGCAAACTCATCCTTTTAGAAACTTGTTTGGGCTGTTGAGAGGAGTAAAAAACCATCAAAAATTTCAATCCTGCATGATTCTACCAAGAAATGTGATTCTTCATTCAAAACGCTGGTTTTTGCTATTGGGCTCTATTGAATAATGAATGTTTTGAATTTTCTCCAAAAGTAAAGTAGTTGCAAACTCATGCTTTTAGAGACTTGTTTGGGCTCATGAGAGGAGTAGAAAAACATCAAAAATTTCAGTCCTGCATGATTCTACCAAGAAATGTGTGTTCATTGAAACCGCTGGTTTTTGATAGTTTGGGCCCTATTGAATAATGAATGTTTTTAATTTTCTCCAAAAGTAAAGTAGTTGCAAACTCATCCTTTTAGAAACTTGTTTGGGCTGTTGAGAGGAGTAAAAAACCATCAAAAATTTCAATCCTGCATGATTTTACCAAGAAATGTGATTCTTCATTCAAAACCTGATTTTTGCTATTGGGCTCTATTGAGTAGTGAATGTTTTGAATTTTCTCCAAAAGTAAAGTAGTTGCAAACTCATGCTTTTAGAGACTTGTTTGGGCTCATGAGAGGAGTAGAAAAACATCAAAAATTTCAGTCCTGCATGATTCTACCAAGAAATGTGTTCATTCAAACCGCTGGTTTTTGATAGTTTGGGCCCTATTGAATAATGAATGTTTTGAATTTTCTCCAAAAGTAAAGTAGTTGCAAACTCATCCTTTTAGAAACTTGTTTGGGCTGTTGAGAGGAGTAAAAAACCATCAAAAATTTCAATCCTGCATGATTCTACCAAGAAATGTGATTCTTCATTCAAAACGCTGGTTTTTGCTTATTGGGCTCTATTGAATAATGAATGTTTTGAATTTTCTCCAAAAGTAAAGTAGTTGCAAACTCATGCTTTTAGAGACTTGTTTGGGCTCATGAGAGGAGTAGAAAAACATCAAAAATTTCAGTCCTGCATGATTCTACCAAGAAATGTGTGTTCATTGAAACGGCTGGTTTTTGATAGTTTGGGCCCTATTGTATAATGAATGTTTTGAATTTTCTCCAAAAGTAAAGTAGTTGCAAACTCATCCTTTTAGAAACTTGTTTGGGCTGTTGAGAGGAGTAAAAAACCATCAAAAATTTCAATCCTGCATGATTCTACCAAGAAATGTGATTCTTCATTCAAAACGCTGGTTTTTGCTATTGGGCTCTATTGAATAATGAATGTTTTGAATTTTCTCCAAAAGTAAAGTAGTTGCAAACTCATGCTTTTAGAGACTTGTTTGGGCTCATGAGAGGAGTAGAAAAACATCAAAAATTTCAGCCCTGCATGATTTTACCAAGAAATGTGTGTTCATTGAAACCGCTGGTTTTTGATAGTTTGGGCCCTATTGAATAATGAATGTTTTGAATTTTCTCCAAAAGTAAAGTAGTTGCAAACTCATCCTTTTAGAAACTTGTTTGGGCTGTTGAGAGGAGTAAAAAACCATCAAAAATTTCAATCCTGCATGATTCTACCAAGAAATGTGATTCTTCATTCAAAACGCTGGTTTTTGCTATTGGGCTCTATTGAATAATGAATGTTTTGAATTTTCTCCAAAAGTAAAGTAGTTGCAAACTCATGCTTTTAGAGACTTGTTTGGGCTCATGAGAGGAGTAGAAAAACATCAAAAATTTCAGTCCTGCATGATTCTACCAAGACGTGTGTTCATTGAAACTGCTGGTTTTTGATAGTTTGGGCCCTATTGAATAATGAATGTTTTGAATTTTCTCCAAAAGTAAAGTAGTTGCAAACTCATCCTTTTAGAAACTTGTTTGGGCTGTTGAGAGGAGTAAAAAACCATCAAAAATTTCAATCCTGCATGATTCTACCAAGAAATGTGATTCTTCATTCAAAACGCTGGTTTTTGCTATTGGGCTCTATTGAATAATGAATGTTTTGAATTTTCTCCAAAAGTAAAGTAGTTGCAAACTCATGCTTTTAGAGACTTGTTTGGGCTCATGAGAGGAGTAGAAAAACATCAAAAATTTCAGTCCTGCATAATTCTACCAAGAAATGTGTGTTCATTCAAACCGCTGGTTTTTGATAGTTTGGGCCATATTGAATAATGAATGTTTAGAATTTTCTCCAAAAGTAAAGTAGTTGCAAACTCATGCTTTTAGAGACTTGTTTGGGCTCATGAGAGGAGTAGAAAAACATCAAAAATTTCAGTCCTGCATGATTCTACCAAGAAATGTGTGTTCATTGAAACCGCTGGTTTTTGATAGTTTGGGCCCTATTGAATAATGAATGTTTTGAATTTTCTCCAAAAGTAAAGTAGTTGCAAACTCATCCTTTTAGAAACTTGTTTGGGCTGTTGAGAGGAGTAAAAAACCATCAAAAATTTCAATCCTGCATGATTCTACCAAGAAATGTGATTCTTCATTCAAAACGCTGGTTTTTGCTATTGGGCTCTATTGAATAATGAATGTTTTGAATTTTCTCCAAAAGTAAAGTAGTTGCAAACTCATGCTTTTAGAGACTTGTTTGGGCTCATGAGAGGAGTAGAAAAACATCAAAAATTTCAGCCCTGCATGATTTTACCAAGAAATGTGTGTTCATTGAAACCGCTGGTTTTTGATAGTTTGGGCCCTATTGAATAATGAATGTTTTGAATTTTCTCCAAAAGTAAAGTAGTTGCAAACTCATCCTTTTAGAAACTTGTTTGGGCTGTTGAGAGGAGTAAAAAACCATCAAAAATTTCAATCCTGCATGATTCTACCAAGAAATGTGATTCTTCATTCAAAACGCTGGTTTTTGCTATTGGGCTCTATTGAATAATGAATGTTTTGAATTTTCTCCAAAAGTAAAGTAGTTGCAAACTCATGCTTTTAGAGACTTGTTTGGGCTCATGAGAGGAGTAGAAAAACATCAAAAATTTCAGTCCTGCATGATTCTACCAAGACGTGTGTTCATTGAAACTGCTGGTTTTTGATAGTTTGGGCCCTATTGAATAATGAATGTTTTGAATTTTCTCCAAAAGTAAAGTAGTTGCAAACTCATCCTTTTAGAAACTTGTTTGGGCTGTTGAGAGGAGTAAAAAACCATCAAAAATTTCAATCCTGCATGATTCTACCAAGAAATGTGATTCTTCATTCAAAACGCTGGTTTTTGCTATTGGGCTCTATTGAATAATGAATGTTTTGAATTTTCTCCAAAAGTAAAGTAGTTGCAAACTCATGCTTTTAGAGACTTGTTTGGGCTCATGAGAGGAGTAGAAAAACATCAAAAATTTCAGTCCTGCATGATTCTACCAAGAAATGTGTGTTCATTCAAACCGCTGGTTTTTGATAGTTTGGGCCATATTGAATAATGAATGTTTAGAATTTTCTCCAAAAGTAAAGTAGTTGCAAACTCATGCTTTTAGAGACTTGTTTGGGCTCATGAGAGGAGTAGAAAAACATCAAAAATTTCAGTCCTGCATGATTCTACCAAGAAATGTGTGTTCATTGAAACCGCTGGTTTTTGATAGTTTGGGCCCTATTGAATAATGAATGTTTTGAATTTTCTCCAAAAGTAAAGTAGTTGCAAACTCATCCTTTTAGAAACTTGTTTGGGCTGTTGAGAGGAGTAAAAAACCATCAAAAATTTCAATCCTGCATGATTCTACCAAGAAATGTGATTCTTCATTCAAAACGCTGGTTTTTGCTATTGGGCTCTATTGAATAATGAATGTTTTGAATTTTCTCCAAAAGTAAAGTATTTGCAAACTCATGCTTTTAGAGACTTGTTTGGGCTCATGAGAGGAGTAGAAAAACATCAAAAATTTCAGTCCTGCATGATTCTACCAAGAAATGTGTGTTCATTGAAACCGCTGGTTTTTGATAGTTTGGGCCCTATTGAATAATGAATGTTTTGAATTTTCTCCAAAAGTAAAGTAGTTGCAAACTCATCCTTTTAGAAACTTGTTTGGGCTGTTGAGAGGAGTAAAAAACCATCAAAAATTTCAATCCTGCATGATTCTACCAAGAAATGTGATTCTTCATTCAAAACGCTGGTTTTTGCTATTGGGCTCTATTGAATAATGAATGTTTTGAATTTTCTCCAAAAGTAAAGTAGTTGCAAACTCATGCTTTTAGAGACTTGTTTGGGCTCATGAGAGGAGTAGAAAAACATCAAAAATTTCAGTCCTGCATGATTCTACCAAGAAATGTGTGTTCATTGAAACCGCTGGTTTTTGATAGTTTGGGCCCTATTGAATAATGAATGTTTTGAATTTTCTCCAAAAGTAAAGTAGTTGCAAACTCATCCTTTTAGAAACTTGTTAGGGCTGTTGAGAGGAGTAAAAAACCATCAAAAATTTCAATCCTGCATGATTCTACCAAGAAATGTGATTCTTCATTCAAAACGCTGGTTTTCGCTATTGGGCTCTATTGAATAATGAATGTTTTGAATTTTCTCCAAAAGTAAAGTAGTTGCAAACTCATGCTTTTAGAGACTTGTTTGGGCTCATGAGAGGAGTAGAAAAACATCAAAAATTTCAGTCCTGCATGATTCTACCAAGAAATGTGTGTTCATTGAAACCGCTGGTTTTTGATAGTTTGGGCCCTATTGAATAATGAATGTTTTTAATTTTCTCCAAAAGTAAAGTAGTTGCAAACTCATCCTTTTAGAAACTTGTTTGGGCTGTTGAGAGGAGTAAAAAACCATCAAAAATTTCAATCCTGCATGATTTTACCAAGAAATGTGATTCTTCATTCAAAACCTGATTTTTGCTATTGGGCTCTATTGAGTAGTGAATGTTTTGAATTTTCTCCAAAAGTAAAGTAGTTGCAAACTCATGCTTTTAGAGACTTGTTTGAGCTCATGAGAGGAGTAGAAAAACATCAAAAATTTCAGTCCTGCATGATTCTACCAAGAAATGTGTTCATTCAAACCGCTGGTTTTTGATAGTTTGGGCCCTATTGAATAATGAATGTTTTGAATTTTCTCCAAAAGTAAAGTAGTTGCAAACTCATGCTTTTAGAAACTTGTTTGGGCTGTTGAGAGGAGTAAAAAACCATCAAAAATTTCAATCCTGCATGATTCTACCAAGAAATGTGATTCTTCATTCAAAACGCTGGTTTTTGCTATTGGGCTCTATTGAATAATGAATGTTTTGAATTTTCTCCAAAAGTAAAGTAGTTGCAAACTCATGCTTTTAGAGACTTGTTTGGGCTCATGAGAGGAGTAGAAAAACATCAAAAATTTCAGTCCTGCATGATTCTTCCAAGAAATGTGTGTTCATTGAAACGGCTGGTTTTTGATAGTTTGGGCCCTATTGTATAATGAATGTTTTGAATTTTCTCCAAAAGTAAAGTAGTTGCAAACTCATCCTTTTAGAAACTTGTTTGGGCTGTTGAGAGGAGTAAAAAACCATCAAAAATTTCAATCCTGCATGATTCTACCAAGAAATGTGATTCTTCATTCAAAACGCTGGTTTTTGCTATTGGGCTCTATTGAATAATGAATGTTTTGAATTTTCTCCAAAAGTAAAGTAGTTGCAAACTCATGCTTTTAGAGACTTGTTTGGGCTCATGAGAGGAGTAGAAAAACATCAAAAATTTCAGCCCTGCATGATTTTACCAAGAAATGTGTGTTCATTGAAACCGCTGGTTTTTGATAGTTTGGGCCCTATTGAATAATGAATGTTTTGAATTTGCTCCAAAAGTAAAGTAGTTGCAAACTCATCCTTTTAGAAACTTGTTTGGGCTGTTGAGAGGAGTAAAAAACCATCAAAAATTTCAATCCTGCATGATTCTACCAAGAAATGTGATTCTTCATTCAAAACGCTGGTTTTTGCTATTGGGCTCTATTGAATAATGAATGTTTTGAATTTTCTCCAAAAGTAAAGTAGTTGCAAACTCATGCTTTTAGAGACTTGTTTGGGCTCATGAGAGGAGTAGAAAAACATCAAAAATTTCAGTCCTGCATGATTCTACCAAGACGTGTGTTCATTGAAACGGCTGGTTTTTGATAGTTTGGGCCCTATTGAATAATGAATGTTTTGAATTTTCTCCAAAAGTAAAGTAGTTGCAAACTCATCCTTTTAGAAACTTGTTTGGGCTGTTGAGAGGAGTAAAAAACCATCAAAAATTTCAATCCTGCATGATTCTACCAAGAAATGTGATTCTTCATTCAAAACGCTGGTTTTTGCTATTGGGCTCTATTGAATAATGAATGTTTTGAATTTTCTCCAAAAGTAAAGTAGTTGCAAACTCATGCTTTTAGAGACTTGTTTGGGCTCATGAGAGGAGTAGAAAAACATCAAAAATTTCAGTCCTGCATGATTCTACCAAGAAATGTGTGTTCATTCAAACCGCTGGTTTTTGATAGTTTGGGCCATATTGAATAATGAATGTTTAGAATTTTCTCCAAAAGTAAAGTAGTTGCAAACTCATGCTTTTAGAGACTTGTTTGGGCTCATGAGAGGAGTAGAAAAACATCAAAAATTTCAGTCCTGCATGATTCTACCAAGAAATGTGTGTTCATTGAAACCGCTGGTTTTTGATAGTTTGGGCCCTATTGAATAATGAATGTTTTGAATTTTCTCCAAAAGTAAAGTAGTTGCAAACTCATCCTTTTAGAAACTTGTTTGGGCTGTTGAGAGGAGTAAAAAACCATCAAAAATTTCAATCCTGCATGATTCTACCAAGAAATGTGATTCTTCATTCAAAACGCTGGTTTTTGCTATTGGGCTCTATTGAATAATGAATGTTTTGAATTTTCTCCAAAAGTAAAGTATTTGCAAACTCATGCTTTTAGAGACTTGTTTGGGCTCATGAGAGGAGTAGAAAAACATCAAAAATTTCAGTCCTGCATGATTCTACCAAGAAATGTGTGTTCATTGAAACCGCTGGTTTTTGATAGTTTGGGCCCTATTGAATAATGAATGTTTTGAATTTTCTCCAAAAGTAAAGTAGTTGCAAACTCATCCTTTTAGAAACTTGTTTGGGCTGTTGAGAGGAGTAAAAAACCATCAAAAATTTCAATCCTGCATGATTCTACCAAGAAATGTGATTCTTCATTCAAAACGCTGGTTTTTGCTATTGGGCTCTATTGAATAATGAATGTTTTGAATTTTCTCCAAAAGTAAAGTAGTTGCAAACTCATGCTTTTAGAGACTTGTTTGGGCTCATGAGAGGAGTAGAAAAACATCAAAAATTTCAGTCCTGCATGATTCTACCAAGAAATGTGTGTTCATTGAAACCGCTGGTTTTTGATAGTTTGGGCCCTATTGAATAATGAATGTTTTGAATTTTCTCCAAAAGTAAAGTAGTTGCAAACTCATCCTTTTAGAAACTTGTTAGGGCTGTTGAGAGGAGTAAAAAACCATCAAAAATTTCAATCCTGCATGATTCTACCAAGAAATGTGATTCTTCATTCAAAACGCTGGTTTTTGCTATTGGGCTCTATTGAATAATGAATGTTTTGAATTTTCTCCAAAAGTAAAGTAGTTGCAAACTCATGCTTTTAGAGACTTGTTTGGGCTCATGAGAGGAGTAGAAAAACATCAAAAATTTCAGTCCTGCATGATTCTACCAAGAAATGTGTGTTCATTGAAACCGCTGGTTTTTGATAGTTTGGGCCCTATTGAATAATGAATGTTTTGAATTTTCTCCAAAAGTAAAGTAGTTGCAAACTCATCCTTTTAGAAACTTGTTAGGGCTGTTGAGAGGAGTAAAAAACCATCAAAAATTTCAATCCTGCATGATTCTACCAAGAAATGTGATTCTTCATTCAAAACGCTGGTTTTTGCTATTGGGCTCTATTGAATAATGAATGTTTTGAATTTTCTCCAAAAGTAAAGTAGTTGCAAACTCATGCTTTTAGAGACTTGTTTGGGCTCATGAGAGGAGTAGAAAAACATCAAAAATTTCAGTCCTGCATGATTCTACCAAGAAATGTGTGTTCATTGAAACCGCTGGTTTTTGATAGTTTGGGCCCTATTGAATAATGAATGTTTTGAATTTTCTCCAAAAGTAAAGTAGTTGCAAACTCATCCTTTTAGAAACTTGTTTGGGCTGTTGAGAGGAGTAAAAAACCATCAAAAATTTCAATCCTGCATGATTTTACCAAGAAATGTGATTCTTCATTCAAAACCTGATTTTTGCTATTGGGCTCTATTGAGTAGTGAATGTTTTGAATTTTCTCCAAAAGTAAAGTAGTTGCAAACTCATGCTTTTAGAGACTTGTTTGGGCTCATGAGAGGAGTAGAAAAACATCAAAAATTTCAGTCCTGCATGATTCTACCAAGAAATGTGTTCATTCAAACCGCTGGTTTTTGATAGTTTGGGCCCTATTGAAAAATGAATGTTTTGAATTTTCTCCAAAAGTAAAGTAGTTGCAAACTCATCCTTTAGAAACTTGTTTGGGCTGTTGAGAGGAGTAAAAAACCATCAAAAATTTCAATCCTGCATGATTCTACCAAGAAATGTGATTCTTCATTCAAAACGCTGGTTTTTGCTATTGGGCTCTATTGAATAATGAATGTTTTGAATTTTCTCCAAAAGTAAAGTAGTTGCAAACTCATGCTTTTAGAGACTTGTTTGGGCTCATGAGAGGAGTAGAAAAACATCAAAAATTTCAGTCCTGCATGATTCTACCAAGAAATGTGTGTTCATTGAAACCGCTGGTTTTTGATAGTTTGGGCCCTATTGAATAATGAATGTTTTGAATTTTCTCCAAAAGTAAAGTAGTTGCAAACTCATCCTTTTAGAAACTTGTTTGGGCTGTTGAGAGGAGTAAAAAACCATCAAAAATTTCAATCCTGCATGATTCTACCAAGAAATGTGATTCTTCATTCAAAACGCTGGTTTTTGCTATTGGGCTCTATTGAATAATGAATGTTTTGAATTTTCTCCAAAAGTAAAGTAGTTGCAAACTCATGCTTTTAGAGACTTGTTTGGGCTCATGAGAGGAGTAGAAAAACATCAAAAATTTCAGTCCTGCATGATTCTACCAAGAAATGTGTGTTCATTCAAACCGCTGGTTTTTGATAGTTTGGGCCCTATTGAATAATGAATGTTTTGAATTTTCTCCAAAAGTAAAGTAGTTGCAAACTCATCCTTTTAGAAACTTGTTAGGGCTGTTGAGAGGAGTAAAAAACCATCAAAAATTTCAATCCTGCATGATTCTACCAAGAAATGTGATTCTTCATTCAAAACGCTGGTTTTTGCTATTGGGCTCTATTGAATAATGAATGTTTTGAATTTTCTCCAAAAGTAAAGTAGTTGCAAACTCATGCTTTTAGAGACTTGTTTGGGCTCATGAGAGGAGTAGAAAAACATCAAAAATTTCAGTCCTGCATGATTCTACCAAGAAATGTGTGTTCATTGAAACCGCTGGTTTTTGATAGTTTGGGCCCTATTGAAATAATGAATGTTTTGAATTTTCTCCAAAAGTAAAGTAGTTGCAAACTCATCCTTTTAGAAACTTGTTTGGGCTGTTGAGAGGAGTAAAAAACCATCAAAAATTTCAATCCTGCATGATTCTACCAAGAAATGTGATTCTTCATTCAAAACGCTGGTTTATGCTATTGGGCTCTATTGAATAATGAATGTTTTGAATTTTCTCCAAAAGTAAAGTAGTTGCAAACTCATGCTTTTAGAGACTTGTTTGGGCTCATGAGAGGAGTAGAAAAACATCAAAAATTTCAGTCCTGCATGATTCTACCAAGAAATGTGTGTTCATTGAAACCGCTGGTTTTTGATAGTTTGGGCCCTATTGAATAATGAATGTTTTGAATTTTCTCCAAAAGTAAAGTAGTTGCAAACTCATCCTTTTAGAAACTTGTTTGGGCTGTTGAGAGGAGTAAAAAACCATCAAAAATTTCAATCCTGCATGATTTTACCAAGAAATGTGATTCTTCATTCAAAACCTGATTTTTGCTATTGGGCTCTATTGAGTAGTGAATGTTTTGAATTTTCTCCAAAAGTAAAGTAGTTGCAAACTCATGCTTTTAGAGATTGTTTGGGCTCATGAGAGGAGTAGAAAAACATCAAAAATTTCAGTCCTGCATGATTCTACCAAGAAATGTGTTCATTCAAACCGCTGGTTTTTGATAGTTTGGGCCCTATTGAATAATGAATGTTTTGAATTTTCTCCAAAAGTAAAGTAGTTGCAAACTCATCCTTTTAGAAACTTGTTTGGGCTGTTGAGAGGAGTAAAAAACCATCAAAAATTTCAATCCTGCATGATTCTACCAAGAAATGTGATTCTTCATTCAAAACGCTGGTTTTTGCTATTGGGCTCTATTGAATAATGAATGTTTTGAATTTTCTCCAAAAGTAAAGTAGTTGCAAACTCATGCTTTTAGAGACTTGTTTGGGCTCATGAGAGGAGTAGAAAAACATCAAAAATTTCAGCCCTGCATGATTTTACCAAGAAATGTGTGTTCATTGAAACCGCTGGTTTTTGATAGTTTGGGCCCTATTGAATAATGAATGTTTTGAATTTTCTCCAAAAGTAAAGTAGTTGCAAACTCATCCTTTTAGAAACTTGTTTGGGCTGTTGAGAGGAGTAAAAAACCATCAAAAATTTCAATCCTGCATGATTCTACCAAGAAATGTGATTCTTCATTCAAAACGCTGGTTTTTGCTATTGGGCTCTATTGAATAATGAATGTTTTGAATTTTCTCCAAAAGTAAAGTAGTTGCAAACTCATGCTTTTAGAGACTTGTTTGGGCTCATGAGAGGAGTAGAAAAACATCAAAAATTTCAGTCCTGCATGATTCTACCAAGACATGTGTGTTCATTGAAACGGCTGGTTTTTGATAGTTTGGGCCCTATTGAATAATGAATGTTTTGAATTTTCTCCAAAAGTAAAGTAGTTGCAAACTCATCCTTTTAGAAACTTGTTTGGGCTGTTGAGAGGAGTAAAAAACCATCAAAAATTTCAATCCTGCATGATTCTACCAAGAAATGTGATTCTTCATTCAAAACGCTGGTTTTTGCTATTGGGCTCTATTGAATAATGAATGTTTTGAATTTTCTCCAAAAGTAAAGTAGTTGCAAACTCATGCTTTTAGAGACTTGTTTGGGCTCATGAGAGGAGTAGAAAAACATCAAAAATTTCAGTCCTGCATGATTCTACCAAGAAATGTGTGTTCATTCAAACCGCTGGTTTTTGATAGTTTGGGCCATATTGAATAATGAATGTTTTGAATTTTCTCCAAAAGTAAAGTAGTTGCAAACTCATGCTTTTAGAGACTTGTTTGGGCTCATGAGAGGAGTAGAAAAACATCAAAAATTTCAGTCCTGCATGATTCTACCAAGAAATGTGTGTTCATTGAAACCGCTGGTTTTTGATAGTTTGGGCCCTATTGAATAATGAATGTTTTGAATTTTCTCCAAAAGTAAAGTAGTTGCAAACTCATCCTTTTAGAAACTTGTTTGGGCTGTTGAGAGGAGTAAAAAACCATCAAAAATTTCAATCCTGCATGATTTTACCAAGAAATGTGATTCTTCATTCAAAACCTGATTTTTGCTATTGGGCTCTATTGAGTAGTGAATGTTTTGAATTTTCTCCAAAAGTAAAGTAGTTGCAAACTCATGCTTTTAGAGATTGTTTGGGCTCATGAGAGGAGTAGAAAAACATCAAAAATTTCAGTCCTGCATGATTCTACCAAGAAATGTGTTCATTCAAACCGCTGGTTTTTGATAGTTTGGGCCCTATTGAATAATGAATGTTTTGAATTTTCTCCAAAAGTAAAGTAGTTGCAAACTCATCCTTTTAGAAACTTGTTTGGGCTGTTGAGAGGAGTAAAAAACCATCAAAAATTTCAATCCTGCATGATTCTACCAAGAAATGTGATTCTTCATTCAAAACGCTGGTTTTTGCTATTGGGCTCTATTGAATAATGAATGTTTTGAATTTTCTCCAAAAGTAAAGTAGTTGCAAACTCATGCTTTTAGAGACTTGTTTGGGCTCATGAGAGGAGTAGAAAAACATCAAAAATTTCAGTCCTGCATGATTCTACCAAGAAATGTGTGTTCATTGAAACGGCTGGTTTTTGATAGTTTGGGCCCTATTGTATAATGAATGTTTTGAATTTTCTCCAAAAGTAAAGTAGTTGCAAACTCATCCTTTTAGAAACTTGTTTGGGCTGTTGAGAGGAGTAAAAAACCATCAAAAATTTCAATCCTGCATGATTCTACCAAGAAATGTGATTCTTCATTCAAAACGCTGGTTTTTGCTATTGGGCTCTATTGAATAATGAATGTTTTGAATTTTCTCCAAAAGTAAAGTAGTTGCAAACTCATGCTTTTAGAGACTTGTTTGGGCTCATGAGAGGAGTAGAAAAACATCAAAAATTTCAGTCCTGCATGATTCTACCAAGAAATGTGTGTTCATTGAAACCGCTGGTTTTTGATAGTTTGGGCCCTATTGAATAATGAATGTTTTGAATTTTCTCCAAAAGTAAAGTAGTTGCAAACTCATGCTTTTAGAGACTTGTTTGGGCTCATGAGAGGAGTAGAAAAACATCAAAAATTTCAGTCCTGCATGATTCTACCAAGAAATGTGTGTTCATTCAAACCGCTGGTTTTTGATAGTTTGGGCCCTATTGAATAATGAATGTTTTGAATTTTCTCCAAAAGTAAAGTAGTTGCAAACTCATCCTTTTAGAAACTTGTTTGGACTGTTGAGAGGAGTAAAAAACCATCAAAAATTTCAATCCTGCATGATTCTACCAAGAAATGTGATTCTTCATTCAAAACGCTGGTTTTTGCTATTGGGCTCTATTGAATAATGAATGTTTTGAATTTTCTCCAAAAGTAAAGTAGTTGCAAACTCATGCTTTTAGAGACTTGTTTGGGCTCATGAGAGGAGTAGAAAAACATCAAAAATTTCAGTCCTGCATGATTCTACCAAGAAATGTGTGTTCATTGAAACCGCTGGTTTTTGATAGTTTGGGCCCTATTGAATAATGAATGTTTTGAATTTTCTCCAAAAGTAAAGTAGTTGCAAACTCATCCTTTTAGAAACTTGTTTGGGCTGTTGAGAGGAGTAAAAAACCATCAAAAATTTCAATCCTGCATGATTTTACCAAGAAATGTGATTCTTCATTCAAAACCTGATTTTTGCTATTGGGCTCTATTGAGTAGTGAATGTTTTGAATTTTCTCCAAAAGTAAAGTAGTTGCAAACTCATGCTTTTAGAGATTGTTTGGGCTCATGAGAGGAGTAGAAAAACATCAAAAATTTCAGTCCTGCATGATTCTACCAAGAAATGTGTTCATTCAAACCGCTGGTTTTTGATAGTTTGGGCCCTATTGAATAATGAATGTTTTGAATTTTCTCCAAAAGTAAAGTAGTTGCAAACTCATCCTTTTAGAAACTTGTTTGGGCTGTTGAGAGGAGTAAAAAACCATCAAAAATTTCAATCCTGCATGATTCTACCAAGAAATGTGATTCTTCATTCAAAACGCTGGTTTTTGCTATTGGGCTCTATTGAATAATGAATGTTTTGAATTTTCTCCAAAAGTAAAGTAGTTGCAAACTCATGCTTTTAGAGACTTGTTTGGGCTCATGAGAGGAGTAGAAAAACATCAAAAATTTCAGCCCTGCATGATTTTACCAAGAAATGTGTGTTCATTGAAACCGCTGGTTTTTGATAGTTTGGGCCCTATTGAATAATGAATGTTTTGAATTTTCTCCAAAAGTAAAGTAGTTGCAAACTCATCCTTTTAGAAACTTGTTTGGGCTGTTGAGAGGAGTAAAAAACCATCAAAAATTTCAATCCTGCATGATTCTACCAAGAAATGTGATTCTTCATTCAAAACGCTGGTTTTTGCTATTGGGCTCTATTGAATAATGAATGTTTTGAATTTTCTCCAAAAGTAAAGTAGTTGCAAACTCATGCTTTTAGAGACTTGTTTGGGCTCATGAGAGGAGTAGAAAAACATCAAAAATTTCAGTCCTGCATGATTCTACCAAGACATGTGTGTTCATTGAAACGGCTGGTTTTTGATAGTTTGGGCCCTATTGAATAATGAATGTTTTGAATTTTCTCCAAAAGTAAAGTAGTTGCAAACTCATCCTTTTAGAAACTTGTTTGGGCTGTTGAGAGGAGTAAAAAACCATCAAAAATTTCAATCCTGCATGATTCTACCAAGAAATGTGATTCTTCATTCAAAACGCTGGTTTTTGCTATTGGGCTCTATTGAATAATGAATGTTTTGAATTTTCTCCAAAAGTAAAGTAGTTGCAAACTCATGCTTTTAGAGACTTGTTTGGGCTCATGAGAGGAGTAGAAAAACATCAAAAATTTCAGTCCTGCATGATTCTACCAAGAAATGTGTGCTCATTGAAACCGCTGGTTTTTGATAGTTTGGGCCCTATTGAATAATGAATGTTTTGAATTTTCTCCAAAAGTAAAGTAGTTGCAAACTCATCCTTTTAGAAACTTGTTTGGGCTGTTGAGAGGAGTAAAAAACCATCAAAAATTTCAATCCTGCATGATTCTACCAAGAAATGTGATTCTTCATTCAAAACGCTGGTTTTTGCTATTGGGCTCTATTGAATAATGAATGTTTTGAATTTTCTCCAAAAGTAAAGTAGTTGCAAACTCATGCTTTTAGAGACTTGTTTGGGCTCATGAGAGGAGTAGAAAAACATCAAAAATTTCAGTCCTGCATGATTCTACCAAGAAATGTGTGTTCATTGAAACCGCTGGTTTTTGATAGTTTGGGCCCTATTGTATAATGAATGTTTTGAATTTTCTCCAAAAGTAAAGTAGTTGCAAACTCATCCTTTTAGAAACTTGTTTGGGCTGTTGAGAGGAGTAAAAAACCATCAAAAATTTCAATCCTGCATGATTCTACCAAGAAATGTGATTCTTCATTCAAAACGCTGGTTTTTGCTATTGGGCTCTATTGAATAATGAATGTTTTGAATTTTCTCCAAAAGTAAAGTAGTTGCAAACTCATGCTTTTAGAGACTTGTTTGGGCTCATGAGAGGAGTAGAAAAACATCAAAAATTTCAGTCCTGCATGATTCTACCAAGAAATGTGTGCTCATTGAAACCGCTGGTTTTTGATAGTTTGGGCCCTATTGAATAATGAATGTTTTGAATTTTCTCCAAAAGTAAAGTAGTTGCAAACTCATCCTTTTAGAAACTTGTTTGGGCTGTTGAGAGGAGTAAAAAACCATCAAAAATTTCAATCCTGCATGATTCTACCAAGAAATGTGATTCTTCATTCAAAACGCTGGTTTTTGCTATTGGGCTCTATTGAATAATGAATGTTTTGAATTTTCTCCAAAAGTAAAGTAGTTGCAAACTCATGCTTTTAGAGACTTGTTTGGGCTCATGAGAGGAGTAGAAAAACATCAAAAATTTCAGTCCTGCATGATTCTACCAAGAAATGTGTGTTCATTGAAACCGCTGGTTTTTGATAGTTTGGGCCCTATTGAATAATGAATGTTTTGAATTTTCTCCAAAAGTAAAGTAGTTGCAAACTCATCCTTTTAGAAACTTGTTTGGGCTGTTGAGAGGAGTAAAAAACCATCAAAAATTTCAATCCTGCATGATTCTACCAAGAAATGTGATTCTTCATTCAAAACCTGATTTTTGCTATTGGGCTCTATTGAATAGTGAATGTTTTGAATTTTCTCCAAAAGTAAAGTAGTTGCAAACTCATGCTTTTAGAGACTTGTTTGGGCTCATGAGAGGAGTAGAAAAACATCAAAAATTTCAGTCCTGCATGATTCTACCAAGAAATGTGTTCATTCAAACCGCTGGTTTTTGATAGTTTGGGCCCTATTGAATAATTAATGTTTTGAATTTTCTCCAAAAGTAAAGTAGTTGCAAACTCATCCTTTTAGAAACTTGTTTGGGCTGTTGAGAGGAGTAAAAAACCATCAAAAATTTCAATCCTGCATGATTCTACCAAGAAATGTGATTCTTCATTCAAAACGCTGGTTTTTGCTATTGGGCTCTATGGAATAATGAATGTTTTGAATTTTCTCCAAAAGTAAAGTAGTTGCAAACTCATGCTTTTAGAGACTTGTTTGGGCTCATGAGAGGAGTAGAAAAACATCAAAAATTTCAGTCCTGCATGATTCTACCAAGAAATGTGTGTTCATTGAAACCGCTGGTTTTTGATAGTTTGGGCCCTATTGAATAATGAATGTTTTGAATTTTCTCCAAAAGTAAAGTAGTTGCAAACTCATCCTTTTAGAAACTTGTTTGGGCTGTTGAGAGGAGTAAAAAACCATCAAAAATTTCAATCCTGCATGATTCTACCAAGAAATGTGATTCTTCATTCAAAACGCTGGTTTTTGCTATTGGGCTCTATTGAATAATGAATGTTTTGAATTTTCTCCAAAAGTAAAGTAGTTGCAAACTCATGCTTTTAGAGACTTGTTTGGGCTCATGAGAGGAGTAGAAAAACATCAAAAATTTCAGTCCTGCATGATTCTACCAAGAAATGTGTGTTCATTGAAACCGCTGGTTTTTGATAGTTTGGGCCCTATTGAATAATGAATGTTTTGAATTTTCTCCAAAAGTAAAGTAGTTGCAAACTCATCCTTTTAGAAACTTGTTTGGGCTGTTGAGAGGAGTAAAAAACCATCAAAAATTTCAATCCTGCATGATTCTACCAAGAAATGTGATTCTTCATTCAAAACGCTGGTTTTTGCTATTGGGCTCTATTGAATAATGAATGTTTTGAATTTTCTCCAAAAGTAAAGTAGTTGCAAACTCATGCTTTTAGAGACTTGTTTGGGCTCATGAGAGGAGTAGAAAAACATCAAAAATTTCAGTCCTGCATGATTCTACCAAGAAATGTGTGTTCATTGAAACGGCTGGTTTTTGATAGTTTGGGCCCTATTGAATAATGAATGTTTTGAATTTTCTCCAAAAGTAAAGTAGTTGCAAACTCATCCTTTTAGAAACTTGTTTGGGCTGTTGAGAGGAGTAAAAAACCATCAAAAATTTCAATCCTGCATGATTCTACCAAGAAATGTGATTCTTCATTCAAAACCTGATTTTTGCTATTGGGCTCTATTGAATAGTGAATGTTTTGAATTTTCTCCAAAAGTAAAGTAGTTGCAAACTCATGCTTTTAGAGACTTGTTTGGGCTCATGAGAGGAGTAGAAAAACATCAAAAATTTCAGTCCTGCATGATTCTACCAAGAAATGTGTTCATTCAAACCGCTGGTTTTTGATAGTTTGGGCCCTATTGAATAATTAATGTTTTGAATTTTCTCCAAAAGTAAAGTAGTTGCAAACTCATCCTTTTAGAAACTTGTTTGGGCTGTTGAGAGGAGTAAAAAACCATCAAAAATTTCAATCCTGCATGATTCTACCAAGAAATGTGATTCTTCATTCAAAACGCTGGTTTTTGCTATTGGGCTCAATGGAATAATGAATGTTTTGAATTTTCTCCAAAAGTAAAGTAGTTGCAAACTCATGCTTTTAGAGACTTGTTTGGGCTCATGAGAGGAGTAGAAAAACATCAAAAATTTCAGTCCTGCATGATTCTACCAAGAAATGTGTGTTCATTGAAACCGCTGGTTTTTGATAGTTTGGGCCCTATTGAATAATTAATGTTTTGAATTTTCTCCAAAAGTAAAGTAGTTGCAAACTCATCCTTTTAGAAACTTGTTTGGGCTGTTGAGAGGAGTAAAAAACCATCAAAAATTTCAATCCTGCATGATTCTACCAAGAAATGTGATTCTTCATTCAAAACGCTGGTTTTTGCTATTGGGCTCTATTGAATAATGAATGTTTTGAATTTTCTCCAAAAGTAAAGTAGTTGCAAACTCATGCTTTTAGAGACTTGTTTGGGCTCATGAGAGGAGTAGAAAAACATCAAAAATTTCAGTCCTGCATGATTCTATCAAGAAATGTGTGTTCATTGAAACCGCTGGTTTTTGATAGTTTGGGCCCTATTGAATAATGAATGTTTTGAATTTTCTCCAAAAGTAAAGTAGTTGCAAACTCATCCTTTTAGAAACTTGTTTGGGCTGTTGAGAGGAGTAAAAAACCATCAAAAATTTCAATCCTGCATGATTTTACCAAGAAATGTGATTCTTCATTCAAAACCTGATTTTTGCTATTGGGCTCTATTGAATAGTGAATGTTTTGAATTTTCTCCAAAAGTAAAGTAGTTGCAAACTCATGCTTTTAGAGACTAGTTTGGGCTCATGAGAGGAGTAGAAAAACATCAAAAATTTCAGTCCTGCATGATTCTACCAAGAAATGTGTGTTCATTGAAACCGCTGGTTTTTGATAGTTTGGGCCCTATTGAATAATGAATGTTTTGAATTTTCTCCAAAAGTAAAGTAGTTGCAAACTCATCCTTTTAGAAACTTGTTTGGGCTGTTGACAGGAGTAAAAAACCATCAAAAATTTCAATCCTGCATGATTCTACCAAGAAATGTGATTCTTCATTCAAAACCTGATTTTTGCTATTGGGCTCTATTGAATAGTGAATGTTTTGAATTTTCTCCAAAAGTAAAGTAGTTGCAAACTCATGCTTTTAGAGACTTGTTTGGGCTCATGAGAGGAGTAGAAAAACATCAAAAATTTCAGTCCTGCATGATTCTACCAAGAAATGTGTGTTCATTGAAACCGCTGGTTTTTGATAGTTTGGGCCCTATTGAATAATTAATGTTTTGAATTTTCTCCAAAAGTAAAGTAGTTGCAAACTCATCCTTTTAGAAACTTGTTTGGGCTGTTGAGAGGAGTAAAAAACCATCAAAAATTTCAATCCTGCATGATTCTACCAAGAAATGTGATTCTTCATTCAAAACGCTGGTTTTTGCTATTGGGCTCTATGGAATAATGAATGTTTTGAATTTTCTCCAAAAGTAAAGTAGTTGCAAACTCATGCTTTTAGAGACTTGTTTGGGCTCATGAGAGGAGTAGAAAAACATCAAAAATTTCAGTCCTGCATGATTCTACCAAGAAATGTGTGTTCATTGAAACCGCTGGTTTTTGATAGTTTGGGCCCTATTGAATAATTAATGTTTTGAATTTTCTCCAAAAGTAAAGTAGTTGCAAACTCATCCTTTTAGAAACTTGTTTGGGCTGTTGAGAGGAGTAAAAAACCATCAAAAATTTCAATCCTGCATGATTCTACCAAGAAATGTGATTCTTCATTCAAAACGCTGGTTTTTGCTATTGGGCTCTATTGAATAATGAATGTTTTGAATTTTCTCCAAAAGTAAAGTAGTTGCAAACTCATGCTTTTAGAGACTTGTTTGGGCTCATGAGAGGAGTAGAAAAACATCAAAAATTTCAGTCCTGCATGATTCTACCAAGAAATGTGTGTTCATTGAAACCGCTGGTTTTTGATAGTTTGGGCCCTATTGAATAATGAATGTTTTGAATTTTCTCCAAAAGTAAAGTAGTTGCAAACTCATCCTTTTAGAAACTTGTTTGGGCTGTTGAGAGGAGTAAAAAACCATCAAAAATTTCAATCCTGCATGATTTTACCAAGAAATGTGATTCTTCATTCAAAACCTGATTTTTGCTATTGGGCTCTATTGAATAGTGAATGTTTTGAATTTTCTCCAAAAGTAAAGTAGTTGCAAACTCATGCTTTTAGAGACTAGTTTGGGCTCATGAGAGGAGTAGAAAAACATCAAAAATTTCAGTCCTGCATGATTCTACCAAGAAATGTGTGTTCATTGAAACCGCTGGTTTTTGATAGTTTGGGCCCTATTGAATAATCAATGTTTTGAATTTTCTCCAAAAGTAAAGTAGTTGCAAACTCATCCTTTTAGAAACTTGTTTGGGCTGTTGAGAGGAGTAAAAAACCATCAAAAATTTCAATCCTGCATGATTCTACCAAGAAATGTGATTCTTCATTCAAAACCTGATTTTTGCTATTGGGCTCTATTGAATAGTGAATGTTTTGAATTTTCTCCAAAAGTAAAGTAGTTGCAAACTCATGCTTTTAGAGACTTGTTTGGGCTCATGAGATGAGTAGAAAAACATCAAAAATTTCAGTCCTGCATGATTCTACCAAGACATGTGTGTTCATTGAAACGGCTGGTTTTTGATAGTTTGGGCCCTATTGAATAATGAATGTTTTGAATTTTCTCCAAAAGTAAAGTAGTTGCAAACTCATCCTTTTAGAAACTTGTTTGGGCTGTTGAGAGGAGTAAAAAACCATCAAAAATTTCAATCCTGCATGATTCTACCAAGAAATGTGATTCTTCATTCAAAACGCTGGTTTTTGCTATTGGGCTCTATTGAATAATGAATGTTTTGAATTTTCTCCAAAAGTAAAGTAGTTGCAAACTCATGCTTTTAGAGACTTGTTTGGGCTCATGAGAGGAGTAGAAAAACATCAAAAATTTCAGTCCTGCATGATTCTACCAAGAAATGTGTGTTCATTGAAACCGCTGGTTTTTGATAGTTTGGGCCCTATTGAATAATGAATGTTTTGAATTTTCTCCAAAAGTAAAGTAGTTGCAAACTCATACTTTTAGAAACTTGTTTGGGCTGTTGAGAGGAGTAAAAAACCATCATAAATTTCAATCCTGCATGATTCTACCAAGAAATGTGATTCTTCATTCAAAACGCTGGTTTTTGCTATTGGGCTCTATTGAATAATGAATGTTTTGAATTTTCTCCAAAAGTAAAGTAGTTGCAAACTCATGCTTTTAGAGACTTGTTTGGGCTCATGAGAGGAGTAGAAAAACATCAAAAATTTCAGTCCTGCATGATTCTACCAAGAAATGTGTGTTCATTCAAACCGCTGGTTTTTGATAGTTTGGGCCCTATTGAATAATGAATGTTTTGAATTTTCTCCAAAAGTAAAGTAGTTGCAAACTCATCCTTTTAGAAACTTGTTAGGGCTGTTGAGAGGAGTAAAAAACCATCAGAAATTTCAATCCTGCATGAATCTACCAAGAAATGTGATTCTTCATTCAAAACGCTGGTTTTTGCTATTGGGCTCTATTGAATAATGAATGTTTTGAATTTTCTCCAAAAGTAAAGTAGTTGCAAACTCATGCTTTTAGAGACTTGTTTGGGCTCATGAGAGGAGTAGAAAAACATCAAAAATTTCAGTCCTGCATGATTCTACCAAGAAATGTGTGTTCATTGAAACCGCTGGTTTTTGATAGTTTGGGCCCTATTGAATAATGAATGTTTTGAATTTTCTCCAAAAGTAAAGTAGTTGCAAACTCATCCTTTTAGAAACTTGTTTGGGCTGTTGAGAGGAGTAAAAAACCATCACAAATTTCAATCCTGCATGATTCTACCAAGAAATGTGATTCTTCATTCAAAACGCTGGTTTTTGCTATTGGGCTCTATTGAATAATGAATGTTTTGAATTTTCTCCAAAAGTAAAGTAGTTGCAAACTCATGCTTTTAGAGACTTGTTTGGGCTCATGAGAGGAGTAGAAAAACATCAAAAATTTCAGTCCTGCATGATTCTACCAAGAAATGTGTGTTCATTGAAACCGCTGATTTTTGATAGTTTGGGCCCTATTGAATAATGAATGTTTTGAATTTTCTCCAAAAGTAAAGTAGTTGCAAACTCATCCTTTTAGAAACTTGTTTGGGCTGTTGAGAGGAGTAAAAAACCATCAAAAATTTCAATCCTGCATGATTTTACCAAGAAATGTGATTCTTCATTCAAAACCTGATTTTTGCTATTGGGCTCTATTGAGTAGTGAATGTTTTGAATTTTCTCCAAAAGTAAAGTAGTTGCAAACTCATGCTTTTAGAGACTTGTTTGGGCTCATGAGAGGAGTAGAAAAACATCAAAAATTTCAGTCCTGCATGATTCTACCAAGAAATGTGTTCATTCAAACCGCTGGTTTTTGATAGTTTGGGCCCTATTGAATAATGAATGTTTTGAATTTTCTCCAAAAGTAAAGTAGTTGCAAACTCATCCTTTTAGAAACTTGTTTGGGCTGTTGAGAGGAGTAAAAAACCATCAAAAATTTCAATCCTGCATGATTCTACCAAGAAATGTGATTCTTCATTCAAAACGCTGGTTTTTGCTATTGGGCTCTATTGAATAATGAATGTTTTGAATTTTCTCCAAAAGTAAAGTAGTTGCAAACTCATGCTTTTAGAGACTTGTTTGGGCTCATGAGAGGAGTAGAAAAACATCAAAAATTTCAGTCCTGCATGATTCTACCAAGAAATGTGTGTTCATTGAAACCGCTGGTTTTTGATAGTTTGGGCCCTATTGTATAATGAATGTTTTGAATTTTCTCCAAAAGTAAAGTAGTTGCAAACTCATCCTTTTAGAAACTTGTTTGGGCTGTTGAGAGGAGTAAAAAACCATCAAAAATTTCAACCCTGCATGATTCTACCAAGAAATGTGATTCTTCATTCAAATCGCTGGTTTTTGCTATTGGGCTCTATTGAATAATGAATGTTTTGAATTTTCTCCAAAAGTAAAGTAGTTGCAAACTCATGCTTTTAGAGACTTGTTTGGGCTCATGAGAGGAGTAGAAAAACATCAAAAATTTCAGTCCTGCATGATTCTACCAAGAAATGTGTGTTCATTCAAACCGCTGGTTTTTGATAGTTTGGGCCATATTGAATAATGAATGTTTAGAATTTTCTCCAAAAGTAAAGTAGTTGCAAACTCATGCTTTTAGAGACTTGTTTGGGCTCATGAGAGGAGTAGAAAAACATCAAAAATTTCAGTCCTGCATGATTCTACCAAGAAATGTGTGTTCATTGAAACCGCTGGTTTTTGATAGTTTGGGCCCTATTGAATAATGAATGTTTTGAATTTTCTCCAAAAGTAAAGTAGTTGCAAACTCATCCTTTTTGAAACTTGTTTGGGCTGTTGAGAGGAGTAAAAAACCATCAAAAATTTCAATCCTGCATGATTCTACCAAGAAATGTGATTCTTCATTCAAAACGCTGGTTTTTGCTATTGGGCTCTATTGAATAATGAATGTTTTGAATTTTCTCCAAAAGTAAAGTAGTTGCAAACTCATGCTTTTAGAGACTTGTTTGGGCTCATGAGAGGAGTAGAAAAACATCAAAAATTTCAGTCCTGCATGATTCTACCAAGAAATGTGTGTTCATTGAAACCGCTGGTTTTTGATAGTTTGGGCCCTATTGAATAATGAATGTTTTGAATTTTCTCCAAAAGTAAAGTAGTTGCAAACTCATCCTTTTAGAAACTTGTTTGGGCTGTTGAGAGGAGTAAAAAACCATCAAAAATTTCAATCCTGCATGATTTTACCAAGAAATGTGATTCTTCATTCAAAACCTGATTTTTGCTATTGGGCTCTATTGAGTAGTGAATGTTTTGAATTTTCTCCAAAAGTAAAGTAGTTGCAAACTCATGCTTTTAGAGACTTGTTTGGGCTCATGAGAGGAGTAGAAAAACATCAAAAATTTCAGTCCTGCATGATTCTACCAAGAAATGTGTTCATTCAAACCGCTGGTTTTTGATAGTTTGGGCCCTATTGAATAATGAATGTTTTGAATTTTCTCCAAAAGTAAAGTAGTTGCAAACTCATCCTTTTAGAAACTTGTTTGGGCTGTTGAGAGAAGTAAAAAACCATCAAAAATTTAAATCCTGCATGATTCTACCAAGAAATGTGATTCTTCATTCAAAACGCTGGTTTTTGCTATTGGGCTCTATTGAATAATGAATGTTTTGAATTTTCTCCAAAAGTAAAGTAGTTGCAAACTCATGCTTTTAGAGACTTGTTTGGGCTCATGAGAGGAGTAGAAAAACATCAAAAATTTCAGTCCTGCATGATTCTACCAAGAAATGTGTGTTCATTGAAACGGCTGGTTTTTGATAGTTTGGGCCCTATTGTATAATGAATGTTTTGAATTTTCTCCAAAAGTAAAGTAGTTGCAAACTCATCCTTTTAGAAACTTGTTTGGGCTGTTGAGAGGAGTAAAAAACCATCAAAAATTTCAATCCTGCATGATTCTACCAAGAAATGTGATTCTTCATTCAAAACGCTGGTTTTTGCTATTGGGCTCTATTGAATAATGAATGTTTTGAATTTTCTCCAAAAGTAAAGTAGTTGCAAACTCATGCTTTTAGAGACTTGTTTGGGCTCATGAGAGGAGTAGAAAAACATCAAAAATTTCAGTCCTGCATGATTCTACCAAGAAACGTGTGTTCATTGAAACCGCTGGTTTTTGATAGTTTGGGCCCTATTGAATAATGAATGTTTTGAATTTTCTCCAAAAGTAAAGTAGTTGCAAACTCATCCTTTTAGAAACTTGTTTGGGCTGTTGAGAGGAGTAAAAAACCATCAAAAATTTCAATCCTGCATGATTCTACCAAGAAATGTGATTCTTCATTCAAAACGCTGGTTTTTGCTATTGGGCTCTATTGAATAATGAATGTTTTGAATTTTCTCCAAAAGTAAAGTAGTTGCAAACTCATGCTTTTAGAGACTTGTTTGGGCTCATGAGAGGAGTAGAAAAACATCAAAAATTTCAGTCCTGCATGATTCTACCAAGACATGTGTGTTCATTGAAACGGCTGGTTTTTGATAGTTTGGGCCCTATTGAATAATGAATGTTTTGAATTTTCTCCAAAAGTAAAGTAGTTGCAAACTCATCCTTTTAGAAACTTGTTTGGGCTGTTGAGAGGAGTAAAAAACCATCACAAATTTCAATCCTGCATGATTCTACCAAGAAATGTGATTCTTCATTCAAAACGCTGGTTTTTGCTATTGGGCTCTATTGAATAATGAATGTTTTGAATTTTCTCCAAAAGTAAAGTAGTTGCAAACTCATGCTTTTAGAGACTTGTTTGGGCTCATGAGAGGAGTAGAAAAACATCAAAAATTTCAGTCCTGCATGATTCTACCAAGAAATGTGTGTTCATTCAAACCGCTGGTTTTTGATAGTTTGGGCCATATTGAATAATGAATGTTTAGAATTTTCTCCAAAAGTAAAGTAGTTGCAAACTCATGCTTTTAGAGACTTGTTTGGGCTCATGAGAGGAGTAGAAAAACATCAAAAATTTCAGTCCTGCATGATTCTACCAAGAAATGTGTGTTCATTGAAACCGCTGGTTTTTGATAATTTGGGCCCTATTGAATAATGAATGTTTTGAATTTTCTCCAAAAGTAAAGTAGTTGCAAACTCATCCTTTTAGAAACTTGTTTGGGCTGTTGAGAGGAGTAAAAAACCATCAAAAATTTCAATCCTGCATGATTCTACCAAGAAATGTGATTCTTCATTCAAAACGCTGGTTTTTGCTATTGGGCTCTATTGAATAATGAATGTTTTGAATTTTCTCCAAAAGTAAAGTAGTTGCAAACTCATGCTTTTAGAGACTTGTTTGGGCTCATGAGAGGAGTAGAAAAACATCAAAAATTTCAGTCCTGCATGATTCTACCAAGAAATGTGTGTTCATTCAAACCGCTGGTTTTTGATAGTTTGGGCCCTATTGAATAATGAATGTTTTGAATTTTCTCCAAAAGTAAAGTAGTTGCAAACTCATGCTTTTAGAGACTTGTTTGGGCTCATGAGAGGAGTAGAAAAACATCAAAAATTTCAGTCCTGCATGATTCTACCAAGAAATGTGTGTTCATTGAAACCGCTGGTTTTTGATAGTTTGGGCCCTATTGAATAATGAATGTTTTGAATTTTCTCCAAAAGTAAAGTAGTTGCAAACTCATCCTTTTAGAAACTTGTTTGGGCTGTTGAGAGGAGTAAAAAACCATCAAAAATTTCAATCCTGCATGATTCTACCAAGAAATGTGATTCTTCATTCAAAACGCTGGTTTTTGCTATTGGGCTCTATTGAATAATGAATGTTTTGAATTTTCTCCAAAAGTAAAGTAGTTGCAAACTCATGCTTTTAGAGACTTGTTTGGGCTCATGAGAGGAGTAGAAAAACATCAAAAATTTCAGTCCTGCATGATTCTACCAAGAAATGTGTGTTCATTGAAACCGCTGGTTTTTGATAGTTTGGGCCCTATTGAATAATGAATGTTTTGAATTTTCTCCAAAAGTAAAGTAGTTGCAAACTCATACTTTTAGAAACTTGTTTGGGCTGTTGAGAGGAGTAAAAAACCATCAAAAATTTCAATCCTGCATGATTCTACCAAGAAATGTGATTCTTCATTCAAAACGCTGGTTTTTGCTATTGGGCTCTATTGAATAATGAATGTTTTGAATTTTCTCCAAAAGTAAAGTAGTTGCAAACTCATGCTTTTAGAGACTTGTTTGGGCTCATGAGAGGAGTAGAAAAACATCAAAAATTTCAGTCCTGCATGATTCTACCAAGAAATGTGTGTTCATTCAAACCGCTGGTTTTTGATAGTTTGGGCCCTATTGAATAATGAATGTTTTGAATTTTCTCCAAAAGTAAAGTAGTTGCAAACTCATCCTTTTAGAAACTTGTTAGGGCTGTTGAGAGGAGTAAAAAACCATCAGAAATTTCAATCCTGCATGAATCTACCAAGAAATGTGATTCTTCATTCAAAACGCTGGTTTTTGCTATTGGGCTCTATTGAATAATGAATGTTTTGAATTTTCTCCAAAAGTAAAGTAGTTGCAAACTCATGCTTTTAGAGACTTGTTTGGGCTCATGAGAGGAGTAGAAAAACATCAAAAATTTCAGTCCTGCATGATTCTACCAAGAAATGTGTGTTCATTGAAACCGCTGGTTTTTGATAGTTTGGGCCCTATTGAATAATGAATGTTTTGAATTTTCTCCAAAAGTAAAGTAGTTGCAAACTCATCCTTTTAGAAACTTGTTTGGGCTGTTGAGAGGAGTAAAAAACCATCACAAATTTCAATCCTGCATGATTCTACCAAGAAATGTGATTCTTCATTCAAAACGCTGGTTTTTGCTATTGGGCTCTATTGAATAATGAATGTTTTGAATTTTCTCCAAAAGTAAAGTAGTTGCAAACTCATGCTTTTAGAGACTTGTTTGGGCTCATGAGAGGAGTAGAAAAACATCAAAAATTTCAGTCCTGCATGATTCTACCAAGAAATGTGTGTTCATTGAAACCGCTGATTTTTGATAGTTTGGGCCCTATTGAATAATGAATGTTTTGAATTTTCTCCAAAAGTAAAGTAGTTGCAAACTCATCCTTTTAGAAACTTGTTTGGGCTGTTGAGAGGAGTAAAAAACCATCAAAAATTTCAATCCTGCATGATTTTACCAAGAAATGTGATTCTTCATTCAAAACCTGATTTTTGCTATTGGGCTCTATTGAGTAGTGAATGTTTTGAATTTTCTCCAAAAGTAAAGTAGTTGCAAACTCATGCTTTTAGAGACTTGTTTGGGCTCATGAGAGGAGTAGAAAAACATCAAAAATTTCAGTCCTGCATGATTCTACCAAGAAATGTGTTCATTCAAACCGCTGGTTTTTGATAGTTTGGGCCCTATTGAATAATGAATGTTTTGAATTTTCTCCAAAAGTAAAGTAGTTGCAAACTCATCCTTTTAGAAACTTGTTTGGGCTGTTGAGAGGAGTAAAAAACCATCAAAAATTTCAATCCTGCATGATTCTACCAAGAAATGTGATTCTTCATTCAAAACGCTGGTTTTTGCTATTGGGCTCTATTGAATAATGAATGTTTTGAATTTTCTCCAAAAGTAAAGTAGTTGCAAACTCATGCTTTTAGAGACTTGTTTGGGCTCATGAGAGGAGTAGAAAAACATCAAAAATTTCAGTCCTGCATGATTCTACCAAGAAATGTGTGTTCATTGAAACCGCTGGTTTTTGATAGTTTGGGCCCTATTGTATAATGAATGTTTTGAATTTTCTCCAAAAGTAAAGTAGTTGCAAACTCATCCTTTTAGAAACTTGTTTGGGCTCATGAGAGGAGTAGAAAAACATCAAAAATTTCAGTCCTGCATGATTCTACCAAGAAATGTGTGTTCATTGAAACCGCTGGTTTTTGATAATTTGGGCCCTATTGAATAATGAATGTTTTGAATTTTCTCCAAAAGTAAAGTAGTTGCAAACTCATCCTTTTAGAAACTTGTTTGGGCTGTTGAGAGGAGTAAAAAACCATCAAAAATTTCAATCCTGCATGATTCTACCAAGAAATGTGATTCTTCATTCAAAACGCTGGTTTTTGCTATTGGGCTCTATTGAATAATGAATGTTTTGAATTTTCTCCAAAAGTAAAGTAGTTGCAAACTCATGCTTTTAGAGACTTGTTTGGGCTCATGAGAGGAGTAGAAAAACATCAAAAATTTCAGTCCTGCATGATTCTACCAAGAAATGTGTGTTCATTCAAACCGCTGGTTTTTGATAGTTTGGGCCCTATTGAATAATGAATGTTTTGAATTTTCTCCAAAAGTAAAGTAGTTGCAAACTCATGCTTTTAGAGACTTGTTTGGGCTCATGAGAGGAGTAGAAAAACATCAAAAATTTCAGTCCTGCATGATTCTACCAAGAAATGTGTGTTCATTGAAACCGCTGGTTTTTGATAGTTTGGGCCCTATTGAATAATGAATGTTTTGAATTTTCTCCAAAAGTAAAGTAGTTGCAAACTCATCCTTTTAGAAACTTGTTTGGGCTGTTGAGAGGAGTAAAAAACCATCAAAAATTTCAATCCTGCATGATTCTACCAAGAAATGTGATTCTTCATTCAAAACGCTGGTTTTTGCTATTGGGCTCTATTGAATAATGAATGTTTTGAATTTTCTCCAAAAGTAAAGTAGTTGCAAACTCATGCTTTTAGAGACTTGTTTGGGCTCATGAGAGGAGTAGAAAAACATCAAAAATTTCAGTCCTGCATGATTCTACCAAGAAATGTGTGTTCATTGAAACCGCTGGTTTTTGATAGTTTGGGCCCTATTGAATAATGAATGTTTTGAATTTTCTCCAAAAGTAAAGTAGTTGCAAACTCATACTTTTAGAAACTTGTTTGGGCTGTTGAGAGGAGTAAAAAACCATCAAAAATTTCAATCCTGCATGATTCTACCAAGAAATGTGATTCTTCATTCAAAACGCTGGTTTTTGCTATTGGGCTCTATTGAATAATGAATGTTTTGAATTTTCTCCAAAAGTAAAGTAGTTGCAAACTCATGCTTTTAGAGACTTGTTTGGGCTCATGAGAGGAGTAGAAAAACATCAAAAATTTCAGTCCTGCATGATTCTACCAAGAAATGTGTGTTCATTCAAACCGCTGGTTTTTGATAGTTTGGGCCCTATTGAATAATGAATGTTTTGAATTTTCTCCAAAAGTAAAGTAGTTGCAAACTCATCCTTTTAGAAACTTGTTAGGGCTGTTGAGAGGAGTAAAAAACCATCAGAAATTTCAATCCTGCATGAATCTACCAAGAAATGTGATTCTTCATTCAAAACGCTGGTTTTTGCTATTGGGCTCTATTGAATAATGAATGTTTTGAATTTTCTCCAAAAGTAAAGTAGTTGCAAACTCATGCTTTTAGAGACTTGTTTGGGCTCATGAGAGGAGTAGAAAAACATCAAAAATTTCAGTCCTGCATGATTCTACCAAGAAATGTGTGTTCATTGAAACCGCTGGTTTTTGATAGTTTGGGCCCTATTGAATAATGAATGTTTTGAATTTTCTCCAAAAGTAAAGTAGTTGCAAACTCATCCTTTTAGAAACTTGTTTGGGCTGTTGAGAGGAGTAAAAAACCATCACAAATTTCAATCCTGCATGATTCTACCAAGAAATGTGATTCTTCATTCAAAACGCTGGTTTTTGCTATTGGGCTCTATTGAATAATGAATGTTTTGAATTTTCTCCAAAAGTAAAGTAGTTGCAAACTCATGCTTTTAGAGACTTGTTTGGGCTCATGAGAGGAGTAGAAAAACATCAAAAATTTCAGTCCTGCATGATTCTACCAAGAAATGTGTGTTCATTGAAACCGCTGATTTTTGATAGTTTGGGCCCTATTGAATAATGAATGTTTTGAATTTTCTCCAAAAGTAAAGTAGTTGCAAACTCATCCTTTTAGAAACTTGTTTGGGCTGTTGAGAGGAGTAAAAAACCATCAAAAATTTCAATCCTGCATGATTTTACCAAGAAATGTGATTCTTCATTCAAAACCTGATTTTTGCTATTGGGCTCTATTGAGTAGTGAATGTTTTGAATTTTCTCCAAAAGTAAAGTAGTTGCAAACTCATGCTTTTAGAGACTTGTTTGGGCTCATGAGAGGAGTAGAAAAACATCAAAAATTTCAGTCCTGCATGATTCTACCAAGAAATGTGTTCATTCAAACCGCTGGTTTTTGATAGTTTGGGCCCTATTGAATAATGAATGTTTTGAATTTTCTCCAAAAGTAAAGTAGTTGCAAACTCATCCTTTTAGAAACTTGTTTGGGCTGTTGAGAGGAGTAAAAAACCATCAAAAATTTCAATCCTGCATGATTCTACCAAGAAATGTGATTCTTCATTCAAAACGCTGGTTTTTGCTATTGGGCTCTATTGAATAATGAATGTTTTGAATTTTCTCCAAAAGTAAAGTAGTTGCAAACTCATGCTTTTAGAGACTTGTTTGGGCTCATGAGAGGAGTAGAAAAACATCAAAAATTTCAGTCCTGCATGATTCTACCAAGAAATGTGTGTTCATTGAAACCGCTGGTTTTTGATAGTTTGGGCCCTATTGTATAATGAATGTTTTGAATTTTCTCCAAAAGTAAAGTAGTTGCAAACTCATCCTTTTAGAAACTTGTTTGGGCTGTTGAGAGGAGTAAAAAACCATCAAAAATTTCAATCCTGCATGATTCTACCAAGAAATGTGATTCTTCATTCAAAACGCTGGTTTTTGCTATTGGGCTCTATTGAATAATGAATGTTTTGAATTTTCTCCAAAAGTAAAGTAGTTGCAAACTCATGCTTTTAGAGACTTGTTTGGGCTCATGAGAGGAGTAGAAAAACATCAAAAATTTCAGTCCTGCATGATTCTACCAAGAAATGTGTGTTCATTCAAACCGCTGGTTTTTGATAGTTTGGGCCATATTGAATAATGAATGTTTAGAATTTTCTCCAAAAGTAAAGTAGTTGCAAACTCATGCTTTTAGAGACTTGTTTGGGCTCATGAGATGAGTAGAAAAACATCAAAAATTTCAGTCCTGCATGATTCTACCAAGACATGTGTGTTCATTGAAACGGCTGGTTTTTGATAGTTTGGGCCCTATTGAATAATGAATGTTTTGAATTTTCTCCAAAAGTAAAGTAGTTGCAAACTCATCCTTTTAGAAACTTGTTTGGGCTGTTGAGAGGAGTAAAAAACCATCAAAAATTTCAATCCTGCATGATTCTACCAAGAAATGTGATTCTTCATTCAAAACGCTGGTTTTTGCTATTGGGCTCTATTGAATAATGAATGTTTTGAATTTTCTCCAAAAGTAAAGTAGTTGCAAACTCATGCTTTTAGAGACTTGTTTGGGCTCATGAGAGGAGTAGAAAAACATCAAAAATTTCAGTCCTGCATGATTCTACCAAGAAATGTGTGTTCATTGAAACCGCTGGTTTTTGATAGTTTGGGCCCTATTGAATAATGAATGTTTTGAATTTTCTCCAAAAGTAAAGTAGTTGCAAACTCATGCTTTTAGAGACTTGTTTGGGCTCATGAGAGGAGTAGAAAAACATCAAAAATTTCAGTCCTGCATGATTCTACCAAGAAATGTGTTCATTCAAACCGCTGGTTTTTGATAGTTTGGGCCCTATTGAATAATTAATGTTTTGAATTTTCTCCAAAAGTAAAGTAGTTGCAAACTCATCCTTTTAGAAACTTGTTTGGGCTGTTGAGAGGAGTAAAAAACCATCAAAAATTTCAATCCTGCATGATTCTACCAAGAAATGTGATTCTTCATTCAAAACGCTGGTTTTTGCTATTGGGCTCTATGGAATAATGAATGTTTTGAATTTTCTCCAAAAGTAAAGTAGTTGCAAACTCATGCTTTTAGAGACTTGTTTGGGCTCATGAGAGGAGTAGAAAAACATCAAAAATTTCAGTCCTGCATGATTCTACCAAGAAATGTGTGTTCATTGAAACCGCTGGTTTTTGATAGTTTGGGCCCTATTGAATAATTAATGTTTTGAATTTTCTCCAAAAGTAAAGTAGTTGCAAACTCATCCTTTTAGAAACTTGTTTGGGCTGTTGAGAGGAGTAAAAAACCATCAAAAATTTCAATCCTGCATGATTCTACCAAGAAATGTGATTCTTCATTCAAAACGCTGGTTTTTGCTATTGGGCTCTATTGAATAATGAATGTTTTGAATTTTCTCCAAAAGTAAAGTAGTTGCAAACTCATGCTTTTAGAGACTTGTTTGGGCTCATGAGAGGAGTAGAAAAACATCAAAAATTTCAGTCCTGCATGATTCTACCAAGAAATGTGTGTTCATTGAAACCGCTGGTTTTTGATAGTTTGGGCCCTATTGAATAATGAATGTTTTGAATTTTCTCCAAAAGTAAAGTAGTTGCAAACTCATCCTTTTAGAAACTTGTTTGGGCTGTTGAGAGGAGTAAAAAACCATCAAAAATTTCAATCCTGCATGATTTTACCAAGAAATGTGATTCTTCATTCAAAACCTGATTTTTGCTATTGGGCTCTATTGAATAGTGAATGTTTTGAATTTTCTCCAAAAGTAAAGTAGTTGCAAACTCATGCTTTTAGAGACTAGTTTGGGCTCATGAGAGGAGTAGAAAAACATCAAAAATTTCAGTCCTGCATGATTCTACCAAGAAATGTGTGTTCATTGAAACCGCTGGTTTTTGATAGTTTGGGCCCTATTGAATAATGAATGTTTTGAATTTTCTCCAAAAGTAAAGTAGTTGCAAACTCATCCTTTTAGAAACTTGTTTGGGCTGTTGAGAGGAGTAAAAAACCATCAAAAATTTCAATCCTGCATGATTCTACCAAGAAATGTGATTCTTCATTCAAAACCTGATTTTTGCTATTGGGCTCTATTGAATAGTGAATGTTTTGAATTTTCTCCAAAAGTAAAGTAGTTGCAAACTCATGCTTTTAGAGACTTGTTTGGGCTCATGAGATGAGTAGAAAAACATCAAAAATTTCAGTCCTGCATGATTCTACCAAGACATGTGTGTTCATTGAAACGGCTGGTTTTTGATAGTTTGGGCCCTATTGAATAATGAATGTTTTGAATTTTCTCCAAAAGTAAAGTAGTTGCAAACTCATCCTTTTAGAAACTTGTTTGGGCTGTTGAGAGGAGTAAAAAACCATCAAAAATTTCAATCCTGCATGATTCTACCAAGAAATGTGATTCTTCATTCAAAACGCTGGTTTTTGCTATTGGGCTCTATTGAATAATGAATGTTTTGAATTTTCTCCAAAAGTAAAGTAGTTGCAAACTCATGCTTTTAGAGACTTGTTTGGGCTCATGAGAGGAGTAGAAAAACATCAAAAATTTCAGTCCTGCATGATTCTACCAAGAAATGTGTGTTCATTGAAACCGCTGGTTTTTGATAGTTTGGGCCCTATTGAATAATGAATGTTTTGAATTTTCTCCAAAAGTAAAGTAGTTGCAAACTCATACTTTTAGAAACTTGTTTGGGCTGTTGAGAGGAGTAAAAAACCATCATAAATTTCAATCCTGCATGATTCTACCAAGAAATGTGATTCTTCATTCAAAACGCTGGTTTTTGCTATTGGGCTCTATTGAATAATGAATGTTTTGAATTTTCTCCAAAAGTAAAGTAGTTGCAAACTCATGCTTTTAGAGACTTGTTTGGGCTCATGAGAGGAGTAGAAAAACATCAAAAATTTCAGTCCTGCATGATTCTACCAAGAAATGTGTGTTCATTCAAACCGCTGGTTTTTGATAGTTTGGGCCCTATTGAATAATGAATGTTTTGAATTTTCTCCAAAAGTAAAGTAGTTGCAAACTCATCCTTTTAGAAACTTGTTAGGGCTGTTGAGAGGAGTAAAAAACCATCAGAAATTTCAATCCTGCATGAATCTACCAAGAAATGTGATTCTTCATTCAAAACGCTGGTTTTTGCTATTGGGCTCTATTGAATAATGAATGTTTTGAATTTTCTCCAAAAGTAAAGTAGTTGCAAACTCATGCTTTTAGAGACTTGTTTGGGCTCATGAGAGGAGTAGAAAAACATCAAAAATTTCAGTCCTGCATGATTCTACCAAGAAATGTGTGTTCATTGAAACCGCTGGTTTTTGATAGTTTGGGCCCTATTGAATAATGAATGTTTTGAATTTTCTCCAAAAGTAAAGTAGTTGCAAACTCATCCTTTTAGAAACTTGTTTGGGCTGTTGAGAGGAGTAAAAAACCATCACAAATTTCAATCCTGCATGATTCTACCAAGAAATGTGATTCTTCATTCAAAACGCTGGTTTTTGCTATTGGGCTCTATTGAATAATGAATGTTTTGAATTTTCTCCAAAAGTAAAGTAGTTGCAAACTCATGCTTTTAGAGACTTGTTTGGGCTCATGAGAGGAGTAGAAAAACATCAAAAATTTCAGTCCTGCATGATTCTACCAAGAAATGTGTGTTCATTGAAACCGCTGATTTTTGATAGTTTGGGCCCTATTGAATAATGAATGTTTTGAATTTTCTCCAAAAGTAAAGTAGTTGCAAACTCATCCTTTTAGAAACTTGTTTGGGCTGTTGAGAGGAGTAAAAAACCATCAAAAATTTCAATCCTGCATGATTTTACCAAGAAATGTGATTCTTCATTCAAAACCTGATTTTTGCTATTGGGCTCTATTGAGTAGTGAATGTTTTGAATTTTCTCCAAAAGTAAAGTAGTTGCAAACTCATGCTTTTAGAGACTTGTTTGGGCTCATGAGAGGAGTAGAAAAACATCAAAAATTTCAGTCCTGCATGATTCTACCAAGAAATGTGTTCATTCAAACCGCTGGTTTTTGATAGTTTGGGCCCTATTGAATAATGAATGTTTTGAATTTTCTCCAAAAGTAAAGTAGTTGCAAACTCATCCTTTTAGAAACTTGTTTGGGCTGTTGAGAGGAGTAAAAAACCATCAAAAATTTCAATCCTGCATGATTCTACCAAGAAATGTGATTCTTCATTCAAAACGCTGGTTTTTGCTATTGGGCTCTATTGAATAATGAATGTTTTGAATTTTCTCCAAAAGTAAAGTAGTTGCAAACTCATGCTTTTAGAGACTTGTTTGGGCTCATGAGAGGAGTAGAAAAACATCAAAAATTTCAGTCCTGCATGATTCTACCAAGAAATGTGTGTTCATTGAAACCGCTGGTTTTTGATAGTTTGGGCCCTATTGTATAATGAATGTTTTGAATTTTCTCCAAAAGTAAAGTAGTTGCAAACTCATCCTTTTAGAAACTTGTTTGGGCTGTTGAGAGGAGTAAAAAACCATCAAAAATTTCAACCCTGCATGATTCTACCAAGAAATGTGATTCTTCATTCAAAACGCTGGTTTTTGCTATTGGGCTCTATTGAATAATGAATGTTTTGAATTTTCTCCAAAAGTAAAGTAGTTGCAAACTCATGCTTTTAGAGACTTGTTTGGGCTCATGAGAGGAGTAGAAAAACATCAAAAATTTCAGTCCTGCATGATTCTACCAAGAAATGTGTGTTCATTCAAACCGCTGGTTTTTGATAGTTTGGGCCATATTGAATAATGAATGTTTAGAATTTTCTCCAAAAGTAAAGTAGTTGCAAACTCATGCTTTTAGAGACTTGTTTGGGCTCATGAGAGGAGTAGAAAAACATCAAAAATTTCAGTCCTGCATGATTCTACCAAGAAATGTGTGTTCATTGAAACCGCTGGTTTTTGATAGTTTGGGCCCTATTGAATAATGAATGTTTTGAATTTTCTCCAAAAGTAAAGTAGTTGCAAACTCATCCTTTTTGAAACTTGTTTGGGCTGTTGAGAGGAGTAAAAAACCATCAAAAATTTCAATCCTGCATGATTCTACCAAGAAATGTGATTCTTCATTCAAAACGCTGGTTTTTGCTATTGGGCTCTATTGAATAATGAATGTTTTGAATTTTCTCCAAAAGTAAAGTAGTTGCAAACTCATGCTTTTAGAGACTTGTTTGGGCTCATGAGAGGAGTAGAAAAACATCAAAAATTTCAGTCCTGCATGATTCTACCAAGAAATGTGTGTTCATTGAAACCGCTGGTTTTTGATAGTTTGGGCCCTATTGAATAATGAATGTTTTGAATTTTCTCCAAAAGTAAAGTAGTTGCAAACTCATCCTTTTAGAAACTTGTTTGGGCTGTTGAGAGGAGTAAAAAACCATCAAAAATTTCAATCCTGCATGATTTTACCAAGAAATGTGATTCTTCATTCAAAACCTGATTTTTGCTATTGGGCTCTATTGAGTAGTGAATGTTTTGAATTTTCTCCAAAAGTAAAGTAGTTGCAAACTCATGCTTTTAGAGACTTGTTTGGGCTCATGAGAGGAGTAGAAAAACATCAAAAATTTCAGTCCTGCATGATTCTACCAAGAAATGTGTTCATTCAAACCGCTGGTTTTTGATAGTTTGGGCCCTATTGAATAATGAATGTTTTGAATTTTCTCCAAAAGTAAAGTAGTTGCAAACTCATCCTTTTAGAAACTTGTTTGGGCTGTTGAGAGAAGTAAAAAACCATCAAAAATTTAAATCCTGCATGATTCTACCAAGAAATGTGATTCTTCATTCAAAACGCTGGTTTTTGCTATTGGGCTCTATTGAATAATGAATGTTTTGAATTTTCTCCAAAAGTAAAGTAGTTGCAAACTCATGCTTTTAGAGACTTGTTTGGGCTCATGAGAGGAGTAGAAAAACATCAAAAATTTCAGTCCTGCATGATTCTACCAAGAAATGTGTGTTCATTGAAACGGCTGGTTTTTGATAGTTTGGGCCCTATTGTATAATGAATGTTTTGAATTTTCTCCAAAAGTAAAGTAGTTGCAAACTCATCCTTTTAGAAACTTGTTTGGGCTGTTGAGAGGAGTAAAAAACCATCAAAAATTTCAATCCTGCATGATTCTACCAAGAAATGTGATTCTTCATTCAAAACGCTGGTTTTTGCTATTGGGCTCTATTGAATAATGAATGTTTTGAATTTTCTCCAAAAGTAAAGTAGTTGCAAACTCATGCTTTTAGAGACTTGTTTGGGCTCATGAGAGGAGTAGAAAAACATCAAAAATTTCAGTCCTGCATGATTCTACCAAGAAACGTGTGTTCATTGAAACCGCTGGTTTTTGATAGTTTGGGCCCTATTGAATAATGAATGTTTTGAATTTTCTCCAAAAGTAAAGTAGTTGCAAACTCATCCTTTTAGAAACTTGTTTGGGCTGTTGAGAGGAGTAAAAAACCATCAAAAATTTCAATCCTGCATGATTCTACCAAGAAATGTGATTCTTCATTCAAAACGCTGGTTTTTGCTATTGGGCTCTATTGAATAATGAATGTTTTGAATTTTCTCCAAAAGTAAAGTAGTTGCAAACTCATGCTTTTAGAGACTTGTTTGGGCTCATGAGAGGAGTAGAAAAACATCAAAAATTTCAGTCCTGCATGATTCTACCAAGACATGTGTGTTCATTGAAACGGCTGGTTTTTGATAGTTTGGGCCCTATTGAATAATGAATGTTTTGAATTTTCTCCAAAAGTAAAGTAGTTGCAAACTCATCCTTTTAGAAACTTGTTTGGGCTGTTGAGAGGAGTAAAAAACCATCACAAATTTCAATCCTGCATGATTCTACCAAGAAATGTGATTCTTCATTCAAAACGCTGGTTTTTGCTATTGGGCTCTATTGAATAATGAATGTTTTGAATTTTCTCCAAAAGTAAAGTAGTTGCAAACTCATGCTTTTAGAGACTTGTTTGGGCTCATGAGAGGAGTAGAAAAACATCAAAAATTTCAGTCCTGCATGATTCTACCAAGAAATGTGTGTTCATTCAAACCGCTGGTTTTTGATAGTTTGGGCCATATTGAATAATGAATGTTTAGAATTTTCTCCAAAAGTAAAGTAGTTGCAAACTCATGCTTTTAGAGACTTGTTTGGGCTCATGAGAGGAGTAGAAAAACATCAAAAATTTCAGTCCTGCATGATTCTACCAAGAAATGTGTGTTCATTGAAACCGCTGGTTTTTGATAATTTGGGCCCTATTGAATAATGAATGTTTTGAATTTTCTCCAAAAGTAAAGTAGTTGCAAACTCATCCTTTTAGAAACTTGTTTGGGCTGTTGAGAGGAGTAAAAAACCATCAAAAATTTCAATCCTGCATGATTCTACCAAGAAATGTGATTCTTCATTCAAAACGCTGGTTTTTGCTATTGGGCTCTATTGAATAATGAATGTTTTGAATTTTCTCCAAAAGTAAAGTAGTTGCAAACTCATGCTTTTAGAGACTTGTTTGGGCTCATGAGAGGAGTAGAAAAACATCAAAAATTTCAGTCCTGCATGATTCTACCAAGAAATGTGTGTTCATTCAAACCGCTGGTTTTTGATAGTTTGGGCCCTATTGAATAATGAATGTTTTGAATTTTCTCCAAAAGTAAAGTAGTTGCAAACTCATGCTTTTAGAGACTTGTTTGGGCTCATGAGAGGAGTAGAAAAACATCAAAAATTTCAGTCCTGCATGATTCTACCAAGAAATGTGTGTTCATTGAAACCGCTGGTTTTTGATAGTTTGGGCCCTATTGAATAATGAATGTTTTGAATTTTCTCCAAAAGTAAAGTAGTTGCAAACTCATCCTTTTAGAAACTTGTTTGGGCTGTTGAGAGGAGTAAAAAACCATCAAAAATTTCAATCCTGCATGATTCTACCAAGAAATGTGATTCTTCATTCAAAACGCTGGTTTTTGCTATTGGGCTCTATTGAATAATGAATGTTTTGAATTTTCTCCAAAAGTAAAGTAGTTGCAAACTCATGCTTTTAGAGACTTGTTTGGGCTCATGAGAGGAGTAGAAAAACATCAAAAATTTCAGTCCTGCATGATTCTACCAAGAAATGTGTGTTCATTGAAACCGCTGGTTTTTGATAGTTTGGGCCCTATTGAATAATGAATGCTTTGAATTTTCTCCAAAAGTAAAGTAGTTGCAAACTCATACTTTTAGAAACTTGTTTGGGCTGTTGAGAGGAGTAAAAAACCATCAAAAATTTCAATCCTGCATGATTCTACCAAGAAATGTGATTCTTCATTCAAAACGCTGGTTTTTGCTATTGGGCTCTATTGAATAATGAATGTTTTGAATTTTCTCCAAAAGTAAAGTAGTTGCAAACTCATGCTTTTAGAGACTTGTTTGGGCTCATGAGAGGAGTAGAAAAACATCAAAAATTTCAGTCCTGCATGATTCTACCAAGAAATGTGTGTTCATTCAAACCGCTGGTTTTTGATAGTTTGGGCCCTATTGAATAATGAATGTTTTGAATTTTCTCCAAAAGTAAAGTAGTTGCAAACTCATCCTTTTAGAAACTTGTTAGGGCTGTTGAGAGGAGTAAAAAACCATCAGAAATTTCAATCCTGCATGAATCTACCAAGAAATGTGATTCTTCATTCAAAACGCTGGTTTTTGCTATTGGGCTCTATTGAATAATGAATGTTTTGAATTTTCTCCAAAAGTAAAGTAGTTGCAAACTCATGCTTTTAGAGACTTGTTTGGGCTCATGAGAGGAGTAGAAAAACATCAAAAATTTCAGTCCTGCATGATTCTACCAAGAAATGTGTGTTCATTGAAACCGCTGGTTTTTGATAGTTTGGGCCCTATTGAATAATGAATGTTTTGAATTTTCTCCAAAAGTAAAGTAGTTGCAAACTCATCCTTTTAGAAACTTGTTTGGGCTGTTGAGAGGAGTAAAAAACCATCACAAATTTCAATCCTGCATGATTCTACCAAGAAATGTGATTCTTCATTCAAAACGCTGGTTTTTGCTATTGGGCTCTATTGAATAATGAATGTTTTGAATTTTCTCCAAAAGTAAAGTAGTTGCAAACTCATGCTTTTAGAGACTTGTTTGGGCTCATGAGAGGAGTAGAAAAACATCAAAAATTTCAGTCCTGCATGATTCTACCAAGAAATGTGTGTTCATTGAAACCGCTGATTTTTGATAGTTTGGGCCCTATTGAATAATGAATGTTTTGAATTTTCTCCAAAAGTAAAGTAGTTGCAAACTCATCCTTTTAGAAACTTGTTTGGGCTGTTGAGAGGAGTAAAAAACCATCAAAAATTTCAATCCTGCATGATTTTACCAAGAAATGTGATTCTTCATTCAAAACCTGATTTTTGCTATTGGGCTCTATTGAGTAGTGAATGTTTTGAATTTTCTCCAAAAGTAAAGTAGTTGCAAACTCATGCTTTTAGAGACTTGTTTGGGCTCATGAGAGGAGTAGAAAAACATCAAAAATTTCAGTCCTGCATGATTCTACCAAGAAATGTGTGTTCATTGAAACCGCTGGTTTTTGATAGTTTGGGCCCTATTGAATAATGAATGTTTTGAATTTTCTCCAAAAGTAAAGTAGTTGCAAACTCATCCTTTTAGAAACTTGTTTGGGCTGTTGAGAGGAGTAAAAAACCATCAAAAATTTCAATCCTGCATGATTTTACCAAGAAATGTGATTCTTCATTCAAAACCTGATTTTTGCTATTGGGCTCTATTGAGTAGTGAATGTTTTGAATTTTCTCCAAAAGTAAAGTAGTTGCAAACTCATGCTTTTAGAGACTTGTTTGGGCTCATGAGAGGAGTAGAAAAACATCAAAAATTTCAGTCCTGCATGATTCTACCAAGAAATGTGTTCATTCAAACCGCTGGTTTTTGATAGTTTGGGCCCTATTGAATAATGAATGTTTTGAATTTTCTCCAAAAGTAAAGTAGTTGCAAACTCATCCTTTTAGAAACTTGTTTGGGCTGTTGAGAGAAGTAAAAAACCATCAAAAATTTAAATCCTGCATGATTCTACCAAGAAATGTGATTCTTCATTCAAAACGCTGGTTTTTGCTATTGGGCTCTATTGAATAATGAATGTTTTGAATTTTCTCCAAAAGTAAAGTAGTTGCAAACTCATGCTTTTAGAGACTTGTTTGGGCTCATGAGAGGAGTAGAAAAACATCAAAAATTTCAGTCCTGCATGATTCTACCAAGAAATGTGTGTTCATTGAAACGGCTGGTTTTTGATAGTTTGGGCCCTATTGTATAATGAATGTTTTGAATTTTCTCCAAAAGTAAAGTAGTTGCAAACTCATCCTTTTAGAAACTTGTTTGGGCTGTTGAGAGGAGTAAAAAACCATCAAAAATTTCAATCCTGCATGATTCTACCAAGAAATGTGATTCTTCATTCAAAACGCTGGTTTTTGCTATTGGGCTCTATTGAATAATGAATGTTTTGAATTTTCTCCAAAAGTAAAGTAGTTGCAAACTCATGCTTTTAGAGACTTGTTTGGGCTCATGAGAGGAGTAGAAAAACATCAAAAATTTCAGTCCTGCATGATTCTACCAAGAAACGTGTGTTCATTGAAACCGCTGGTTTTTGATAGTTTGGGCCCTATTGAATAATGAATGTTTTGAATTTTCTCCAAAAGTAAAGTAGTTGCAAACTCATCCTTTTAGAAACTTGTTTGGGCTGTTGAGAGGAGTAAAAAACCATCAAAAATTTCAATCCTGCATGATTCTACCAAGAAATGTGATTCTTCATTCAAAACGCTGGTTTTTGCTATTGGGCTCTATTGAATAATGAATGTTTTGAATTTTCTCCAAAAGTAAAGTAGTTGCAAACTCATGCTTTTAGAGACTTGTTTGGGCTCATGAGAGGAGTAGAAAAACATCAAAAATTTCAGTCCTGCATGATTCTACCAAGACATGTGTGTTCATTGAAACGGCTGGTTTTTGATAGTTTGGGCCCTATTGAATAATGAATGTTTTGAATTTTCTCCAAAAGTAAAGTAGTTGCAAACTCATCCTTTTAGAAACTTGTTTGGGCTGTTGAGAGGAGTAAAAAACCATCACAAATTTCAATCCTGCATGATTCTACCAAGAAATGTGATTCTTCATTCAAAACGCTGGTTTTTGCTATTGGGCTCTATTGAATAATGAATGTTTTGAATTTTCTCCAAAAGTAAAGTAGTTGCAAACTCATGCTTTTAGAGACTTGTTTGGGCTCATGAGAGGAGTAGAAAAACATCAAAAATTTCAGTCCTGCATGATTCTACCAAGAAATGTGTGTTCATTCAAACCGCTGGTTTTTGATAGTTTGGGCCATATTGAATAATGAATGTTTAGAATTTTCTCCAAAAGTAAAGTAGTTGCAAACTCATGCTTTTAGAGACTTGTTTGGGCTCATGAGAGGAGTAGAAAAACATCAAAAATTTCAGTCCTGCATGATTCTACCAAGAAATGTGTGTTCATTGAAACCGCTGGTTTTTGATAATTTGGGCCCTATTGAATAATGAATGTTTTGAATTTTCTCCAAAAGTAAAGTAGTTGCAAACTCATCCTTTTAGAAACTTGTTTGGGCTGTTGAGAGGAGTAAAAAACCATCAAAAATTTCAATCCTGCATGATTCTACCAAGAAATGTGATTCTTCATTCAAAACGCTGGTTTTTGCTATTGGGCTCTATTGAATAATGAATGTTTTGAATTTTCTCCAAAAGTAAAGTAGTTGCAAACTCATGCTTTTAGAGACTTGTTTGGGCTCATGAGAGGAGTAGAAAAACATCAAAAATTTCAGTCCTGCATGATTCTACCAAGAAATGTGTGTTCATTCAAACCGCTGGTTTTTGATAGTTTGGGCCCTATTGAATAATGAATGTTTTGAATTTTCTCCAAAAGTAAAGTAGTTGCAAACTCATGCTTTTAGAGACTTGTTTGGGCTCATGAGAGGAGTAGAAAAACATCAAAAATTTCAGTCCTGCATGATTCTACCAAGAAATGTGTGTTCATTGAAACCGCTGGTTTTTGATAGTTTGGGCCCTATTGAATAATGAATGTTTTGAATTTTCTCCAAAAGTAAAGTAGTTGCAAACTCATCCTTTTAGAAACTTGTTTGGGCTGTTGAGAGGAGTAAAAAACCATCAAAAATTTCAATCCTGCATGATTCTACCAAGAAATGTGATTCTTCATTCAAAACGCTGGTTTTTGCTATTGGGCTCTATTGAATAATGAATGTTTTGAATTTTCTCCAAAAGTAAAGTAGTTGCAAACTCATGCTTTTAGAGACTTGTTTGGGCTCATGAGAGGAGTAGAAAAACATCAAAAATTTCAGTCCTGCATGATTCTACCAAGAAATGTGTGTTCATTGAAACCGCTGGTTTTTGATAGTTTGGGCCCTATTGAATAATGAATGCTTTGAATTTTCTCCAAAAGTAAAGTAGTTGCAAACTCATCCTTTTAGAAACTTGTTTGGGCTGTTGAGAGGAGTAAAAAACCATCAAAAATTTCAATCCTGCATGATTCTACCAAGAAATGTGATTCTTCATTCAAAACGCTGGTTTTTGCTATTGGGCTCTATTGAATAATGAATGTTTTGAATTTTCTCCAAAAGTAAAGTAGTTGCAAACTCATGCTTTTAGAGACTTGTTTGGGCTCATGAGAGGAGTAGAAAAACATCAAAAATTTCAGTCCTGCATGATTCTACCAAGAAATGTGTGTTCATTCAAACCGCTGGTTTTTGATAGTTTGGGCCCTATTGAATAATGAATGTTTTGAATTTTCTCCAAAAGTAAAGTAGTTGCAAACTCATGCTTTTAGAGACTTGTTTGGGCTCATGAGAGGAGTAGAAAAACATCAAAAATTTCAGTCCTGCATGATTCTACCAAGAAATGTGTGTTCATTGAAACCGCTGGTTTTTGATAGTTTGGGCCCTATTGAATAATGAATGTTTTGAATTTTCTCCAAAAGTAAAGTAGTTGCAAACTCATCCTTTTAGAAACTTGTTTGGGCTGTTGAGAGGAGTAAAAAACCATCAAAAATTTCAATCCTGCATGATTCTACCAAGAAATGTGATTCTTCATTCAAAACGCTGGTTTTTGCTATTGGGCTCTATTGAATAATGAATGTTTTGAATTTTCTCCAAAAGTAAAGTAGTTGCAAACTCATGCTTTTAGAGACTTGTTTGGGCTCATGAGAGGAGTAGAAAAACATCAAAAATTTCAGTCCTGCATGATTCTACCAAGAAATGTGTGTTCATTGAAACCGCTGGTTTTTGATAGTTTGGGCCCTATTGAATAATGAATGCTTTGAATTTTCTCCAAAAGTAAAGTAGTTGCAAACTCATACTTTTAGAAACTTGTTTGGGCTGTTGAGAGGAGTAAAAAACCATCAAAAATTTCAATCCTGCATGATTCTACCAAGAAATGTGATTCTTCATTCAAAACGCTGGTTTTTGCTATTGGGCTCTATTGAATAATGAATGTTTTGAATTTTCTCCAAAAGTAAAGTAGTTGCAAACTCATGCTTTTAGAGACTTGTTTGGGCTCATGAGAGGAGTAGAAAAACATCAAAAATTTCAGTCCTGCATGATTCTACCAAGAAATGTGTGTTCATTCAAACCGCTGGTTTTTGATAGTTTGGGCCCTATTGAATAATGAATGTTTTGAATTTTCTCCAAAAGTAAAGTAGTTGCAAACTCATCCTTTTAGAAACTTGTTAGGGCTGTTGAGAGGAGTAAAAAACCATCAGAAATTTCAATCCTGCATGAATCTACCAAGAAATGTGATTCTTCATTCAAAACGCTGGTTTTTGCTATTGGGCTCTATTGAATAATGAATGTTTTGAATTTTCTCCAAAAGTAAAGTAGTTGCAAACTCATGCTTTTAGAGACTTGTTTGGGCTCATGAGAGGAGTAGAAAAACATCAAAAATTTCAGTCCTGCATGATTCTACCAAGAAATGTGTGTTCATTGAAACCGCTGGTTTTTGATAGTTTGGGCCCTATTGAATAATGAATGTTTTGAATTTTCTCCAAAAGTAAAGTAGTTGCAAACTCATCCTTTTAGAAACTTGTTTGGGCTGTTGAGAGGAGTAAAAAACCATCACAAATTTCAATCCTGCATGATTCTACCAAGAAATGTGATTCTTCATTCAAAACGCTGGTTTTTGCTATTGGGCTCTATTGAATAATGAATGTTTTGAATTTTCTCCAAAAGTAAAGTAGTTGCAAACTCATGCTTTTAGAGACTTGTTTGGGCTCATGAGAGGAGTAGAAAAACATCAAAAATTTCAGTCCTGCATGATTCTACCAAGAAATGTGTGTTCATTGAAACCGCTGATTTTTGATAGTTTGGGCCCTATTGAATAATGAATGTTTTGAATTTTCTCCAAAAGTAAAGTAGTTGCAAACTCATCCTTTTAGAAACTTGTTTGGGCTGTTGAGAGGAGTAAAAAACCATCAAAAATTTCAATCCTGCATGATTTTACCAAGAAATGTGATTCTTCATTCAAAACCTGATTTTTGCTATTGGGCTCTATTGAGTAGTGAATGTTTTGAATTTTCTCCAAAAGTAAAGTAGTTGCAAACTCATGCTTTTAGAGACTTGTTTGGGCTCATGAGAGGAGTAGAAAAACATCAAAAATTTCAGTCCTGCATGATTCTACCAAGAAATGTGTTCATTCAAACCGCTGGTTTTTGATAGTTTGGGCCCTATTGAATAATGAATGTTTTGAATTTTCTCCAAAAGTAAAGTAGTTGCAAACTCATCCTTTTAGAAACTTGTTTGGGCTGTTGAGAGGAGTAAAAAACCATCAAAAATTTCAATCCTGCATGATTCTACCAAGAAATGTGATTCTTCATTCAAAACGCTGGTTTTTGCTATTGGGCTCTATTGAATAATGAATGTTTTGAATTTTCTCCAAAAGTAAAGTAGTTGCAAACTCATGCTTTTAGAGACTTGTTTGGGCTCATGAGAGGAGTAGAAAAACATCAAAAATTTCAGTCCTGCATGATTCTACCAAGAAATGTGTGTTCATTGAAACCGCTGGTTTTTGATAGTTTGGGCCCTATTGAATAATGAATGTTTTGAATTTTCTCCAAAAGTAAAGTAGTTGCAAACTCATCCTTTTAGAAACTTGTTTGGGCTGTTGAGAGGAGTAAAAAACCATCAAAAATTTCAATCCTGCATGATTCTACCAAGAAATGTGATTCTTCATTCAAAACGCTGGTTTTTGCTATTGGGCTCTATTGAATAATGAATGTTTTGAATTTTCTCCAAAAGTAAAGTAGTTGCAAACTCATGCTTTTAGAGACTTGTTTGGGCTCATGAGAGGAGTAGAAAAACATCAAAAATTTCAGTCCTGCATGATTCTACCAAGAAATGTGTGTTCATTGAAACCGCTGGTTTTTGATAGTTTGGGCCCTATTGAATAATGAATGTTTTGAATTTTCTCCAAAAGTAAAGTAGTTGCAAACTCATCCTTTTAGAAACTTGTTTGGGCTGTTGAGAGGAGTAAAAAACCATCAAAAATTTCAATCCTGCATGATTCTACCAAGAAATGTGATTCTTCATTCAAAACGCTGGTTTTTGCTATTGGGCTCTATTGAATAATGAATGTTTTGAATTTTCTCCAAAAGTAAAGTAGTTGCAAACTCATGCTTTTAGAGACTTGTTTGGGCTCATGAGAGGAGTAGAAAAACATCAAAAATTTCAGTCCTGCATGATTCTACCAAGAAATGTGTGTTCATTGAAACCGCTGGTTTTTGATAGTTTGGGCCCTATTGAATAATGAATGTTTTGAATTTTCTCCAAAAGTAAAGTAGTTGCAAACTCATCCTTTTAGAAACTTGTTTGGGCTGTTGAGAGGAGTAAAAAACCATCAAAAATTTCAATCCTGCATGATTCTACCAAGAAATGTGATTCTTCATTCAAAACGCTGGTTTTTGCTATTGGGCTCTATTGAATAATGAATGTTTTGAATTTTCTCCAAAAGTAAAGTAGTTGCAAACTCATGCTTTTAGAGACTTGTTTGGGCTCATGAGAGGAGTAGAAAAACATCAAAAATTTCAGTCCTGCATGATTCTACCAAGAAATGTGTGTTCATTGAAACCGCTGGTTTTTGATAGTTTGGGCCCTATTGAATAATGAATGTTTTGAATTTTCTCCAAAAGTAAAGTAGTTGCAAACTCATCCTTTTAGAAACTTGTTTGGGCTGTTGAGAGGAGTAAAAAACCATCAAAAATTTCAATCCTGCATGATTCTACCAAGAAATGTGATTCTTCATTCAAAACGCTGGTTTTTGCTATTGGGCTCTATTGAATAATGAATGTTTTGGATTTTCTCCAAAAGTAAAGTAGTTGCAAACTCATGCTTTTAGAGACTTGTTTGGGCTCATGAGAGGAGTAGAAAAACATCAAAAATTTCAGTCCTGCATGATTCTACCAAGAAATGTGTGTTCATTGAAACGGCTGGTTTTTGATAGTTTGGGCCCTATTGAATAATGAATGTTTTGAATTTTCTCCAAAAGTAAAGTAGTTGCAAACTCATCCTTTTAGAAACTTGTTTGGGCTGTTGAGAGGAGTAAAAAACCATCAAAAATTTCAATCCTGCATGATTCTACCAAGAAATGTGATTCTTCATTCAAAACCTGATTTTTGCTATTGGGCTCTATTGAATAGTGAATGTTTTGAATTTTCTCCAAAAGTAAAGTAGTTGCAAACTCATGCTTTTAGAGACTTGTTTGGGCTCATGAGAGGAGTAGAAAAACATCAAAAATTTCAGTCCTGCATGATTCTACCAAGAAATGTGTTCATTCAAACCGCTGGTTTTTGATAGTTTGGGCCCTATTGAATAATTAATGTTTTGAATTTTCTCCAAAAGTAAAGTAGTTGCAAACTCATCCTTTTAGAAACTTGTTTGGGCTGTTGAGAGGAGTAAAAAACCATCAAAAATTTCAATCCTGCATGATTCTACCAAGAAATGTGATTCTTCATTCAAAACGCTGGTTTTTGCTATTGGGCTCTATGGAATAATGAATGTTTTGAATTTTCTCCAAAAGTAAAGTAGTTGCAAACTCATGCTTTTAGAGACTTGTTTGGGCTCATGAGAGGAGTAGAAAAACATCAAAAATTTCAGTCCTGCATGATTCTACCAAGAAATGTGTGTTCATTGAAACCGCTGGTTTTTGATAGTTTGGGCCCTATTGAATAATTAATGTTTTGAATTTTCTCCAAAAGTAAAGTAGTTGCAAACTCATCCTTTTAGAAACTTGTTTGGGCTGTTGAGAGGAGTAAAAAACCATCAAAAATTTCAATCCTGCATGATTCTACCAAGAAATGTGATTCTTCATTCAAAACGCTGGTTTTTGCTATTGGGCTCTATTGAATAATGAATGTTTTGAATTTTCTCCAAAAGTAAAGTAGTTGCAAACTCATGCTTTTAGAGACTTGTTTGGGCTCATGAGAGGAGTAGAAAAACATCAAAAATTTCAGTCCTGCATGATTCTATCAAGAAATGTGTGTTCATTGAAACCGCTGGTTTTTGATAGTTTGGGCCCTATTGAATAATGAATGTTTTGAATTTTCTCCAAAAGTAAAGTAGTTGCAAACTCATCCTTTTAGAAACTTGTTTGGGCTGTTGAGAGGAGTAAAAAACCATCAAAAATTTCAATCCTGCATGATTTTACCAAGAAATGTGATTCTTCATTCAAAACCTGATTTTTGCTATTGGGCTCTATTGAATAGTGAATGTTTTGAATTTTCTCCAAAAGTAAAGTAGTTGCAAACTCATGCTTTTAGAGACTAGTTTGGGCTCATGAGAGGAGTAGAAAAACATCAAAAATTTCAGTCCTGCATGATTCTACCAAGAAATGTGTGTTCATTGAAACCGCTGGTTTTTGATAGTTTGGGCCCTATTGAATAATGAATGTTTTGAATTTTCTCCAAAAGTAAAGTAGTTGCAAACTCATCCTTTTAGAAACTTGTTTGGGCTGTTGAGAGGAGTAAAAAACCATCAAAAATTTCAATCCTGCATGATTCTACCAAGAAATGTGATTCTTCATTCAAAACCTGATTTTTGCTATTGGGCTCTATTGAATAGTGAATGTTTTGAATTTTCTCCAAAAGTAAAGCAGTTGCAAACTCATGCTTTTAGAGACTTGTTTGGGCTCATGAGATGAGTAGAAAAACATCAAAAATTTCAGTCCTGCATGATTCTACCAAGACATGTGTGTTCATTGAAACGGCTGGTTTTTGATAGTTTGGGCCCTATTGAATAATGAATGTTTTGAATTTTCTCCAAAAGTAAAGTAGTTGCAAACTCATCCTTTTAGAAACTTGTTTGGGCTGTTGAGAGGAGTAAAAAACCATCAAAAATTTCAATCCTGCATGATTCTACCAAGAAATGTGATTCTTCATTCAAAACGCTGGTTTTTGCTATTGGGCTCTATTGAATAATGAATGTTTTGAATTTTCTCCAAAAGTAAAGTAGTTGCAAACTCATGCTTTTAGAGACTTGTTTGGGCTCATGAGAGGAGTAGAAAAACATCAAAAATTTCAGTCCTGCATGATTCTATCAAGAAATGTGTGTTCATTGAAACCGCTGGTTTTTGATAGTTTGGGCCCTATTGAATAATGAATGTTTTGAATTTTCTCCAAAAGTAAAGTAGTTGCAAACTCATCCTTTTAGAAACTTGTTTGGGCTGTTGAGAGGAGTAAAAAACCATCAAAAATTTCAATCCTGCATGATTTTACCAAGAAATGTGATTCTTCATTCAAAACCTGATTTTTGCTATTGGGCTCTATTGAATAGTGAATGTTTTGAATTTTCTCCAAAAGTAAAGTAGTTGCAAACTCATGCTTTTAGAGACTAGTTTGGGCTCATGAGAGGAGTAGAAAAACATCAAAAATTTCAGTCCTGCATGATTCTACCAAGAAATGTGTGTTCATTGAAACCGCTGGTTTTTGATAGTTTGGGCCCTATTGAATAATGAATGTTTTGAATTTTCTCCAAAAGTAAAGTAGTTGCAAACTCATCCTTTTAGAAACTTGTTTGGGCTGTTGAGAGGAGTAAAAAACCATCAAAAATTTCAATCCTGCATGATTCTACCAAGAAATGTGATTCTTCATTCAAAACCTGATTTTTGCTATTGGGCTCTATTGAATAGTGAATGTTTAGAATTTTCTCCAAAAGTAAAGTAGTTGCAAACTCATGCTTTTAGAGACTTGTTTGGGCTCATGAGAGGAGTAGAAAAACATCAAAAATTTCAGTCCTGCATGATTCTACCAAGAAATGTGTGTTCATTGAAACCGCTGGTTTTTGATAGTTTGGGCCCTATTGAATAATTAATGTTTTGAATTTTCTCCAAAAGTAAAGTAGTTGCAAACTCATCCTTTTAGAAACTTGTTTGGGCTGTTGAGAGGAGTAAAAAACCATCAAAAATTTCAATCCTGCATGATTCTACCAAGAAATGTGATTCTTCATTCAAAACGCTGGTTTTTGCTATTGGGCTCTATTGAATAATGAATGTTTTGAATTTTCTCCAAAAGTAAAGTAGTTGCAAACTCATGCTTTTAGAGACTTGTTTGGGCTCATGAGAGGAGTAGAAAAACATCAAAAATTTCAGTCCTGCATGATTCTACCAAGAAATGTGTTCATTCAAACCGCTGGTTTTTGATAGTTTGGGCCCTATTGAATAATTAATGTTTTGAATTTTCTCCAAAAGTAAAGTAGTTGCAAACTCATCCTTTTAGAAACTTGTTTGGGCTGTTGAGAGGAGTAAAAAACCATCAAAAATTTCAATCCTGCATGATTCTACCAAGAAATGTGATTCTTCATTCAAAACGCTGGTTTTTGCTATTGGGCTCTATGGAATAATGAATGTTTTGAATTTTCTCCAAAAGTAAAGTAGTTGCAAACTCATGCTTTTAGAGACTTGTTTGGGCTCATGAGAGGAGTAGAAAAACATCAAAAATTTCAGTCCTGCATGATTCTACCAAGAAATGTGTGTTCATTGAAACCGCTGGTTTTTGATAGTTTGGGCCCTATTGAATAATTAATGTTTTGAATTTTCTCCAAAAGTAAAGTAGTTGCAAACTCATCCTTTTAGAAACTTGTTTGGGCTGTTGAGAGGAGTAAAAAACCATCAAAAATTTCAATCCTGCATGATTCTACCAAGAAATGTGATTCTTCATTCAAAACGCTGGTTTTTGCTATTGGGCTCTATTGAATAATGAATGTTTTGAATTTTCTCCAAAAGTAAAGTAGTTGCAAACTCATGCTTTTAGAGACTTGTTTGGGCTCATGAGAGGAGTAGAAAAACATCAAAAATTTCAGTCCTGCATGATTCTACCAAGAAATGTGTGTTCATTGAAACCGCTGGTTTTTGATAGTTTGGGCCCTATTGAATAATGAATGTTTTGAATTTTCTCCAAAAGTAAAGTAGTTGCAAACTCATCCTTTTAGAAACTTGTTTGGGCTGTTGAGAGGAGTAAAAAACCATCAAAAATTTCAATCCTGCATGATTTTACCAAGAAATGTGATTCTTCATTCAAAACCTGATTTTTGCTATTGGGCTCTATTGAATAGTGAATGTTTTGAATTTTCTCCAAAAGTAAAGTAGTTGCAAACTCATGCTTTTAGAGACTAGTTTGGGCTCATGAGAGGAGTAGAAAAACATCAAAAATTTCAGTCCTGCATGATTCTACCAAGAAATGTGTGTTCATTGAAACCGCTGGTTTTTGATAGTTTGGGCCCTATTGAATAATGAATGTTTTGAATTTTCTCCAAAAGTAAAGTAGTTGCAAACTCATCCTTTTAGAAACTTGTTTGGGCTGTTGAGAGGAGTAAAAAACCATCAAAAATTTCAATCCTGCATGATTCTACCAAGAAATGTGATTCTTCATTCAAAACCTGATTTTTGCTATTGGGCTCTATTGAATAGTGAATGTTTTGAATTTTCTCCAAAAGTAAAGTAGTTGCAAACTCATGCTTTTAGAGACTTGTTTGGGCTCATGAGATGAGTAGAAAAACATCAAAAATTTCAGTCCTGCATGATTCTACCAAGACATGTGTGTTCATTGAAACGGCTGGTTTTTGATAGTTTGGGCCCTATTGAATAATGAATGTTTTGAATTTTCTCCAAAAGTAAAGTAGTTGCAAACTCATCCTTTTAGAAACTTGTTTGGGCTGTTGAGAGGAGTAAAAAACCATCAAAAATTTCAATCCTGCATGATTCTACCAAGAAATGTGATTCTTCATTCAAAACGCTGGTTTTTGCTATTGGGCTCTATTGAATAATGAATGTTTTGAATTTTCTCCAAAAGTAAAGTAGTTGCAAACTCATGCTTTTAGAGACTTGTTTGGGCTCATGAGAGGAGTAGAAAAACATCAAAAATTTCAGTCCTGCATGATTCTACCAAGAAATGTGTGTTCATTGAAACCGCTGGTTTTTGATAGTTTGGGCCCTATTGAATAATGAATGTTTTGAATTTTCTCCAAAAGTAAAGTAGTTGCAAACTCATACTTTTAGAAACTTGTTTGGGCTGTTGAGAGGAGTAAAAAACCATCATAAATTTCAATCCTGCATGATTCTACCAAGAAATGTGATTCTTCATTCAAAACGCTGGTTTTTGCTATTGGGCTCTATTGAATAATGAATGTTTTGAATTTTCTCCAAAAGTAAAGTAGTTGCAAACTCATGCTTTTAGAGACTTGTTTGGGCTCATGAGAGGAGTAGAAAAACATCAAAAATTTCAGTCCTGCATGATTCTACCAAGAAATGTGTGTTCATTCAAACCGCTGGTTTTTGATAGTTTGGGCCCTATTGAATAATGAATGTTTTGAATTTTCTCCAAAAGTAAAGTAGTTGCAAACTCATCCTTTTAGAAACTTGTTAGGGCTGTTGAGAGGAGTAAAAAACCATCAGAAATTTCAATCCTGCATGAATCTACCAAGAAATGTGATTCTTCATTCAAAACGCTGGTTTTTGCTATTGGGCTCTATTGAATAATGAATGTTTTGAATTTTCTCCAAAAGTAAAGTAGTTGCAAACTCATGCTTTTAGAGACTTGTTTGGGCTCATGAGAGGAGTAGAAAAACATCAAAAATTTCAGTCCTGCATGATTCTACCAAGAAATGTGTGTTCATTGAAACCGCTGGTTTTTGATAGTTTGGGCCCTATTGAATAATGAATGTTTTGAATTTTCTCCAAAAGTAAAGTAGTTGCAAACTCATCCTTTTAGAAACTTGTTTGGGCTGTTGAGAGGAGTAAAAAACCATCACAAATTTCAATCCTGCATGATTCTACCAAGAAATGTGATTCTTCATTCAAAACGCTGGTTTTTGCTATTGGGCTCTATTGAATAATGAATGTTTTGAATTTTCTCCAAAAGTAAAGTAGTTGCAAACTCATGCTTTTAGAGACTTGTTTGGGCTCATGAGAGGAGTAGAAAAACATCAAAAATTTCAGTCCTGCATGATTCTACCAAGAAATGTGTGTTCATTGAAACCGCTGATTTTTGATAGTTTGGGCCCTATTGAATAATGAATGTTTTGAATTTTCTCCAAAAGTAAAGTAGTTGCAAACTCATCCTTTTAGAAACTTGTTTGGGCTGTTGAGAGGAGTAAAAAACCATCAAAAATTTCAATCCTGCATGATTTTACCAAGAAATGTGATTCTTCATTCAAAACCTGATTTTTGCTATTGGGCTCTATTGAGTAGTGAATGTTTAGAATTTTCTCCAAAAGTAAAGTAGTTGCAAACTCATGCTTTTAGAGACTTGTTTGGGCTCATGAGAGGAGTAGAAAAACATCAAAAATTTCAGTCCTGCATGATTCTACCAAGAAATGTGTTCATTCAAACCGCTGGTTTTTGATAGTTTGGGCCCTATTGAATAATGAATGTTTTGAATTTTCTCCAAAAGTAAAGTAGTTGCAAACTCATCCTTTTAGAAACTTGTTTGGGCTGTTGAGAGGAGTAAAAAACCATCAAAAATTTCAATCCTGCATGATTCTACCAAGAAATGTGATTCTTCATTCAAAACGCTGGTTTTTGCTATTGGGCTCTATTGAATAATGAATGTTTTGAATTTTCTCCAAAAGTAAAGTAGTTGCAAACTCATGCTTTTAGAGACTTGTTTGGGCTCATGAGAGGAGTAGAAAAACATCAAAAATTTCAGTCCTGCATGATTCTACCAAGAAATGTGTGTTCATTGAAACCGCTGGTTTTTGATAGTTTGGGCCCTATTGTATAATGAATGTTTTGAATTTTCTCCAAAAGTAAAGTAGTTGCAAACTCATCCTTTTAGAAACTTGTTTGGGCTGTTGAGAGGAGTAAAAAACCATCAAAAATTTCAATCCTGCATGATTTTACCAAGAAATGTGATTCTTCATTCAAAACCTGATTTTTGCTATTGGGCTCTATTGAGTAGTGAATGTTTAGAATTTTCTCCAAAAGTAAAGTAGTTGCAAACTCATGCTTTTAGAGACTTGTTTGGGCTCATGAGAGGAGTAGAAAAACATCAAAAATTTCAGTCCTGCATGATTCTACCAAGAAATGTGTTCATTCAAACCGCTGGTTTTTGATAGTTTGGGCCCTATTGAATAATGAATGTTTTGAATTTTCTCCAAAAGTAAAGTAGTTGCAAACTCATCCTTTTAGAAACTTGTTTGGGCTGTTGAGAGGAGTAAAAAACCATCAAAAATTTCAATCCTGCATGATTCTACCAAGAAATGTGATTCTTCATTCAAAACGCTGGTTTTTGCTATTGGGCTCTATTGAATAATGAATGTTTTGAATTTTCTCCAAAAGTAAAGTAGTTGCAAACTCATGCTTTTAGAGACTTGTTTGGGCTCATGAGAGGAGTAGAAAAACATCAAAAATTTCAGTCCTGCATGATTCTACCAAGAAATGTGTGTTCATTGAAACCGCTGGTTTTTGATAGTTTGGGCCCTATTGTATAATGAATGTTTTGAATTTTCTCCAAAAGTAAAGTAGTTGCAAACTCATCCTTTTAGAAACTTGTTTGGGCTGTTGAGAGGAGTAAAAAACCATCAAAAATTTCAACCCTGCATGATTCTACCAAGAAATGTGATTCTTCATTCAAAACGCTGGTTTTTGCTATTGGGCTCTATTGAATAATGAATGTTTTGAATTTTCTCCAAAAGTAAAGTAGTTGCAAACTCATGCTTTTAGAGACTTGTTTGGGCTCATGAGAGGAGTAGAAAAACATCAAAAATTTCAGTCCTGCATGATTCTACCAAGAAATGTGTGTTCATTCAAACCGCTGGTTTTTGATAGTTTGGGCCATATTGAATAATGAATGTTTAGAATTTTCTCCAAAAGTAAAGTAGTTGCAAACTCATGCTTTTAGAGACTTGTTTGGGCTCATGAGAGGAGTAGAAAAACATCAAAAATTTCAGTCCTGCATGATTCTACCAAGAAATGTGTGTTCATTGAAACCGCTGGTTTTTGATAGTTTGGGCCCTATTGAATAATGAATGTTTTGAATTTTCTCCAAAAGTAAAGTAGTTGCAAACTCATCCTTTTTGAAACTTGTTTGGGCTGTTGAGAGGAGTAAAAAACCATCAAAAATTTCAATCCTGCATGATTCTACCAAGAAATGTGATTCTTCATTCAAAACGCTGGTTTTTGCTATTGGGCTCTATTGAATAATGAATGTTTTGAATTTTCTCCAAAAGTAAAGTAGTTGCAAACTCATGCTTTTAGAGACTTGTTTGGGCTCATGAGAGGAGTAGAAAAACATCAAAAATTTCAGTCCTGCATGATTCTACCAAGAAATGTGTGTTCATTGAAACCGCTGGTTTTTGATAGTTTGGGCCCTATTGAATAATGAATGTTTTGAATTTTCTCCAAAAGTAAAGTAGTTGCAAACTCATCCTTTTAGAAACTTGTTTGGGCTGTTGAGAGGAGTAAAAAAACATCAAAAATTTAAATCCTGCATGATTCTACCAAGAAATGTGATTCTTCATTCAAAACGCTGGTTTTTGCTATTGGGCTCTATTGAATAATGAATGTTTTGAATTTTCTCCAAAAGTAAAGTAGTTGCAAACTCATGCTTTTAGAGACTTGTTTGGGCTCATGAGAGGAGTAGAAAAACATCAAAAATTTCAGTCCTGCATGATTCTACCAAGAAATGTGTGTTCATTCAAACCGCTGGTTTTTGATAGTTTGGGCCCTATTGAATAATGAATGTTTTGAATTTTCTCCAAAAGTAAAGTAGTTGCAAACTCATCCTTTTAGAAACTTGTTAGGGCTGTTGAGAGGAGTAAAAAACCATCAAAAATTTCAATCCTGCATGATTCTACCAAGAAATGTGATTCTTCATTCAAAACGCTGGTTTTTGCTATTGGGCTCTATTGAATAATGAATGTTTTGAATTTTCTCCAAAAGTAAAGTAGTTGCAAACTCATGCTTTTAGAGACTTGTTTGGGCTCATGAGAGGAGTAGAAAAACATCAAAAATTTCAGTCCTGCATGATTCTACCAAGAAATGTGTGTTCATTGAAACCGCTGGTTTTTGATAGTTTGGGCCCTATTGAATAATGAATGTTTTGAATTTTCTCCAAAAGTAAAGTAGTTGCAAACTCATCCTTTTAGAAACTTGTTTGGGCTGTTGAGAGGAGTAAAAAACCATCAAAAATTTCAATCCTGCATGATTTTACCAAGAAATGTGATTCTTCATTCAAAACCTGATTTTTGCTATTGGGCTCTATTGAGTAGTGAATGTTTTGAATTTTCTCCAAAAGTAAAGTAGTTGCAAACTCATGCTTTTAGAGACTTGTTTGGGCTCATGAGAGGAGTAGAAAAACATCAAAAATTTCAGTCCTGCATGATTCTACCAAGAAATGTGTTCATTCAAACCGCTGGTTTTTGATAGTTTGGGCCCTATTGAATAATGAATGTTTTGAATTTTCTCCAAAAGTAAAGTAGTTGCAAACTCATCCTTTTAGAAACTTGTTTGGGCTGTTGAGAGGAGTAAAAAACCATCAAAAATTTAAATCCTGCATGATTCTACCAAGAAATGTGATTCTTCATTCAAAACGCTGGTTTTTGCTATTGGGCTCTATTGAATAATGAATGTTTTGAATTTTCTCCAAAAGTAAAGTAGTTGCAAACTCATGCTTTTAGAGACTTGTTTGGGCTCATGAGAGGAGTAGAAAAACATCAAAAATTTCAGTCCTGCATGATTCTACCAAGAAATGTGTGTTCATTGAAACGGCTGGTTTTTGATAGTTTGGGCCCTATTGTATAATGAATGTTTTGAATTTTCTCCAAAAGTAAAGTAGTTGCAAACTCATCCTTTTAGAAACTTGTTTGGGCTGTTGAGAGGAGTAAAAAACCATCAAAAATTTCAATCCTGCATGATTCTACCAAGAAATGTGATTCTTCATTCAAAACGCTGGTTTTTGCTATTGGGCTCTATTGAATAATGAATGTTTTGAATTTTCTCCAAAAGTAAAGTAGTTGCAAACTCATGCTTTTAGAGACTTGTTTGGGCTCATGAGAGGAGTAGAAAAACATCAAAAATTTCAGTCCTGCATGATTCTACCAAGAAACGTGTGTTCATTGAAACCGCTGGTTTTTGATAGTTTGGGCCCTATTGAATAATGAATGTTTTGAATTTTCTCCAAAAGTAAAGTAGTTGCAAACTCATCCTTTTAGAAACTTGTTTGGGCTGTTGAGAGGAGTAAAAAACCATCAAAAATTTCAATCCTGCATGATTCTACCAAGAAATGTGATTCTTCATTCAAAACGCTGGTTTTTGCTATTGGGCTCTATTGAATAATGAATGTTTTGAATTTTCTCCAAAAGTAAAGTAGTTGCAAACTCATGCTTTTAGAGACTTGTTTGGGCTCATGAGAGGAGTAGAAAAACATCAAAAATTTCAGTCCTGCATGATTCTACCAAGACATGTGTGTTCATTGAAACGGCTGGTTTTTGATAGTTTGGGCCCTATTGAATAATGAATGTTTTGAATTTTCTCCAAAAGTAAAGTAGTTGCAAACTCATCCTTTTAGAAACTTGTTTGGGCTGTTGAGAGGAGTAAAAAACCATCAAAAATTTCAATCCTGCATGATTCTACCAAGAAATGTGATTCTTCATTCAAAACGCTGGTTTTTGCTATTGGGCTCTATTGAATAATGAATGTTTTGAATTTTCTCCAAAAGTAAAGTAGTTGCAAACTCATGCTTTTAGAGACTTGTTTGGGCTCATGAGAGGAGTAGAAAAACATCAAAAATTTCAGTCCTGCATGATTCTACCAAGAAATGTGTGTTCATTCAAACCGCTGGTTTTTGATAGTTTGGGCCATATTGAATAATGAATGTTTAGAATTTTCTCCAAAAGTAAAGTAGTTGCAAACTCATGCTTTTAGAGACTTGCTTGGGCTCATGAGAGGAGTAGAAAAACATCAAAAATTTCAGTCCTGCATGATTCTACCAAGAAATGTGTGTTCATTGAAACCGCTGGTTTTTGATAATTTGGGCCCTATTGAATAATGAATGTTTTGAATTTTCTCCAAAAGTAAAGTAGTTGCAAACTCATCCTTTTAGAAACTTGTTTGGGCTGTTGAGAGGAGTAAAAAACCATCAAAAATTTCAATCCTGCATGATTCTACCAAGAAATGTGATTCTTCATTCAAAACGCTGGTTTTTGCTATTGGGCTCTATTGAATAATGAATGTTTTGAATTTTCTCCAAAAGTAAAGTAGTTGCAAACTCATGCTTTTAGAGACTTGTTTGGGCTCATGAGAGGAGTAGAAAAACATCAAAAATTTCAGTCCTGCATGATTCTACCAAGAAATGTGTGTTCATTCAAACCGCTGGTTTTTGATAGTTTGGGCCCTATTGAATAATGAATGTTTTGAATTTTCTCCAAAAGTAAAGTAGTTGCAAACTCATCCTTTTAGAAACTTGTTAGGGCTGTTGAGAGGAGTAAAAAACCATCAAAAATTTCAATCCTGCATGATTCTACCAAGAAATGTGATTCTTCATTCAAAACGCTGGTTTTTGCTATTGGGCTCTATTGAATAATGAATGTTTTGAATTTTCTCCAAAAGTAAAGTAGTTGCAAACTCATGCTTTTAGAGACTTGTTTGGGCTCATGAGAGGAGTAGAAAAACATCAAAAATTTCAGTCCTGCATGATTCTACCAAGAAATGTGTGTTCATTGAAACCGCTGGTTTTTGATAGTTTGGGCCCTATTGAATAATGAATGTTTTGAATTTTCTCCAAAAGTAAAGTAGTTGCAAACTCATCCTTTTAGAAACTTGTTTGGGCTGTTGAGAGGAGTAAAAAACCATCAAAAATTTCAATCCTGCATGATTTTACCAAGAAATGTGATTCTTCATTCAAAACCTGATTTTTGCTATTGGGCTCTATTGAGTAGTGAATGTTTTGAATTTTCTCCAAAAGTAAAGTAGTTGCAAACTCATGCTTTTAGAGACTTGTTTGGGCTCATGAGAGGAGTAGAAAAACATAAAAAATTTCAGTCCTGCATGATTCTACCAAGAAATGTGTTCATTCAAACCGCTGGTTTTTGATAGTTTGGGCCCTATTGAATAATGAATGTTTTGAATTTTCTCCAAAAGTAAAGTAGTTGCAAACTCATCCTTTTAGAAACTTGTTTGGGCTGTTGAGAGGAGTAAAAAACCATCAAAAATTTCAATCCTGCATGATTCTACCAAGAAATGTGATTCTTCATTCAAAACGCTGGTTTTTGCTATTGGGCTCTATTGAATAATGAATGTTTTGAATTTTCTCCAAAAGTAAAGTAGTTGCAAACTCATGCTTTTAGAGACTTGTTTGGGCTCATGAGAGGAGTAGAAAAACATCAAAAATTTCAGTCCTGCATGATTCTACCAAGAAATGTGTGTTCATTGAAACGGCTGGTTTTTGATAGTTTGGGCCCTATTGTATAATGAATGTTTTGAATTTTCTCCAAAAGTAAAGTAGTTGCAAACTCATCCTTTTAGAAACTTGTTTGGGCTGTTGAGAGGAGTAAAAAACCATCAAAAATTTCAATCCTGCATGATTCTACCAAGAAATGTGATTCTTCATTCAAAACGCTGGTTTTTGCTATTGGGCTCTATTGAATAATGAATGTTTTGAATTTTCTCCAAAAGTAAAGTAGTTGCAAACTCATGCTTTTAGAGACTTGTTTGGGCTCATGAGAGGAGTAGAAAAACATCAAAAATTTCAGTCCTGCATGATTCTACCAAGAAATGTGTGTTCATTCAAACCGCTGGTTTTTGATAGTTTGGGCCATATTGAATAATGAATGTTTAGAATTTTCTCCAAAAGTAAAGTAGTTGCAAACTCATGCTTTTAGAGACTTGTTTGGGCTCATGAGAGGAGTAGAAAAACATCAAAAATTTCAGTCCTGCATGATTCTACCAAGAAATGTGTGTTCATTGAAACCGCTGGTTTTTGATAGTTTGGGCCCTATTGAATAATGAATGTTTTGAATTTTCTCCAAAAGTAAAGTAGTTGCAAACTCATCCTTTTAGAAACTTGTTTGGGCTGTTGAGAGGAGTAAAAAACCATCAAAAATTTCAATCCTGCATGATTCTACCAAGAAATGTGATTCTTCATTCAAAACGCTGGTTTTTGCTATTGGGCTCTATTGAATAATGAATGTTTTGAATTTTCTCCAAAAGTAAAGTAGTTGCAAACTCATGCTTTTAGAGACTTGTTTGGGCTCATGAGAGGAGTAGAAAAACATCAAAAATTTCAGTCCTGCATGATTCTACCAAGAAATGTGTGTTCATTGAAACCGCTGGTTTTTGATAGTTTGGGCCCTATTGAATAATGAATGTTTTTAATTTTCTCCAAAAGTAAAGTAGTTGCAAACTCATCCTTTTAGAAACTTGTTTGGGCTGTTGAGAGGAGTAAAAAACCATCAAAAATTTCAATCCTGCATGATTTTACCAAGAAATGTGATTCTTCATTCAAAACCTGATTTTTGCTATTGGGCTCTATTGAGTAGTGAATGTTTTGAATTTTCTCCAAAAGTAAAGTAGTTGCAAACTCATGCTTTTAGAGACTTGTTTGGGCTCATGAGAGGAGTAGAAAAACATCAAAAATTTCAGTCCTGCATGATTCTACCAAGAAATGTGTTCATTCAAACCGCTGGTTTTTGAAAGTTTGGGCCCTATTGAATAATGAATGTTTTGAATATTCTCCAAAAGTAAAGTAGTTGCAAACTCATCCTTTTAGAAACTTGTTTGGGCTGTTGAGAGGAGTAAAAAACCATCAAAAATTTCAATCCTGCATGATTCTACCAAGAAATGTGATTCTTCATTCAAAACGCTGGTTTTTGCTATTGGGCTCTATTGAATAATGAATGTTTTGAATTTTCTCCAAAAGTAAAGTAGTTGCAAACTCATGCTTTTAGAGACTTGTTTGGGCTCATGAGAGGAGTAGAAAAACATCAAAAATTTCAGTCCTGCATGATTCTACCAAGAAATGTGTGTTCATTGAAACGGCTGGTTTTTGATAGTTTGGGCCCTATTGTATAATGAATGTTTTGAATTTTCTCCAAAAGTAAAGTAGTTGCAAACTCATCCTTTTAGAAACTTGTTTGGGCTGTTGAGAGGAGTAAAAAACCATCAAAAATTTCAATCCTGCATGATTCTACCAAGAAATGTGATTCTTCATTCAAAACGCTGGTTTTTGCTATTGGGCTCTATTGAATAATGAATGTTTTGAATTTTCTCCAAAAGTAAAGTAGTTGCAAACTCATGCTTTTAGAGACTTGTTTGGGCTCATGAGAGGAGTAGAAAAACATCAAAAATTTCAGCCCTGCATGATTTTACCAAGAAATGTGTGTTCATTGAAACCGCTGGTTTTTGATAGTTTGGGCCCTATTGAATAATGAATGTTTTGAATTTTCTCCAAAAGTAAAGTAGTTGCAAACTCATCCTTTTAGAAACTTGTTTGGGCTGTTGAGAGGAGTAAAAAACCATCAAAAATTTCAATCCTGCATGATTCTACCAAGAAATGTGATTCTTCATTCAAAACGCTGGTTTTTGCTATTGGGCTCTATTGAATAATGAATGTTTTGAATTTTCTCCAAAAGTAAAGTAGTTGCAAACTCATGCTTTTAGAGACTTGTTTGGGCTCATGAGAGGAGTAGAAAAACATCAAAAATTTCAGTCCTGCATGATTCTACCAAGACGTGTGTTCATTGAAACGGCTGGTTTTTGATAGTTTGGGCCCTATTGAATAATGAATGTTTTGAATTTTCTCCAAAAGTAAAGTAGTTGCAAACTCATCCTTTTAGAAACTTGTTTGGGCTGTTGAGAGGAGTAAAAAACCATCAAAAATTTCAATCCTGCATGATTCTACCAAGAAATGTGATTCTTCATTCAAAACGCTGGTTTTTGCTATTGGGCTCTATTGAATAATGAATGTTTTGAATTTTCTCCAAAAGTAAAGTAGTTGCAAACTCATGCTTTTAGAGACTTGTTTGGGCTCATGAGAGGAGTAGAAAAACATCAAAAATTTCAGTCCTGCATGATTCTACCAAGAAATGTGTGTTCATTCAAACCGCTGGTTTTTGATAGTTTGGGCCATATTGAATAATGAATGTTTAGAATTTTCTCCAAAAGTAAAGTAGTTGCAAACTCATGCTTTTAGAGACTTGTTTGGGCTCATGAGAGGAGTAGAAAAACATCAAAAATTTCAGTCCTGCATGATTCTACCAAGAAATGTGTGTTCATTGAAACCGCTGGTTTTTGATAGTTTGGGCCCTATTGAATAATGAATGTTTTGAATTTTCTCCAAAAGTAAAGTAGTTGCAAACTCATCCTTTTAGAAACTTGTTTGGGCTGTTGAGAGGAGTAAAAAACCATCAAAAATTTCAATCCTGCATGATTCTACCAAGAAATGTGATTCTTCATTCAAAACGCTGGTTTTTGCTATTGGGCTCTATTGAATAATGAATGTTTTGAATTTTCTCCAAAAGTAAAGTATTTGCAAACTCATGCTTTTAGAGACTTGTTTGGGCTCATGAGAGGAGTAGAAAAACATCAAAAATTTCAGTCCTGCATGATTCTACCAAGAAATGTGTGTTCATTGAAACCGCTGGTTTTTGATAGTTTGGGCCCTATTGAATAATGAATGTTTTGAATTTTCTCCAAAAGTAAAGTAGTTGCAAACTCATCCTTTTAGAAACTTGTTTGGGCTGTTGAGAGGAGTAAAAAACCATCAAAAATTTCAATCCTGCATGATTCTACCAAGAAATGTGATTCTTCATTCAAAACGCTGGTTTTTGCTATTGGGCTCTATTGAATAATGAATGTTTTGAATTTTCTCCAAAAGTAAAGTAGTTGCAAACTCATGCTTTTAGAGACTTGTTTGGGCTCATGAGAGGAGTAGAAAAACATCAAAAATTTCAGTCCTGCATGATTCTACCAAGAAATGTGTGTTCATTGAAACCGCTGGTTTTTGATAGTTTGGGCCCTATTGAATAATGAATGTTTTGAATTTTCTCCAAAAGTAAAGTAGTTGCAAACTCATCCTTTTAGAAACTTGTTAGGGCTGTTGAGAGGAGTAAAAAACCATCAAAAATTTCAATCCTGCATGATTCTACCAAGAAATGTGATTCTTCATTCAAAACGCTGGTTTTCGCTATTGGGCTCTATTGAATAATGAATGTTTTGAATTTTCTCCAAAAGTAAAGTAGTTGCAAACTCATGCTTTTAGAGACTTGTTTGGGCTCATGAGAGGAGTAGAAAAACATCAAAAATTTCAGTCCTGCATGATTCTACCAAGAAATGTGTGTTCATTGAAACCGCTGGTTTTTGATAGTTTGGGCCCTATTGAATAATGAATGTTTTTAATTTTCTCCAAAAGTAAAGTAGTTGCAAACTCATCCTTTTAGAAACTTGTTTGGGCTGTTGAGAGGAGTAAAAAACCATCAAAAATTTCAATCCTGCATGATTTTACCAAGAAATGTGATTCTTCATTCAAAACCTGATTTTTGCTATTGGGCTCTATTGAGTAGTGAATGTTTTGAATTTTCTCCAAAAGTAAAGTAGTTGCAAACTCATGCTTTTAGAGACTTGTTTGGGCTCATGAGAGGAGTAGAAAAACATCAAAAATTTCAGTCCTGCATGATTCTACCAAGAAATGTGTTCATTCAAACCGCTGGTTTTTGATAGTTTGGGCCCTATTGAATAATGAATGTTTTGAATTTTCTCCAAAAGTAAAGTAGTTGCAAACTCATCCTTTTAGAAACTTGTTTGGGCTGTTGAGAGGAGTAAAAAACCATCAAAAATTTAAATCCTGCATGATTCTACCAAGAAATGTGATTCTTCATTCAAAACGCTGGTTTTTGCTATTGGGCTCTATTGAATAATGAATGTTTTGAATTTTCTCCAAAAGTAAAGTAGTTGCAAACTCATGCTTTTAGAGACTTGTTTGGGCTCATGAGAGGAGTAGAAAAACATCAAAAATTTCAGTCCTGCATGATTCTACCAAGAAATGTGTGTTCATTGAAACGGCTGGTTTTTGATAGTTTGGGCCCTATTGTATAATGAATGTTTTGAATTTTCTCCAAAAGTAAAGTAGTTGCAAACTCATCCTTTTAGAAACTTGTTTGGGCTGTTGAGAGGAGTAAAAAACCATCAAAAATTTCAATCCTGCATGATTCTACCAAGAAATGTGATTCTTCATTCAAAACGCTGGTTTTTGCTATTGGGCTCTATTGAATAATGAATGTTTTGAATTTTCTCCAAAAGTAAAGTAGTTGCAAACTCATGCTTTTAGAGACTTGTTTGGGCTCATGAGAGGAGTAGAAAAACATCAAAAATTTCAGTCCTGCATGATTCTACCAAGAAACGTGTGTTCATTGAAACCGCTGGTTTTTGATAGTTTGGGCCCTATTGAATAATGAATGTTTTGAATTTTCTCCAAAAGTAAAGTAGTTGCAAACTCATCCTTTTAGAAACTTGTTTGGGCTGTTGAGAGGAGTAAAAAACCATCAAAAATTTCAATCCTGCATGATTCTACCAAGAAATGTGATTCTTCATTCAAAACGCTGGTTTTTGCTATTGGGCTCTATTGAATAATGAATGTTTTGAATTTTCTCCAAAAGTAAAGTAGTTGCAAACTCATGCTTTTAGAGACTTGTTTGGGCTCATGAGAGGAGTAGAAAAACATCAAAAATTTCAGTCCTGCATGATTCTACCAAGACATGTGTGTTCATTGAAACCGCTGGTTTTTGATAGTTTGGGCCATATTGAATAATGAATGTTTAGAATTTTCTCCAAAAGTAAAGTAGTTGCAAACTCATGCTTTTAGAGACTTGCTTGGGCTCATGAGAGGAGTAGAAAAACATCAAAAATTTCAGTCCTGCATGATTCTACCAAGAAATGTGTGTTCATTGAAACCGCTGGTTTTTGATAATTTGGGCCCTATTGAATAATGAATGTTTTGAATTTTCTCCAAAAGTAAAGTAGTTGCAAACTCATCCTTTTAGAAACTTGTTTGGGCTGTTGAGAGGAGTAAAAAACCATCAAAAATTTCAATCCTGCATGATTCTACCAAGAAATGTGATTCTTCATTCAAAACGCTGGTTTTTGCTATTGGGCTCTATTGAATAATGAATGTTTTGAATTTTCTCCAAAAGTAAAGTAGTTGCAAACTCATGCTTTTAGAGACTTGTTTGGGCTCATGAGAGGAGTAGAAAAACATCAAAAATTTCAGTCCTGCATGATTCTACCAAGAAATGTGTGTTCATTGAAACGGCTGGTTTTTGATAGTTTGGGCCCTATTGTATAATGAATGTTTTGAATTTTCTCCAAAAGTAAAGTAGTTGCAAACTCATCCTTTTAGAAACTTGTTTGGGCTGTTGAGAGGAGTAAAAAACCATCAAAAATTTCAATCCTGCATGATTCTACCAAGAAATGTGATTCTTCATTCAAAACGCTGGTTTTTGCTATTGGGCTCTATTGAATAATGAATGTTTTGAATTTTCTCCAAAAGTAAAGTAGTTGCAAACTCATGCTTTTAGAGACTTGTTTGGGCTCATGAGAGGAGTAGAAAAACATCAAAAATTTCAGTCCTGCATGATTCTACCAAGAAACGTGTGTTCATTGAAACCGCTGGTTTTTGATAGTTTGGGCCCTATTGAATAATGAATGTTTTGAATTTTCTCCAAAAGTAAAGTAGTTGCAAACTCATCCTTTTAGAAACTTGTTTGGGCTGTTGAGAGGAGTAAAAAACCATCAAAAATTTCAATCCTGCATGATTCTACCAAGAAATGTGATTCTTCATTCAAAACGCTGGTTTTTGCTATTGGGCTCTATTGAATAATGAATGTTTTGAATTTTCTCCAAAAGTAAAGTAGTTGCAAACTCATGCTTTTAGAGACTTGTTTGGGCTCATGAGAGGAGTAGAAAAACATCAAAAATTTCAGTCCTGCATGATTCTACCAAGAAATGTGTGTTCATTCAAACCGCTGGTTTTTGATAGTTTGGGCCATATTGAATAATGAATGTTTAGAATTTTCTCCAAAAGTAAAGTAGTTGCAAACTCATGCTTTTAGAGACTTGCTTGGGCTCATGAGAGGAGTAGAAAAACATCAAAAATTTCAGTCCTGCATGATTCTACCAAGAAATGTGTGTTCATTGAAACCGCTGGTTTTTGATAATTTGGGCCCTATTGAATAATGAATGTTTTGAATTTTCTCCAAAAGTAAAGTAGTTGCAAACTCATCCTTTTAGAAACTTGTTTGGGCTGTTGAGAGGAGTAAAAAACCATCAAAAATTTCAATCCTGCATGATTCTACCAAGAAATGTGATTCTTCATTCAAAACGCTGGTTTTTGCTATTGGGCTCTATTGAATAATGAATGTTTTGAATTTTCTCCAAAAGTAAAGTAGTTGCAAACTCATGCTTTTAGAGACTTGTTTGGGCTCATGAGAGGAGTAGAAAAACATCAAAAATTTCAGTCCTGCATGATTCTACCAAGAAATGTGTGTTCATTCAAACCGCTGGTTTTTGATAGTTTGGGCCCTATTGAATAATGAATGTTTTGAATTTTCTCCAAAAGTAAAGTAGTTGCAAACTCATCCTTTTAGAAACTTGTTAGGGCTGTTGAGAGGAGTAAAAAACCATCAAAAATTTCAATCCTGCATGATTCTACCAAGAAATGTGATTCTTCATTCAAAACGCTGGTTTTTGCTATTGGGCTCTATTGAATAATGAATGTTTTGAATTTTCTCCAAAAGTAAAGTAGTTGCAAACTCATGCTTTTAGAGACTTGTTTGGGCTCATGAGAGGAGTAGAAAAACATCAAAAATTTCAGTCCTGCATGATTCTACCAAGAAATGTGTGTTCATTGAAACCGCTGGTTTTTGATAGTTTGGGCCCTATTGAATAATGAATGTTTTGAATTTTCTCCAAAAGTAAAGTAGTTGCAAACTCATCCTTTTAGAAACTTGTTTGGGCTGTTGAGAGGAGTAAAAAACCATCAAAAATTTCAATCCTGCATGATTTTACCAAGAAATGTGATTCTTCATTCAAAACCTGATTTTTGCTATTGGGCTCTATTGAGTAGTGAATGTTTTGAATTTTCTCCAAAAGTAAAGTAGTTGCAAACTCATGCTTTTAGAGACTTGTTTGGGCTCATGAGAGGAGTAGAAAAACAAAAAATTTCACTCCTGCATGATTCTACCAAGAAATGTGTTCATTCAAACCGCTGGTTTTTGATAGTTTGGGCCCTATTGAATAATGAATGTTTTGAATTTTCTCCAAAAGTAAAGTAGTTGCAAACTCATCCTTTTAGAAACTTGTTTGGGCTGTTGAGAGGAGTAAAAAACCATCAAAAATTTCAATCCTGCATGATTCTACCAAGAAATGTGATTCTTCATTCAAAACGCTGGTTTTTGCTATTGGGCTCTATTGAATAATGAATGTTTTGAATTTTCTCCAAAAGTAAAGTAGTTGCAAACTCATGCTTTTAGAGACTTGTTTGGGCTCATGAGAGGAGTAGAAAAACATCAAAAATTTCAGTCCTGCATGATTCTACCAAGAAATGTGTGTTCATTGAAACGGCTGGTTTTTGATAGTTTGGGCCCTATTGTATAATGAATGTTTTGAATTTTCTCCAAAAGTAAAGTAGTTGCAAACTCATCCTTTTAGAAACTTGTTTGGGCTGTTGAGAGGAGTAAAAAACCATCAAAAATTTCAATCCTGCATGATTCTACCAAGAAATGTGATTCTTCATTCAAAACGCTGGTTTTTGCTATTGGGCTCTATTGAATAATGAATGTTTTGAATTTTCTCCAAAAGTAAAGTAGTTGCAAACTCATGCTTTTAGAGACTTGTTTGGGCTCATGAGAGGAGTAGAAAAACATCAAAAATTTCAGTCCTGCATGATTCTACCAAGAAATGTGTGTTCATTCAAACCGCTGGTTTTTGATAGTTTGGGCCATATTGAATAATGAATGTTTAGAATTTTCTCCAAAAGTAAAGTAGTTGCAAACTCATGCTTTTAGAGACTTGTTTGGGCTCATGAGAGGAGTAGAAAAACATCAAAAATTTCAGTCCTGCATGATTCTACCAAGAAATGTGTGTTCATTGAAACCGCTGGTTTTTGATAGTTTGGGCCCTATTGAATAATGAATGTTTTGAATTTTCTCCAAAAGTAAAGTAGTTGCAAACTCATCCTTTTAGAAACTTGTTTGGGCTGTTGAGAGGAGTAAAAAACCATCAAAAATTTCAATCCTGCATGATTCTACCAAGAAATGTGATTCTTCATTCAAAACGCTGGTTTTTGCTATTGGGCTCTATTGAATAATGAATGTTTTGAATTTTCTCCAAAAGTAAAGTAGTTGCAAACTCATGCTTTTAGAGACTTGTTTGGGCTCATGAGAGGAGTAGAAAAACATCAAAAATTTCAGTCCTGCATGATTCTACCAAGAAATGTGTGTTCATTGAAACCGCTGGTTTTTGATAGTTTGGGCCCTATTGAATAATGAATGTTTTTAATTTTCTCCAAAAGTAAAGTAGTTGCAAACTCATCCTTTTAGAAACTTGTTTGGGCTGTTGAGAGGAGTAAAAAACCATCAAAAATTTCAATCCTGCATGATTTTACCAAGAAATGTGATTCTTCATTCAAAACCTGATTTTTGCTATTGGGCTCTATTGAGTAGTGAATGTTTTGAATTTTCTCCAAAAGTAAAGTAGTTGCAAACTCATGCTTTTAGAGACTTGTTTGGGCTCATGAGAGGAGTAGAAAAACATCAAAAATTTCAGTCCTGCATGATTCTACCAAGAAATGTGTTCATTCAAACCGCTGGTTTTTGATAGTTTGGGCCCTATTGAATAATGAATGTTTTGAATTTTCTCCAAAAGTAAAGTAGTTGCAAACTCATCCTTTTAGAAACTTGTTTGGGCTGTTGAGAGGAGTAAAAAACCATCAAAAATTTCAATCCTGCATGATTCTACCAAGAAATGTGATTCTTCATTCAAAACGCTGGTTTTTGCTATTGGGCTCTATTGAATAATGAATGTTTTGAATTTTCTCCAAAAGTAAAGTAGTTGCAAACTCATGCTTTTAGAGACTTGTTTGGGCTCATGAGAGGAGTAGAAAAACATCAAAAATTTCAGTCCTGCATGATTCTACCAAGAAATGTGTGTTCATTGAAACGGCTGGTTTTTGATAGTTTGGGCCCTATTGTATAATGAATGTTTTGAATTTTCTCCAAAAGTAAAGTAGTTGCAAACTCATCCTTTTAGAAACTTGTTTGGGCTGTTGAGAGGAGTAAAAAACCATCAAAAATTTCAATCCTGCATGATTCTACCAAGAAATGTGATTCTTCATTCAAAACGCTGGTTTTTGCTATTGGGCTCTATTGAATAATGAATGTTTTGAATTTTCTCCAAAAGTAAAGTAGTTGCAAACTCATGCTTTTAGAGACTTGTTTGGGCTCATGAGAGGAGTAGAAAAACATCAAAAATTTCAGCCCTGCATGATTTTACCAAGAAATGTGTGTTCATTGAAACCGCTGGTTTTTGATAGTTTGGGCCCTATTGAATAATGAATGTTTTGAATTTTCTCCAAAAGTAAAGTAGTTGCAAACTCATCCTTTTAGAAACTTGTTTGGGCTGTTGAGAGGAGTAAAAAACCATCAAAAATTTCAATCCTGCATGATTCTACCAAGAAATGTGATTCTTCATTCAAAACGCTGGTTTTTGCTATTGGGCTCTATTGAATAATGAATGTTTTGAATTTTCTCCAAAAGTAAAGTAGTTGCAAACTCATGCTTTTAGAGACTTGTTTGGGCTCATGAGAGGAGTAGAAAAACATCAAAAATTTCAGTCCTGCATGATTCTACCAAGACGTGTGTTCATTGAAACTGCTGGTTTTTGATAGTTTGGGCCCTATTGAATAATGAATGTTTTGAATTTTCTCCAAAAGTAAAGTAGTTGCAAACTCATCCTTTTAGAAACTTGTTTGGGCTGTTGAGAGGAGTAAAAAACCATCAAAAATTTCAATCCTGCATGATTCTACCAAGAAATGTGATTCTTCATTCAAAACGCTGGTTTTTGCTATTGGGCTCTATTGAATAATGAATGTTTTGAATTTTCTCCAAAAGTAAAGTAGTTGCAAACTCATGCTTTTAGAGACTTGTTTGGGCTCATGAGAGGAGTAGAAAAACATCAAAAATTTCAGTCCTGCATGATTCTACCAAGAAATGTGTGTTCATTCAAACCGCTGGTTTTTGATAGTTTGGGCCATATTGAATAATGAATGTTTAGAATTTTCTCCAAAAGTAAAGTAGTTGCAAACTCATGCTTTTAGAGACTTGTTTGGGCTCATGAGAGGAGTAGAAAAACATCAAAAATTTCAGTCCTGCATGATTCTACCAAGAAATGTGTGTTCATTGAAACCGCTGGTTTTTGATAGTTTGGGCCCTATTGAATAATGAATGTTTTGAATTTTCTCCAAAAGTAAAGTAGTTGCAAACTCATCCTTTTAGAAACTTGTTTGGGCTGTTGAGAGGAGTAAAAAACCATCAAAAATTTCAATCCTGCATGATTCTACCAAGAAATGTGATTCTTCATTCAAAACGCTGGTTTTTGCTATTGGGCTCTATTGAATAATGAATGTTTTGAATTTTCTCCAAAAGTAAAGTATTTGCAAACTCATGCTTTTAGAGACTTGTTTGGGCTCATGAGAGGAGTAGAAAAACATCAAAAATTTCAGTCCTGCATGATTCTACCAAGAAATGTGTGTTCATTGAAACCGCTGGTTTTTGATAGTTTGGGCCCTATTGAATAATGAATGTTTTGAATTTTCTCCAAAAGTAAAGTAGTTGCAAACTCATCCTTTTAGAAACTTGTTTGGGCTGTTGAGAGGAGTAAAAAACCATCAAAAATTTCAATCCTGCATGATTCTACCAAGAAATGTGATTCTTCATTCAAAACGCTGGTTTTTGCTATTGGGCTCTATTGAATAATGAATGTTTTGAATTTTCTCCAAAAGTAAAGTAGTTGCAAACTCATGCTTTTAGAGACTTGTTTGGGCTCATGAGAGGAGTAGAAAAACATCAAAAATTTCAGTCCTGCATGATTCTACCAAGAAATGTGTGTTCATTGAAACCGCTGGTTTTTGATAGTTTGGGCCCTATTGAATAATGAATGTTTTGAATTTTCTCCAAAAGTAAAGTAGTTGCAAACTCATCCTTTTAGAAACTTGTTAGGGCTGTTGAGAGGAGTAAAAAACCATCAAAAATTTCAATCCTGCATGATTCTACCAAGAAATGTGATTCTTCATTCAAAACGCTGGTTTTCGCTATTGGGCTCTATTGAATAATGAATGTTTTGAATTTTCTCCAAAAGTAAAGTAGTTGCAAACTCATGCTTTTAGAGACTTGTTTGGGCTCATGAGAGGAGTAGAAAAACATCAAAAATTTCAGTCCTGCATGATTCTACCAAGAAATGTGTGTTCATTGAAACCGCTGGTTTTTGATAGTTTGGGCCCTATTGAATAATGAATGTTTTTAATTTTCTCCAAAAGTAAAGTAGTTGCAAACTCATCCTTTTAGAAACTTGTTTGGGCTGTTGAGAGGAGTAAAAAACCATCAAAAATTTCAATCCTGCATGATTTTACCAAGAAATGTGATTCTTCATTCAAAACCTGATTTTTGCTATTGGGCTCTATTGAGTAGTGAATGTTTTGAATTTTCTCCAAAAGTAAAGTAGTTGCAAACTCATGCTTTTAGAGACTTGTTTGAGCTCATGAGAGGAGTAGAAAAACATCAAAAATTTCAGTCCTGCATGATTCTACCAAGAAATGTGTTCATTCAAACCGCTGGTTTTTGATAGTTTGGGCCCTATTGAATAATGAATGTTTTGAATTTTCTCCAAAAGTAAAGTAGTTGCAAACTCATCCTTTTAGAAACTTGTTTGGGCTGTTGAGAGGAGTAAAAAACCATCAAAAATTTCAATCCTGCATGATTCTACCAAGAAATGTGATTCTTCATTCAAAACGCTGGTTTTTGCTATTGGGCTCTATTGAATAATGAATGTTTTGAATTTTCTCCAAAAGTAAAGTAGTTGCAAACTCATGCTTTTAGAGACTTGTTTGGGCTCATGAGAGGAGTAGAAAAACATCAAAAATTTCAGTCCTGCATGATTCTACCAAGAAATGTGTGTTCATTGAAACGGCTGGTTTTTGATAGTTTGGGCCCTATTGTATAATGAATGTTTTGAATTTTCTCCAAAAGTAAAGTAGTTGCAAACTCATCCTTTTAGAAACTTGTTTGGGCTGTTGAGAGGAGTAAAAAACCATCAAAAATTTCAATCCTGCATGATTCTACCAAGAAATGTGATTCTTCATTCAAAACGCTGGTTTTTGCTATTGGGCTCTATTGAATAATGAATGTTTTGAATTTTCTCCAAAAGTAAAGTAGTTGCAAACTCATGCTTTTAGAGACTTGTTTGGGCTCATGAGAGGAGTAGAAAAACATCAAAAATTTCAGCCCTGCATGATTTTACCAAGAAATGTGTGTTCATTGAAACCGCTGGTTTTTGATAGTTTGGGCCCTATTGAATAATGAATGTTTTGAATTTTCTCCAAAAGTAAAGTAGTTGCAAACTCATCCTTTTAGAAACTTGTTTGGGCTGTTGAGAGGAGTAAAAAACCATCAAAAATTTCAATCCTGCATGATTCTACCAAGAAATGTGATTCTTCATTCAAAACGCTGGTTTTTGCTATTGGGCTCTATTGAATAATGAATGTTTTGAATTTTCTCCAAAAGTAAAGTAGTTGCAAACTCATGCTTTTAGAGACTTGTTTGGGCTCATGAGAGGAGTAGAAAAACATCAAAAATTTCAGTCCTGCATGATTCTACCAAGACGTGTGTTCATTGAAACGGCTGGTTTTTGATAGTTTGGGCCCTATTGAATAATGAATGTTTTGAATTTTCTCCAAAAGTAAAGTAGTTGCAAACTCATCCTTTTAGAAACTTGTTTGGGCTGTTGAGAGGAGTAAAAAACCATCAAAAATTTCAATCCTGCATGATTCTACCAAGAAATGTGATTCTTCATTCAAAACGCTGGTTTTTGCTATTGGGCTCTATTGAATAATGAATGTTTTGAATTTTCTCCAAAAGTAAAGTAGTTGCAAACTCATGCTTTTAGAGACTTGTTTGGGCTCATGAGAGGAGTAGAAAAACATCAAAAATTTCAGTCCTGCATGATTCTACCAAGAAATGTGTGTTCATTCAAACCGCTGGTTTTTGATAGTTTGGGCCATATTGAATAATGAATGTTTAGAATTTTCTCCAAAAGTAAAGTAGTTGCAAACTCATGCTTTTAGAGACTTGTTTGGGCTCATGAGAGGAGTAGAAAAACATCAAAAATTTCAGTCCTGCATGATTCTACCAAGAAATGTGTGTTCATTGAAACCGCTGGTTTTTGATAGTTTGGGCCCTATTGAATAATGAATGTTTTGAATTTTCTCCAAAAGTAAAGTAGTTGCAAACTCATCCTTTTAGAAACTTGTTTGGGCTGTTGAGAGGAGTAAAAAACCATCAAAAATTTCAATCCTGCATGATTCTACCAAGAAATGTGATTCTTCATTCAAAACGCTGGTTTTTGCTATTGGGCTCTATTGAATAATGAATGTTTTGAATTTTCTCCAAAAGTAAAGTATTTGCAAACTCATGCTTTTAGAGACTTGTTTGGGCTCATGAGAGGAGTAGAAAAACATCAAAAATTTCAGTCCTGCATGATTCTACCAAGAAATGTGTGTTCATTGAAACCGCTGGTTTTTGATAGTTTGGGCCCTATTGAATAATGAATGTTTTGAATTTTCTCCAAAAGTAAAGTAGTTGCAAACTCATCCTTTTAGAAACTTGTTTGGGCTGTTGAGAGGAGTAAAAAACCATCAAAAATTTCAATCCTGCATGATTCTACCAAGAAATGTGATTCTTCATTCAAAACGCTGGTTTTTGCTATTGGGCTCTATTGAATAATGAATGTTTTGAATTTTCTCCAAAAGTAAAGTAGTTGCAAACTCATGCTTTTAGAGACTTGTTTGGGCTCATGAGAGGAGTAGAAAAACATCAAAAATTTCAGTCCTGCATGATTCTACCAAGAAATGTGTGTTCATTGAAACCGCTGGTTTTTGATAGTTTGGGCCCTATTGAATAATGAATGTTTTGAATTTTCTCCAAAAGTAAAGTAGTTGCAAACTCATCCTTTTAGAAACTTGTTAGGGCTGTTGAGAGGAGTAAAAAACCATCAAAAATTTCAATCCTGCATGATTCTACCAAGAAATGTGATTCTTCATTCAAAACGCTGGTTTTTGCTATTGGGCTCTATTGAATAATGAATGTTTTGAATTTTCTCCAAAAGTAAAGTAGTTGCAAACTCATGCTTTTAGAGACTTGTTTGGGCTCATGAGAGGAGTAGAAAAACATCAAAAATTTCAGTCCTGCATGATTCTACCAAGAAATGTGTGTTCATTGAAACCGCTGGTTTTTGATAGTTTGGGCCCTATTGAATAATGAATGTTTTGAATTTTCTCCAAAAGTAAAGTAGTTGCAAACTCATCCTTTTAGAAACTTGTTAGGGCTGTTGAGAGGAGTAAAAAACCATCAAAAATTTCAATCCTGCATGATTCTACCAAGAAATGTGATTCTTCATTCAAAACGCTGGTTTTTGCTATTGGGCTCTATTGAATAATGAATGTTTTGAATTTTCTCCAAAAGTAAAGTAGTTGCAAACTCATGCTTTTAGAGACTTGTTTGGGCTCATGAGAGGAGTAGAAAAACATCAAAAATTTCAGTCCTGCATGATTCTACCAAGAAATGTGTGTTCATTGAAACCGCTGGTTTTTGATAGTTTGGGCCCTATTGAATAATGAATGTTTTGAATTTTCTCCAAAAGTAAAGTAGTTGCAAACTCATCCTTTTAGAAACTTGTTTGGGCTGTTGAGAGGAGTAAAAAACCATCAAAAATTTCAATCCTGCATGATTTTACCAAGAAATGTGATTCTTCATTCAAAACCTGATTTTTGCTATTGGGCTCTATTGAGTAGTGAATGTTTTGAATTTTCTCCAAAAGTAAAGTAGTTGCAAACTCATGCTTTTAGAGACTTGTTTGGGCTCATGAGAGGAGTAGAAAAACATCAAAAATTTCAGTCCTGCATGATTCTACCAAGAAATGTGTTCATTCAAACCGCTGGTTTTTGATAGTTTGGGCCCTATTGAAAAATGAATGTTTTGAATTTTCTCCAAAAGTAAAGTAGTTGCAAACTCATCCTTTTAGAAACTTGTTTGGGCTGTTGAGAGGAGTAAAAAACCATCAAAAATTTCAATCCTGCATGATTCTACCAAGAAATGTGATTCTTCATTCAAAACGCTGGTTTTTGCTATTGGGCTCTATTGAATAATGAATGTTTTGAATTTTCTCCAAAAGTAAAGTAGTTGCAAACTCATGCTTTTAGAGACTTGTTTGGGCTCATGAGAGGAGTAGAAAAACATCAAAAATTTCAGTCCTGCATGATTCTACCAAGAAATGTGTGTTCATTGAAACCGCTGGTTTTTGATAGTTTGGGCCCTATTGAATAATGAATGTTTTGAATTTTCTCCAAAAGTAAAGTAGTTGCAAACTCATCCTTTTAGAAACTTGTTTGGGCTGTTGAGAGGAGTAAAAAACCATCAAAAATTTCAATCCTGCATGATTCTACCAAGAAATGTGATTCTTCATTCAAAACGCTGGTTTTTGCTATTGGGCTCTATTGAATAATGAATGTTTTGAATTTTCTCCAAAAGTAAAGTAGTTGCAAACTCATGCTTTTAGAGACTTGTTTGGGCTCATGAGAGGAGTAGAAAAACATCAAAAATTTCAGTCCTGCATGATTCTACCAAGAAATGTGTGTTCTTTCAAACCGCTGGTTTTTGATAGTTTGGGCCCTATTGAATAATGAATGTTTTGAATTTTCTCCAAAAGTAAAGTAGTTGCAAACTCATCCTTTTAGAAACTTGTTAGGGCTGTTGAGAGGAGTAAAAAACCATCAAAAATTTCAATCCTGCATGATTCTACCAAGAAATGTGATTCTTCATTCAAAACGCTGGTTTTTGCTATTGGGCTCTATTGAATAATGAATGTTTTGAATTTTCTCCAAAAGTAAAGTAGTTGCAAACTCATGCTTTTAGAGACTTGTTTGGGCTCATGAGAGGAGTAGAAAAACATCAAAAATTTCAGTCCTGCATGATTCTACCAAGAAATGTGTGTTCATTGAAACCGCTGGTTTTTGATAGTTTGGGCCCTATTGAAATAATGAATGTTTTGAATTTTCTCCAAAAGTAAAGTAGTTGCAAACTCATCCTTTTAGAAACTTGTTTGGGCTGTTGAGAGGAGTAAAAAACCATCAAAAATTTCAATCCTGCATGATTCTACCAAGAAATGTGATTCTTCATTCAAAACGCTGGTTTTTGCTATTGGGCTCTATTGAATAATGAATGTTTTGAATTTTCTCCAAAAGTAAAGTAGTTGCAAACTCATGCTTTTAGAGACTTGTTTGGGCTCATGAGAGGAGTAGAAAAACATCAAAAATTTCAGTCCTGCATGATTCTACCAAGAAATGTGTGTTCATTGAAACCGCTGGTTTTTGATAGTTTGGGCCCTATTGAATAATGAATGTTTTGAATTTTCTCCAAAAGTAAAGTAGTTGCAAACTCATCCTTTTAGAAACTTGTTTGGGCTGTTGAGAGGAGTAAAAAACCATCAAAAATTTCAATCCTGCATGATTTTACCAAGAAATGTGATTCTTCATTCAAAACCTGATTTTTGCTATTGGGCTCTATTGAGTAGTGAATGTTTTGAATTTTCTCCAAAAGTAAAGTAGTTGCAAACTCATGCTTTTAGAGATTGTTTGGGCTCATGAGAGGAGTAGAAAAACATCAAAAATTTCAGTCCTGCATGATTCTACCAAGAAATGTGTTCATTCAAACCGCTGGTTTTTGATAGTTTGGGCCCTATTGAATAATGAATGTTTTGAATTTTCTCCAAAAGTAAAGTAGTTGCAAACTCATCCTTTTAGAAACTTGTTTGGGCTGTTGAGAGGAGTAAAAAACCATCAAAAATTTCAATCCTGCATGATTCTACCAAGAAATGTGATTCTTCATTCAAAACGCTGGTTTTTGCTATTGGGCTCTATTGAATAATGAATGTTTTGAATTTTCTCCAAAAGTAAAGTAGTTGCAAACTCATGCTTTTAGAGACTTGTTTGGGCTCATGAGAGGAGTAGAAAAACATCAAAAATTTCAGCCCTGCATGATTTTACCAAGAAATGTGTGTTCATTGAAACCGCTGGTTTTTGATAGTTTGGGCCCTATTGAATAATGAATGTTTTGAATTTTCTCCAAAAGTAAAGTAGTTGCAAACTCATCCTTTTAGAAACTTGTTTGGGCTGTTGAGAGGAGTAAAAAACCATCAAAAATTTCAATCCTGCATGATTCTACCAAGAAATGTGATTCTTCATTCAAAACGCTGGTTTTTGCTATTGGGCTCTATTGAATAATGAATGTTTTGAATTTTCTCCAAAAGTAAAGTATTTGCAAACTCATGCTTTTAGAGACTTGTTTGGGCTCATGAGAGGAGTAGAAAAACATCAAAAATTTCAGTCCTGCATGATTCTACCAAGAAATGTGTGTTCATTGAAACCGCTGGTTTTTGATAGTTTGGGCCCTATTGAATAATGAATGTTTTGAATTTTCTCCAAAAGTAAAGTAGTTGCAAACTCATCCTTTTAGAAACTTGTTTGGGCTGTTGAGAGGAGTAAAAAACCATCAAAAATTTCAATCCTGCATGATTCTACCAAGAAATGTGATTCTTCATTCAAAACGCTGGTTTTTGCTATTGGGCTCTATTGAATAATGAATGTTTTGAATTTTCTCCAAAAGTAAAGTAGTTGCAAACTCATGCTTTTAGAGACTTGTTTGGGCTCATGAGAGGAGTAGAAAAACATCAAAAATTTCAGTCCTGCATGATTCTACCAAGAAATGTGTGTTCATTGAAACCGCTGGTTTTTGATAGTTTGGGCCCTATTGAATAATGAATGTTTTGAATTTTCTCCAAAAGTAAAGTAGTTGCAAACTCATCCTTTTAGAAACTTGTTAGGGCTGTTGAGAGGAGTAAAAAACCATCAAAAATTTCAATCCTGCATGATTCTACCAAGAAATGTGATTCTTCATTCAAAACGCTGGTTTTTGCTATTGGGCTCTATTGAATAATGAATGTTTTGAATTTTCTCCAAAAGTAAAGTAGTTGCAAACTCATGCTTTTAGAGACTTGTTTGGGCTCATGAGAGGAGTAGAAAAACATCAAAAATTTCAGTCCTGCATGATTCTACCAAGAAATGTGTGTTCATTGAAACCGCTGGTTTTTGATAGTTTGGGCCCTATTGAATAATGAATGTTTTGAATTTTCTCCAAAAGTAAAGTAGTTGCAAACTCATCCTTTTAGAAACTTGTTAGGGCTGTTGAGAGGAGTAAAAAACCATCAAAAATTTCAATCCTGCATGATTCTACCAAGAAATGTGATTCTTCATTCAAAACGCTGGTTTTTGCTATTGGGCTCTATTGAATAATGAATGTTTTGAATTTTCTCCAAAAGTAAAGTAGTTGCAAACTCATGCTTTTAGAGACTTGTTTGGGCTCATGAGAGGAGTAGAAAAACATCAAAAATTTCAGTCCTGCATGATTCTACCAAGAAATGTGTGTTCATTGAAACCGCTGGTTTTTGATAGTTTGGGCCCTATTGAATAATGAATGTTTTGAATTTTCTCCAAAAGTAAAGTAGTTGCAAACTCATCCTTTTAGAAACTTGTTTGGGCTGTTGAGAGGAGTAAAAAACCATCAAAAATTTCAATCCTGCATGATTTTACCAAGAAATGTGATTCTTCATTCAAAACCTGATTTTTGCTATTGGGCTCTATTGAGTAGTGAATGTTTTGAATTTTCTCCAAAAGTAAAGTAGTTGCAAACTCATGCTTTTAGAGACTTGTTTGGGCTCATGAGAGGAGTAGAAAAACATCAAAAATTTCAGTCCTGCATGATTCTACCAAGAAATGTGTTCATTCAAACCGCTGGTTTTTGATAGTTTGGGCCCTATTGAAAAATGAATGTTTTGAATTTTCTCCAAAAGTAAAGTAGTTGCAAACTCATCCTTTTAGAAACTTGTTTGGGCTGTTGAGAGGAGTAAAAAACCATCAAAAATTTCAATCCTGCATGATTCTACCAAGAAATGTGATTCTTCATTCAAAACGCTGGTTTTTGCTATTGGGCTCTATTGAATAATGAATGTTTTGAATTTTCTCCAAAAGTAAAGTAGTTGCAAACTCATGCTTTTAGAGACTTGTTTGGGCTCATGAGAGGAGTAGAAAAACATCAAAAATTTCAGTCCTGCATGATTCTACCAAGAAATGTGTGTTCATTGAAACCGCTGGTTTTTGATAGTTTGGGCCCTATTGAATAATGAATGTTTTGAATTTTCTCCAAAAGTAAAGTAGTTGCAAACTCATCCTTTTAGAAACTTGTTTGGGCTGTTGAGAGGAGTAAAAAACCATCAAAAATTTCAATCCTGCATGATTCTACCAAGAAATGTGATTCTTCATTCAAAACGCTGGTTTTTGCTATTGGGCTCTATTGAATAATGAATGTTTTGAATTTTCTCCAAAAGTAAAGTAGTTGCAAACTCATGCTTTTAGAGACTTGTTTGGGCTCATGAGAGGAGTAGAAAAACATCAAAAATTTCAGTCCTGCATGATTCTACCAAGAAATGTGTGTTCTTTCAAACCGCTGGTTTTTGATAGTTTGGGCCCTATTGAATAATGAATGTTTTGAATTTTCTCCAAAAGTAAAGTAGTTGCAAACTCATCCTTTTAGAAACTTGTTAGGGCTGTTGAGAGGAGTAAAAAACCATCAAAAATTTCAATCCTGCATGATTCTACCAAGAAATGTGATTCTTCATTCAAAACGCTGGTTTTTGCTATTGGGCTCTATTGAATAATGAATGTTTTGAATTTTCTCCAAAAGTAAAGTAGTTGCAAACTCATGCTTTTAGAGACTTGTTTGGGCTCATGAGAGGAGTAGAAAAACATCAAAAATTTCAGTCCTGCATGATTCTACCAAGAAATGTGTGTTCATTGAAACCGCTGGTTTTTGATAGTTTGGGCCCTATTGAAATAATGAATGTTTTGAATTTTCTCCAAAAGTAAAGTAGTTGCAAACTCATCCTTTTAGAAACTTGTTTGGGCTGTTGAGAGGAGTAAAAAACCATCAAAAATTTCAATCCTGCATGATTCTACCAAGAAATGTGATTCTTCATTCAAAACGCTGGTTTTTGCTATTGGGCTCTATTGAATAATGAATGTTTTGAATTTTCTCCAAAAGTAAAGTAGTTGCAAACTCATGCTTTTAGAGACTTGTTTGGGCTCATGAGAGGAGTAGAAAAACATCAAAAATTTCAGTCCTGCATGATTCTACCAAGAAATGTGTGTTCATTGAAACCGCTGGTTTTTGATAGTTTGGGCCCTATTGAATAATGAATGTTTTGAATTTTCTCCAAAAGTAAAGTAGTTGCAAACTCATCCTTTTAGAAACTTGTTTGGGCTGTTGAGAGGAGTAAAAAACCATCAAAAATTTCAATCCTGCATGATTTTACCAAGAAATGTGATTCTTCATTCAAAACCTGATTTTTGCTATTGGGCTCTATTGAGTAGTGAATGTTTTGAATTTTCTCCAAAAGTAAAGTAGTTGCAAACTCATGCTTTTAGAGATTGTTTGGGCTCATGAGAGGAGTAGAAAAACATCAAAAATTTCAGTCCTGCATGATTCTACCAAGAAATGTGTTCATTCAAACCGCTGGTTTTTGATAGTTTGGGCCCTATTGAATAATGAATGTTTTGAATTTTCTCCAAAAGTAAAGTAGTTGCAAACTCATCCTTTTAGAAACTTGTTTGGGCTGTTGAGAGGAGTAAAAAACCATCAAAAATTTCAATCCTGCATGATTCTACCAAGAAATGTGATTCTTCATTCAAAACGCTGGTTTTTGCTATTGGGCTCTATTGAATAATGAATGTTTTGAATTTTCTCCAAAAGTAAAGTAGTTGCAAACTCATGCTTTTAGAGACTTGTTTGGGCTCATGAGAGGAGTAGAAAAACATCAAAAATTTCAGCCCTGCATGATTTTACCAAGAAATGTGTGTTCATTGAAACCGCTGGTTTTTGATAGTTTGGGCCCTATTGAATAATGAATGTTTTGAATTTTCTCCAAAAGTAAAGTAGTTGCAAACTCATCCTTTTAGAAACTTGTTTGGGCTGTTGAGAGGAGTAAAAAACCATCAAAAATTTCAATCCTGCATGATTCTACCAAGAAATGTGATTCTTCATTCAAAACGCTGGTTTTTGCTATTGGGCTCTATTGAATAATGAATGTTTTGAATTTTCTCCAAAAGTAAAGTAGTTGCAAACTCATGCTTTTAGAGACTTGTTTGGGCTCATGAGAGGAGTAGAAAAACATCAAAAATTTCAGTCCTGCATGATTCTACCAAGACATGTGTGTTCATTGAAACGGCTGGTTTTTGATAGTTTGGGCCCTATTGAATAATGAATGTTTTGAATTTTCTCCAAAAGTAAAGTAGTTGCAAACTCATCCTTTTAGAAACTTGTTTGGGCTGTTGAGAGGAGTAAAAAACCATCAAAAATTTCAATCCTGCATGATTCTACCAAGAAATGTGATTCTTCATTCAAAACGCTGGTTTTTGCTATTGGGCTCTATTGAATAATGAATGTTTTGAATTTTCTCCAAAAGTAAAGTAGTTGCAAACTCATGCTTTTAGAGACTTGTTTGGGCTCATGAGAGGAGTAGAAAAACATCAAAAATTTCAGTCCTGCATGATTCTACCAAGAAATGTGTGTTCATTCAAACCGCTGGTTTTTGATAGTTTGGGCCATATTGAATAATGAATGTTTAGAATTTTCTCCAAAAGTAAAGTAGTTGCAAACTCATGCTTTTAGAGACTTGTTTGGGCTCATGAGAGGAGTAGAAAAACATCAAAAATTTCAGTCCTGCATGATTCTACCAAGAAATGTGTGTTCATTGAAACCGCTGGTTTTTGATAGTTTGGGCCCTATTGAATAATGAATGTTTTGAATTTTCTCCAAAAGTAAAGTAGTTGCAAACTCATCCTTTTAGAAACTTGTTTGGGCTGTTGAGAGGAGTAAAAAACCATCAAAAATTTCAATCCTGCATGATTCTACCAAGAAATGTGATTCTTCATTCAAAACGCTGGTTTTTGCTATTGGGCTCTATTGAATAATGAATGTTTTGAATTTTCTCCAAAAGTAAAGTATTTGCAAACTCATGCTTTTAGAGACTTGTTTGGGCTCATGAGAGGAGTAGAAAAACATCAAAAAATTCAGTCCTGCATGATTCTACCAAGAAATGCGTGTTCATTGAAACCGCTGGTTTTTGATAGTTTGGGCCCTATTGAATAATGAATGTTTTGAATTTTCTCCAAAAGTAAAGTAGTTGCAAACTCATCCTTTTAGAAACTTGTTTGGGCTGTTGAGAGGAGTAAAAAACCATCAAAAATTTCAATCCTGCATGATTCTACCAAGAAATGTGATTCTTCATTCAAAACGCTGGTTTTTGCTATTGGGCTCTATTGAATAATGAATGTTTTGAATTTTCTCCAAAAGTAAAGTAGTTGCAAACTCATGCTTTTAGAGACTTGTTTGGGCTCATGAGAGGAGTAGAAAAACATCAAAAATTTCAGTCCTGCATGATTCTACCAAGAAATGTGTGTTCATTGAAACCGCTGGTTTTTGATAGTTTGGGCCCTATTGAATAATGAATGTTTTGAATTTTCTCCAAAAGTAAAGTAGTTGCAAACTCATCCTTTTAGAAACTTGTTAGGGCTGTTGAGAGTAGTAAAAAACCATCAAAAATTTCAATCCTGCATGATTCTACCAAGAAATGTGATTCTTCATTCAAAACGCTGGTTTTTGCTATTGGGCTCTATTGAATAATGAATGTTTTGAATTTTCTCCAAAAGTAAAGTAGTTGCAAACTCATGCTTTTAGAGACTTGTTTGGGCTCATGAGAGGAGTAGAAAAACATCAAAAATTTCAGTCCTGCATGATTCTACCAAGAAATGTGTGTTCATTGAAACCGCTGGTTTTTGATAGTTTGGCCCTATTGAATAATGAATGTTTTGAATTTTCTCCAAAAGTAAAGTAGTTGCAAACTCATCCTTTTAGAAACTTGTTTGGGCTGTTGAGAGGAGTAAAAAACCATCAAAAATTTCAATCCTGCATGATTTTACCAAGAAATGTGATTCTTCATTCAAAACCTGATTTTTGCTATTGGGCTCTATTGAGTAGTGAATGTTTTGAATTTTCTCCAAAAGTAAAGTAGTTGCAAACTCATGCTTTTAGAGACTTGTTTGGGCTCATGAGAGGAGTAGAAAAACATCAAAAATTTCAGTCCTGCATGATTCTACCAAGAAATGTGTTCATTCAAACCGCTGGTTTTTGATAGTTTGGGCCCTATTGAAAAATGAATGTTTTGAATTTTCTCCAAAAGTAAAGTAGTTGCAAACTCATCCTTTTAGAAACTTGTTTGGGCTGTTGAGAGGAGTAAAAAACCATCAAAAATTTCAATCCTGCATGATTCTACCAAGAAATGTGATTCTTCATTCAAAACGCTGGTTTTTGCTATTGGGCTCTATTGAATAATGAATGTTTTGAATTTTCTCCAAAAGTAAAGTAGTTGCAAACTCATTCTTTTAGAGACTTGTTTGGGCTCATGAGAGGAGTAGAAAAACATCAAAAATTTCAGTCCTGCATGATTCTACCAAGAAATGTGTGTTCATTGAAACCGCTGGTTTTTGATAGTTTGGGCCCTATTGAATAATGAATGTTTTGAATTTTCTCCAAAAGTAAAGTAGTTGCAAACTCATCCTTTTAGAAACTTGTTTGGGCTGTTGAGAGGAGTAAAAAACCATCAAAAATTTCAATCCTGCATGATTCTACCAAGAAATGTGATTCTTCATTCAAAACGCTGGTTTTTGCTATTGGGCTCTATTGAATAATGAATGTTTTGAATTTTCTCCAAAAGTAAAGTAGTTGCAAACTCATGCTTTTAGAGACTTGTTTGGGCTCATGAGAGGAGTAGAAAAACATCAAAAATTTCAGTCCTGCATGATTCTACCAAGAAATGTGTGTTCATTCAAACCGCTGGTTTTTGATAGTTTGGGCCCTATTGAATAATGAATGTTTTGAATTTTCTCCAAAAGTAAAGTAGTTGCAAACTCATCCTTTTAGAAACTTGTTAGGGCTGTTGAGAGGAGTAAAAAACCATCAAAAATTTCAATCCTGCATGATTCTACCAAGAAATGTGATTCTTCATTCAAAACGCTGGTTTTTGCTATTGGGCTCTATTGAATAATGAATGTTTTGAATTTTCTCCAAAAGTAAAGTAGTTGCAAACTCATGCTTTTAGAGACTTGTTTGGGCTCATGAGAGGAGTAGAAAAACATCAAAAATTTCAGTCCTGCATGATTCTACCAAGAAATGTGTGTTCATTGAAACCGCTGGTTTTTGATAGTTTGGGCCCTATTGAAATAATGAATGTTTTGAATTTTCTCCAAAAGTAAAGTAGTTGCAAACTCATCCTTTTAGAAACTTGTTTGGGCTGTTGAGAGGAGTAAAAAACCATCAAAAATTTCAATCCTGCATGATTCTACCAAGAAATGTGATTCTTCATTCAAAACGCTGGTTTTTGCTATTGGGCTCTATTGAATAATGAATGTTTTGAATTTTCTCCAAAAGTAAAGTAGTTGCAAACTCATGCTTTTAGAGACTTGTTTGGGCTCATGAGAGGAGTAGAAAAACATCAAAAATTTCAGTCCTGCATGATTCTACCAAGAAATGTGTGTTCATTGAAACCGCTGGTTTTTGATAGTTTGGGCCCTATTGAATAATGAATGTTTTGAATTTTCTCCAAAAGTAAAGTAGTTGCAAACTCATCCTTTTAGAAACTTGTTTGGGCTGTTGAGAGGAGTAAAAAACCATCAAAAATTTCAATCCTGCATGATTTTACCAAGAAATGTGATTCTTCATTCAAAACCTGATTTTTGCTATTGGGCTCTATTGAGTAGTGAATGTTTTGAATTTTCTCCAAAAGTAAAGTAGTTGCAAACTCATGCTTTTAGAGATTGTTTGGGCTCATGAGAGGAGTAGAAAAACATCAAAAATTTCAGTCCTGCATGATTCTACCAAGAAATGTGTTCATTCAAACCGCTGGTTTTTGATAGTTTGGGCCCTATTGAATAATGAATGTTTTGAATTTTCTCCAAAAGTAAAGTAGTTGCAAACTCATCCTTTTAGAAACTTGTTTGGGCTGTTGAGAGGAGTAAAAAACCATCAAAAATTTCAATCCTGCATGATTCTACCAAGAAATGTGATTCTTCATTCAAAACGCTGGTTTTTGCTATTGGGCTCTATTGAATAATGAATGTTTTGAATTTTCTCCAAAAGTAAAGTAGTTGCAAACTCATGCTTTTAGAGACTTGTTTGGGCTCATGAGAGGAGTAGAAAAACATCAAAAATTTCAGTCCTGCATGATTCTACCAAGAAATGTGTGTTCATTGAAACGGCTGGTTTTTGATAGTTTGGGCCCTATTGTATAATGAATGTTTTGAATTTTCTCCAAAAGTAAAGTAGTTGCAAACTCATCCTTTTAGAAACTTGTTTGGGCTGTTGAGAGGAGTAAAAAACCATCAAAAATTTCAATCCTGCATGATTCTACCAAGAAATGTGATTCTTCATTCAAAACGCTGGTTTTTGCTATTGGGCTCTATTGAATAATGAATGTTTTGAATTTTCTCCAAAAGTAAAGTAGTTGCAAACTCATGCTTTTAGAGACTTGTTTGGGCTCATGAGAGGAGTAGAAAAACATCAAAAATTTCAGTCCTGCATGATTCTACCAAGAAATGTGTGTTCATTGAAACCGCTGGTTTTTGATAGTTTGGGCCCTATTGAATAATGAATGTTTTGAATTTTCTCCAAAAGTAAAGTAGTTGCAAACTCATGCTTTTAGAGACTTGTTTGGGCTCATGAGAGGAGTAGAAAAACATCAAAAATTTCAGTCCTGCATGATTCTACCAAGAAATGTGTGTTCATTCAAACCGCTGGTTTTTGATAGTTTGGGCCCTATTGAATAATGAATGTTTTGAATTTTCTCCAAAAGTAAAGTAGTTGCAAACTCATCCTTTTAGAAACTTGTTTGGACTGTTGAGAGGAGTAAAAAACCATCAAAAATTTCAATCCTGCATGATTCTACCAAGAAATGTGATTCTTCATTCAAAACGCTGGTTTTTGCTATTGGGCTCTATTGAATAATGAATGTTTTGAATTTTCTCCAAAAGTAAAGTAGTTGCAAACTCATGCTTTTAGAGACTTGTTTGGGCTCATGAGAGGAGTAGAAAAACATCAAAAATTTCAGTCCTGCATGATTCTACCAAGAAATGTGTGTTCATTGAAACCGCTGGTTTTTGATAGTTTGGGCCCTATTGAATAATGAATGTTTTGAATTTTCTCCAAAAGTAAAGTAGTTGCAAACTCATCCTTTTAGAAACTTGTTTGGGCTGTTGAGAGGAGTAAAAAACCATCAAAAATTTCAATCCTGCATGATTTTACCAAGAAATGTGATTCTTCATTCAAAACCTGATTTTTGCTATTGGGCTCTATTGAGTAGTGAATGTTTTGAATTTTCTCCAAAAGTAAAGTAGTTGCAAACTCATGCTTTTAGAGATTGTTTGGGCTCATGAGAGGAGTAGAAAAACATCAAAAATTTCAGTCCTGCATGATTCTACCAAGAAATGTGTTCATTCAAACCGCTGGTTTTTGATAGTTTGGGCCCTATTGAATAATGAATGTTTTGAATTTTCTCCAAAAGTAAAGTAGTTGCAAACTCATCCTTTTAGAAACTTGTTTGGGCTGTTGAGAGGAGTAAAAAACCATCAAAAATTTCAATCCTGCATGATTCTACCAAGAAATGTGATTCTTCATTCAAAACGCTGGTTTTTGCTATTGGGCTCTATTGAATAATGAATGTTTTGAATTTTCTCCAAAAGTAAAGTAGTTGCAAACTCATGCTTTTAGAGACTTGTTTGGGCTCATGAGAGGAGTAGAAAAACATCAAAAATTTCAGCCCTGCATGATTTTACCAAGAAATGTGTGTTCATTGAAACCGCTGGTTTTTGATAGTTTGGGCCCTATTGAATAATGAATGTTTTGAATTTTCTCCAAAAGTAAAGTAGTTGCAAACTCATCCTTTTAGAAACTTGTTTGGGCTGTTGAGAGGAGTAAAAAACCATCAAAAATTTCAATCCTGCATGATTCTACCAAGAAATGTGATTCTTCATTCAAAACGCTGGTTTTTGCTATTGGGCTCTATTGAATAATGAATGTTTTGAATTTTCTCCAAAAGTAAAGTAGTTGCAAACTCATGCTTTTAGAGACTTGTTTGGGCTCATGAGAGGAGTAGAAAAACATCAAAAATTTCAGTCCTGCATGATTCTACCAAGACATGTGTGTTCATTGAAACGGCTGGTTTTTGATAGTTTGGGCCCTATTGAATAATGAATGTTTTGAATTTTCTCCAAAAGTAAAGTAGTTGCAAACTCATCCTTTTAGAAACTTGTTTGGGCTGTTGAGAGGAGTAAAAAACCATCAAAAATTTCAATCCTGCATGATTCTACCAAGAAATGTGATTCTTCATTCAAAACGCTGGTTTTTGCTATTGGGCTCTATTGAATAATGAATGTTTTGAATTTTCTCCAAAAGTAAAGTAGTTGCAAACTCATGCTTTTAGAGACTTGTTTGGGCTCATGAGAGGAGTAGAAAAACATCAAAAATTTCAGTCCTGCATGATTCTACCAAGAAATGTGTGTTCATTCAAACCGCTGGTTTTTGATAGTTTGGGCCATATTGAATAATGAATGTTTAGAATTTTCTCCAAAAGTAAAGTAGTTGCAAACTCATGCTTTTAGAGACTTGTTTGGGCTCATGAGAGGAGTAGAAAAACATCAAAAATTTCAGTCCTGCATGATTCTACCAAGAAATGTGTGTTCATTGAAACCGCTGGTTTTTGATAGTTTGGGCCCTATTGAATAATGAATGTTTTGAATTTTCTCCAAAAGTAAAGTAGTTGCAAACTCATCCTTTTAGAAACTTGTTTGGGCTGTTGAGAGGAGTAAAAAACCATCAAAAATTTCAATCCTGCATGATTCTACCAAGAAATGTGATTCTTCATTCAAAACGCTGGTTTTTGCTATTGGGCTCTATTGAATAATGAATGTTTTGAATTTTCTCCAAAAGTAAAGTATTTGCAAACTCATGCTTTTAGAGACTTGTTTGGGCTCATGAGAGGAGTAGAAAAACATCAAAAAATTCAGTCCTGCATGATTCTACCAAGAAATGTGTGTTCATTGAAACCGCTGGTTTTTGATAGTTTGGGCCCTATTGAATAATGAATGTTTTGAATTTTCTCCAAAAGTAAAGTAGTTGCAAACTCATCCTTTTAGAAACTTGTTTGGGCTGTTGAGAGGAGTAAAAAACCATCAAAAATTTCAATCCTGCATGATTCTACCAAGAAATGTGATTCTTCATTCAAAACGCTGGTTTTTGCTATTGGGCTCTATTGAATAATGAATGTTTTGAATTTTCTCCAAAAGTAAAGTAGTTGCAAACTCATGCTTTTAGAGACTTGTTTGGGCTCATGAGAGGAGTAGAAAAACATCAAAAATTTCAGTCCTGCATGATTCTACCAAGAAATGTGTGTTCATTGAAACCGCTGGTTTTTGATAGTTTGGGCCCTATTGAATAATGAATGTTTTGAATTTTCTCCAAAAGTAAAGTAGTTGCAAACTCATCCTTTTAGAAACTTGTTAGGGCTGTTGAGAGGAGTAAAAAACCATCAAAAATTTCAATCCTGCATGATTCTACCAAGAAATGTGATTCTTCATTCAAAACGCTGGTTTTTGCTATTGGGCTCTATTGAATAATGAATGTTTTGAATTTTCTCCAAAAGTAAAGTAGTTGCAAACTCATGCTTTTAGAGACTTGTTTGGGCTCATGAGAGGAGTAGAAAAACATCAAAAATTTCAGTCCTGCATGATTCTACCAAGAAATGTGTGTTCATTGAAACCGCTGGTTTTTGATAGTTTGGGCCCTATTGAATAATGAATGTTTTGAATTTTCTCCAAAAGTAAAGTAGTTGCAAACTCATCCTTTTAGAAACTTGTTTGGGCTGTTGAGAGGAGTAAAAAACCATCAAAAATTTCAATCCTGCATGATTTTACCAAGAAATGTGATTCTTCATTCAAAACCTGATTTTTGCTATTGGGCTCTATTGAGTAGTGAATGTTTTGAATTTTCTCCAAAAGTAAAGTAGTTGCAAACTCATGCTTTTAGAGACTTGTTTGGGCTCATGAGAGGAGTAGAAAAACATCAAAAATTTCAGTCCTGCATGATTCTACCAAGAAATGTGTTCATTCAAACCGCTGGTTATTGATAGTTTGGGCCCTATTGAAAAATGAATGTTTTGAATTTTCTCCAAAAGTAAAGTAGTTGCAAACTCATCCTTTTAGAAACTTGTTTGGGCTGTTGAGAGGAGTAAAAAACCATCAAAAATTTCAATCCTGCATGATTCTACCAAGAAATGTGATTCTTCATTCAAAACGCTGGTTTTTGCTATTGGGCTCTATTGAATAATGAATGTTTTGAATTTTCTCCAAAAGTAAAGTAGTTGCAAACTCATGCTTTTAGAGACTTGTTTGGGCTCATGAGAGGAGTAGAAAAACATCAAAAATTTCAGTCCTGCATGATTCTACCAAGAAATGTGTGTTCATTGAAACCGCTGGTTTTTGATAGTTTGGGCCCTATTGAATAATGAATGTTTTGAATTTTCTCCAAAAGTAAAGTAGTTGCAAACTCATCCTTTTAGAAACTTGTTTGGGCTGTTGAGAGGAGTAAAAAACCATCAAAAATTTCAATCCTGCATGATTCTACCAAGAAATGTGATTCTTCATTCAAAACGCTGGTTTTTGCTATTGGGCTCTATTGAATAATGAATGTTTTGAATTTTCTCCAAAAGTAAAGTATTTGCAAACTCATGCTTTTAGAGACTTGTTTGGGCTCATGAGAGGAGTAGAAAAACATCAAAAAATTCAGTCCTGCATGATTCTACCAAGAAATGTGTGTTCATTGAAACCGCTGGTTTTTGATAGTTTGGGCCCTATTGAATAATGAATGTTTTGAATTTTCTCCAAAAGTAAAGTAGTTGCAAACTCATCCTTTTAGAAACTTGTTTGGGCTGTTGAGAGGAGTAAAAAACCATCAAAAATTTCAATCCTGCATGATTCTACCAAGAAATGTGATTCTTCATTCAAAACGCTGGTTTTTGCTATTGGGCTCTATTGAATAATGAATGTTTTGAATTTTCTCCAAAAGTAAAGTAGTTGCAAACTCATGCTTTTAGAGACTTGTTTGGGCTCATGAGAGGAGTAGAAAAACATCAAAAATTTCAGTCCTGCATGATTCTACCAAGAAATGTGTGTTCATTGAAACCGCTGGTTTTTGATAGTTTGGGCCCTATTGAATAATGAATGTTTTGAATTTTCTCCAAAAGTAAAGTAGTTGCAAACTCATCCTTTTAGAAACTTGTTAGGGCTGTTGAGAGGAGTAAAAAACCATCAAAAATTTCAATCCTGCATGATTCTACCAAGAAATGTGATTCTTCATTCAAAACGCTGGTTTTTGCTATTGGGCTCTATTGAATAATGAATGTTTTGAATTTTCTCCAAAAGTAAAGTAGTTGCAAACTCATGCTTTTAGAGACTTGTTTGGGCTCATGAGAGGAGTAGAAAAACATCAAAAATTTCAGTCCTGCATGATTCTACCAAGAAATGTGTGTTCATTGAAACCGCTGGTTTTTGATAGTTTGGGCCCTATTGAATAATGAATGTTTTGAATTTTCTCCAAAAGTAAAGTAGTTGCAAACTCATCCTTTTAGAAACTTGTTTGGGCTGTTGAGAGGAGTAAAAAACCATCAAAAATTTCAATCCTGCATGATTTTACCAAGAAATGTGATTCTTCATTCAAAACCTGATTTTTGCTATTGGGCTCTATTGAGTAGTGAATGTTTTGAATTTTCTCCAAAAGTAAAGTAGTTGCAAACTCATGCTTTTAGAGACTTGTTTGGGCTCATGAGAGGAGTAGAAAAACATCAAAAATTTCAGTCCTGCATGATTCTACCAAGAAATGTGTTCATTCAAACCGCTGGTTTTTGATAGTTTGGGCCCTATTGAAAAATGAATGTTTTGAATTTTCTCCAAAAGTAAAGTAGTTGCAAACTCATCCTTTTAGAAACTTGTTTGGGCTGTTGAGAGGAGTAAAAAACCATCAAAAATTTCAATCCTGCATGATTCTACCAAGAAATGTGATTCTTCATTCAAAACGCTGGTTTTTGCTATTGGGCTCTATTGAATAATGAATGTTTTGAATTTTCTCCAAAAAGTAAAGTAGTTGCAAACTCATGCTTTTAGAGACTTGTTTGGGCTCATGAGAGGAGTAGAAAAACATCAAAAATTTCAGTCCTGCATGATTCTACCAAGAAATGTGTGTTCATTGAAACCGCTGGTTTTTGATAGTTTGGGCCCTATTGAATAATGAATGTTTTGAATTTTCTCCAAAAGTAAAGTAGTTGCAAACTCATCCTTTTAGAAACTTGTTTGGGCTGTTGAGAGGAGTAAAAAACCATCAAAAATTTCAATCCTGCATGATTCTACCAAGAAATGTGATTCTTCATTCAAAACGCTGGTTTTTGCTATTGGGCTCTATTGAATAATGAATGTTTTGAATTTTCTCCAAAAGTAAAGTAGTTGCAAACTCATGCTTTTAGAGACTTGTTTGGGCTCATGAGAGGAGTAGAAAAACATCAAAAATTTCAGTCCTGCATGATTCTACCAAGAAATGTGTGTTCATTGAAACCGCTGGTTTTTGATAGTTTGGGCCCTATTGAATAATGAATGTTTTGAATTTTCTCCAAAAGTAAAGTAGTTGCAAACTCATCCTTTTAGAAACTTGTTAGGGCTGTTGAGAGGAGTAAAAAACCATCAAAAATTTCAATCCTGCATGATTCTACCAAGAAATGTGATTCTTCATTCAAAACGCTGGTTTTTGCTATTGGGCTCTATTGAATAATGAATGTTTTGAATTTTCTCCAAAAGTAAAGTAGTTGCAAACTCATGCTTTTAGAGACTTGTTTGGGCTCATGAGAGGAGTAGAAAAACATCAAAAATTTCAGTCCTGCATGATTCTACCAAGAAATGTGTGTTCATTGAAACCGCTGGTTTTTGATAGTTTGGGCCCTATTGAATAATGAATGTTTTGAATTTTCTCCAAAAGTAAAGTAGTTGCAAACTCATCCTTTTAGAAACTTGTTTGGGCTGTTGAGAGGAGTAAAAAACCATCAAAAATTTCAATCCTGCATGATTTTACCAAGAAATGTGATTCTTCATTCAAAACCTGATTTTTGCTATTGGGCTCTATTGAGTAGTGAATGTTTTGAATTTTCTCCAAAAGTAAAGTAGTTGCAAACTCATGCTTTTAGAGACTTGTTTGGGCTCATGAGAGGAGAAGAAAAACATCAAAAATTTCAGTCCTGCATGATTCTACCAAGAAATGTGTTCATTCAAACCGCTGGTTTTTGATAGTTTGGGCCCTATTGAAAAATGAATGTTTTGAATTTTCTCCAAAAGTAAAGTAGTTGCAAACTCATCCTTTTAGAAACTTGTTTGGGCTGTTGAGAGGAGTAAAAAACCATCAAAAATTTCAATCCTGCATGATTCTACCAAGAAATGTGATTCTTCATTCAAAACGCTGGTTTTTGCTATTGGGCTCTATTGAATAATGAATGTTTTGAATTTTCTCCAAAAGTAAAGTAGTTGCAAACTCATGCTTTTAGAGACTTGTTTGGGCTCATGAGAGGAGTAGAAAAACATCAAAAATTTCAGTCCTGCATGATTCTACCAAGAAATGTGTGTTCATTGAAACCGCTGGTTTTTGATAGTTTGGGCCCTATTGAATAATGAATGTTTTGAATTTTCTCCAAAAGTAAAGTAGTTGCAAACTCATCCTTTTAGAAACTTGTTTGGGCTGTTGAGAGGAGTAAAAAACCATCAAAAATTTCAATCCTGCATGATTCTACCAAGAAATGTGATTCTTCATTCAAAACGCTGGTTTTTGCTATTGGGCTCTATTGAATAATGAATGTTTTGAATTTTCTCCAAAAGTAAAGTAGTTGCAAACTCATGCTTTTAGAGACTTGTTTGGGCTCATGAGAGGAGTAGAAAAACATCAAAAATTTCAGTCCTGCATGATTCTACCAAGAAATGTGTGTTCATTGAAACCGCTGGTTTTTGATAGTTTGGGCCCTATTGAATAATGAATGTTTTGAATTTTCTCCAAAAGTAAAGTAGTTGCAAACTCATCCTTTTAGAAACTTGTTTGGGCTGTTGAGAGGAGTAAAAAACCATCAAAAATTTCAATCCTGCATGATTTTACCAAGAAATGTGATTCTTCATTCAAAACCTGATTTTTGCTATTGGGCTCTATTGAGTAGTGAATGTTTTGAATTTTCTCCAAAAGTAAAGTAGTTGCAAACTCATGCTTTTAGAGACTTGTTTGGGCTCATGAGAGGAGTAGAAAAACATCAAAAATTTCAGTCCTGCATGATTCTACCAAGAAATGTGTTCATTCAAACCGCTGGTTTTTGATAGTTTGGGCCCTATTGAAAAATGAATGTTTTGAATTTTCTCCAAAAGTAAAGTAGTTGCAAACTCATCCTTTTAGAAACTTGTTTGGGCTGTTGAGAGGAGTAAAAAACCATCAAAAATTTCAATCCTGCATGATTCTACCAAGAAATGTGATTCTTCATTCAAAACGCTGGTTTTTGCTATTGGGCTCTATTGAATAATGAATGTTTTGAATTTTCTCCAAAAGTAAAGTAGTTGCAAACTCATGCTTTTAGAGACTTGTTTGGGCTCATGAGAGGAGTAGAAAAACATCAAAAATTTCAGTCCTGCATGATTCTACCAAGAAATGTGTGTTCATTGAAACCGCTGGTTTTTGATAGTTTGGGCCCTATTGAATAATGAATGTTTTGAATTTTCTCCAAAAGTAAAGTAGTTGCAAACTCATCCTTTTAGAAACTTGTTTGGGCTGTTGAGAGGAGTAAAAAACCATCAAAAATTTCAATCCTGCATGATTCTACCAAGAAATGTGATTCTTCATTCAAAACGCTGGTTTTTGCTATTGGGCTCTATTGAATAATGAATGTTTTGAATTTTCTCCAAAAGTAAAGTAGTTGCAAACTCATGCTTTTAGAGACTTGTTTGGGCTCATGAGAGGAGTAGAAAAACATCAAAAATTTCAGTCCTGCATGATTCTACCAAGAAATGTGTGTTCATTCAAACCGCTGGTTTTTGATAGTTTGGGCCCTATTGAATAATGAATGTTTTGAATTTTCTCCAAAAGTAAAGTAGTTGCAAACTCATCCTTTTAGAAACTTGTTAGGGCTGTTGAGAGGAGTAAAAAACCATCAAAAATTTCAATCCTGCATGATTCTACCAAGAAATGTGATTCTTCATTCAAAACGCTGGTTTTTGCTATTGGGCTCTATTGAATAATGAATGTTTTGAATTTTCTCCAAAAGTAAAGTAGTTGCAAACTCATGCTTTTAGAGACTTGTTTGGGCTCATGAGAGGAGTAGAAAAACATCAAAAATTTCAGTCCTGCATGATTCTACCAAGAAATGTGTGTTCATTGAAACCGCTGGTTTTTGATAGTTTGGGCCCTATTGAAATAATGAATGTTTTGAATTTTCTCCAAAAGTAAAGTAGTTGCAAACTCATCCTTTTAGAAACTTGTTTGGGCTGTTGAGAGGAGTAAAAAACCATCAAAAATTTCAATCCTGCATGATTCTACCAAGAAATGTGATTCTTCATTCAAAACGCTGGTTTTTGCTATTGGGCTCTATTGAATAATGAATGTTTTGAATTTTCTCCAAAAGTAAAGTAGTTGCAAACTCATGCTTTTAGAGACTTGTTTGGGCTCATGAGAGGAGTAGAAAAACATCAAAAATTTCAGTCCTGCATGATTCTACCAAGAAATGTGTGTTCATTGAAACCGCTGGTTTTTGATAGTTTGGGCCCTATTGAATAATGAATGTTTTGAATTTTCTCCAAAAGTAAAGTAGTTGCAAACTCATCCTTTTAGAAACTTGTTTGGGCTGTTGAGAGGAGTAAAAAACCATCAAAAATTTCAATCCTGCATGATTTTACCAAGAAATGTGATTCTTCATTCAAAACCTGATTTTTGCTATTGGGCTCTATTGAGTAGTGAATGTTTTGAATTTTCTCCAAAAGTAAAGTAGTTGCAAACTCATGCTTTTAGAGATTGTTTGGGCTCATGAGAGGAGTAGAAAAACATCAAAAATTTCAGTCCTGCATGATTCTACCAAGAAATGTGTTCATTCAAACCGCTGGTTTTTGATAGTTTGGGCCCTATTGAATAATGAATGTTTTGAATTTTCTCCAAAAGTAAAGTAGTTGCAAACTCATCCTTTTAGAAACTTGTTTGGGCTGTTGAGAGGAGTAAAAAACCATCAAAAATTTCAATCCTGCATGATTCTACCAAGAAATGTGATTCTTCATTCAAAACGCTGGTTTTTGCTATTGGGCTCTATTGAATAATGAATGTTTTGAATTTTCTCCAAAAGTAAAGTAGTTGCAAACTCATGCTTTTAGAGACTTGTTTGGGCTCATGAGAGGAGTAGAAAAACATCAAAAATTTCAGTCCTGCATGATTCTACCAAGAAATGTGTGTTCATTGAAACGGCTGGTTTTTGATAGTTTGGGCCCTATTGTATAATGAATGTTTTGAATTTTCTCCAAAAGTAAAGTAGTTGCAAACTCATCCTTTTAGAAACTTGTTTGGGCTGTTGAGAGGAGTAAAAAACCATCAAAAATTTCAATCCTGCATGATTCTACCAAGAAATGTGATTCTTCATTCAAAACGCTGGTTTTTGCTATTGGGCTCTATTGAATAATGAATGTTTTGAATTTTCTCCAAAAGTAAAGTAGTTGCAAACTCATGCTTTTAGAGACTTGTTTGGGCTCATGAGAGGAGTAGAAAAACATCAAAAATTTCAGTCCTGCATGATTCTACCAAGAAATGTGTGTTCATTGAAACCGCTGGTTTTTGATAGTTTGGGCCCTATTGAATAATGAATGTTTTGAATTTTCTCCAAAAGTAAAGTAGTTGCAAACTCATGCTTTTAGAGACTTGTTTGGGCTCATGAGAGGAGTAGAAAAACATCAAAAATTTCAGTCCTGCATGATTCTACCAAGAAATGTGTGTTCATTCAAACCGCTGGTTTTTGATAGTTTGGGCCCTATTGAATAATGAATGTTTTGAATTTTCTCCAAAAGTAAAGTAGTTGCAAACTCATCCTTTTAGAAACTTGTTTGGACTGTTGAGAGGAGTAAAAAACCATCAAAAATTTCAATCCTGCATGATTCTACCAAGAAATGTGATTCTTCATTCAAAACGCTGGTTTTTGCTATTGGGCTCTATTGAATAATGAATGTTTTGAATTTTCTCCAAAAGTAAAGTAGTTGCAAACTCATGCTTTTAGAGACTTGTTTGGGCTCATGAGAGGAGTAGAAAAACATCAAAAATTTCAGTCCTGCATGATTCTACCAAGAAATGTGTGTTCATTGAAACCGCTGGTTTTTGATAGTTTGGGCCCTATTGAATAATGAATGTTTTGAATTTTCTCCAAAAGTAAAGTAGTTGCAAACTCATCCTTTTAGAAACTTGTTTGGGCTGTTGAGAGGAGTAAAAAACCATCACAAATTTCAATCCTGCATGATTCTACCAAGAAATGTGATTCTTCATTCAAAACGCTGGTTTTTACTATTGGGCTCTATTGAATAATGAATGTTTTGAATTTTCTCCAAAAGTAAAGTAGTTGCAAACTCATGCTTTTAGAGACTTGTTTGGGCTCATGAGAGGAGTAGAAAAACATCAAAAATTTCAGTCCTGCATGATTCTACCAAGAAATGTGTGTTCATTGAAACCGCTGGTTTTTGATAGTTTGGGCCCTATTGAATAATGAATGTTTTGAATTTTCTCCAAAAGTAAAGTAGTTGCAAACTCATCCTTTTAGAAACTTGTTTGGGCTGTTGAGAGGAGTAAAAAACCATCAAAAATTTCAATCCTGCATGATTCTACCAAGAAATGTGATTCTTCATTCAAAACGCTGGTTTTTGCTATTGGGCTCTATTGAATAATGAATGTTTTGAATTTTCTCCAAAAGTAAAGTAGTTGCAAACTCATGCTTTTAGAGACTTGTTTGGGCTCATGAGAGGAGTAGAAAAACATCAAAAATTTCAGTCCTGCATGATTCTACCAAGAAATGTGTGTTCATTGAAACCGCTGGTTTTTGATAGTTTGGGCCCTATTGAATAATGAATGTTTTGAATTTTCTCCAAAAGTAAAGTAGTTGCAAACTCATCCTTTTAGAAACTTGTTTGGGCTGTTGAGAGGAGTAAAAAACCATCAAAAATTTCAATCCTGCATGATTCTACCAAGAAATGTGATTCTTCATTCAAAACGCTGGTTTTTGCTATTGGGCTCTATTGAATAATGAATGTTTTGAATTTTCTCCAAAAGTAAAGTAGTTGCAAACTCATGCTTTTAGAGACTTGTTTGGGCTCATGAGAGGAGTAGAAAAACATCAAAAATTTCAGTCCTGCATGATTCTACCAAGAAATGTGTGTTCATTCAAACCGCTGGTTTTTGATAGTTTGGGCCCTATTGAATAATGAATGTTTTGAATTTTCTCCAAAAGTAAAGTAGTTGCAAACTCATCCTTTTAGAAACTTGTTAGGGCTGTTGAGAGGAGTAAAAAACCATCAAAAATTTCAATCCTGCATGATTCTACCAAGAAATGTGATTCTTCATTCAAAACGCTGGTTTTTGCTATTGGGCTCTATTGAATAATGAATGTTTTGAATTTTCTCCAAAAGTAAAGTAGTTGCAAACTCATGCTTTTAGAGACTTGTTTGGGCTCATGAGAGGAGTAGAAAAACATCAAAAATTTCAGTCCTGCATGATTCTACCAAGAAATGTGTGTTCATTGAAACCGCTGGTTTTTGATAGTTTGGGCCCTATTGAAATAATGAATGTTTTGAATTTTCTCCAAAAGTAAAGTAGTTGCAAACTCATCCTTTTAGAAACTTGTTTGGGCTGTTGAGAGGAGTAAAAAACCATCAAAAATTTCAATCCTGCATGATTCTACCAAGAAATGTGATTCTTCATTCAAAACGCTGGTTTTTGCTATTGGGCTCTATTGAATAATGAATGTTTTGAATTTTCTCCAAAAGTAAAGTAGTTGCAAACTCATGCTTTTAGAGACTTGTTTGGGCTCATGAGAGGAGTAGAAAAACATCAAAAATTTCAGTCCTGCATGATTCTACCAAGAAATGTGTGTTCATTGAAACCGCTGGTTTTTGATAGTTTGGGCCCTATTGAATAATGAATGTTTTGAATTTTCTCCAAAAGTAAAGTAGTTGCAAACTCATCCTTTTAGAAACTTGTTTGGGCTGTTGAGAGGAGTAAAAAACCATCAAAAATTTCAATCCTGCATGATTTTACCAAGAAATGTGATTCTTCATTCAAAACCTGATTTTTGCTATTGGGCTCTATTGAGTAGTGAATGTTTTGAATTTTCTCCAAAAGTAAAGTAGTTGCAAACTCATGCTTTTAGAGATTGTTTGGGCTCATGAGAGGAGTAGAAAAACATCAAAAATTTCAGTCCTGCATGATTCTACCAAGAAATGTGTTCATTCAAACCGCTGGTTTTTGATAGTTTGGGCCCTATTGAATAATGAATGTTTTGAATTTTCTCCAAAAGTAAAGTAGTTGCAAACTCATCCTTTTAGAAACTTGTTTGGGCTGTTGAGAGGAGTAAAAAACCATCAAAAATTTCAATCCTGCATGATTCTACCAAGAAATGTGATTCTTCATTCAAAACGCTGGTTTTTGCTATTGGGCTCTATTGAATAATGAATGTTTTGAATTTTCTCCAAAAGTAAAGTAGTTGCAAACTCATGCTTTTAGAGACTTGTTTGGGCTCATGAGAGGAGTAGAAAAACATCAAAAATTTCAGTCCTGCATGATTCTACCAAGAAATGTGTGTTCATTGAAACGGCTGGTTTTTGATAGTTTGGGCCCTATTGTATAATGAATGTTTTGAATTTTCTCCAAAAGTAAAGTAGTTGCAAACTCATCCTTTTAGAAACTTGTTTGGGCTGTTGAGAGGAGTAAAAAACCATCAAAAATTTCAATCCTGCATGATTCTACCAAGAAATGTGATTCTTCATTCAAAACGCTGGTTTTTGCTATTGGGCTCTATTGAATAATGAATGTTTTGAATTTTCTCCAAAAGTAAAGTAGTTGCAAACTCATGCTTTTAGAGACTTGTTTGGGCTCATGAGAGGAGTAGAAAAACATCAAAAATTTCAGTCCTGCATGATTCTACCAAGAAATGTGTGTTCATTGAAACCGCTGGTTTTTGATAGTTTGGGCCCTATTGAATAATGAATGTTTTGAATTTTCTCCAAAAGTAAAGTAGTTGCAAACTCATGCTTTTAGAGACTTGTTTGGGCTCATGAGAGGAGTAGAAAAACATCAAAAATTTCAGTCCTGCATGATTCTACCAAGAAATGTGTGTTCATTCAAACCGCTGGTTTTTGATAGTTTGGGCCCTATTGAATAATGAATGTTTTGAATTTTCTCCAAAAGTAAAGTAGTTGCAAACTCATCCTTTTAGAAACTTGTTTGGACTGTTGAGAGGAGTAAAAAACCATCAAAAATTTCAATCCTGCATGATTCTACCAAGAAATGTGATTCTTCATTCAAAACGCTGGTTTTTGCTATTGGGCTCTATTGAATAATGAATGTTTTGAATTTTCTCCAAAAGTAAAGTAGTTGCAAACTCATGCTTTTAGAGACTTGTTTGGGCTCATGAGAGGAGTAGAAAAACATCAAAAATTTCAGTCCTGCATGATTCTACCAAGAAATGTGTGTTCATTGAAACCGCTGGTTTTTGATAGTTTGGGCCCTATTGAATAATGAATGTTTTGAATTTTCTCCAAAAGTAAAGTAGTTGCAAACTCATCCTTTTAGAAACTTGTTTGGGCTGTTGAGAGGAGTAAAAAACCATCACAAATTTCAATCCTGCATGATTCTACCAAGAAATGTGATTCTTCATTCAAAACGCTGGTTTTTACTATTGGGCTCTATTGAATAATGAATGTTTTGAATTTTCTCCAAAAGTAAAGTAGTTGCAAACTCATGCTTTTAGAGACTTGTTTGGGCTCATGAGAGGAGTAGAAAAACATCAAAAATTTCAGTCCTGCATGATTCTACCAAGAAATGTGTGTTCATTGAAACCGCTGGTTTTTGATAGTTTGGGCCCTATTGAATAATGAATGTTTTGAATTTTCTCCAAAAGTAAAGTAGTTGCAAACTCATCCTTTTAGAAACTTGTTTGGGCTGTTGAGAGGAGTAAAAAACCATCAAAAATTTCAATCCTGCATGATTTTACCAAGAAATGTGATTCTTCATTCAAAACCTGATTTTTGCTATTGGGCTCTATTGAGTAGTGAATGTTTTGAATTTTCTCCAAAAGTAAAGTAGTTGCAAACTCATGCTTTTAGAGACTTGTTTGGGCTCATGAGAGGAGTAGAAAAACATCAAAAATTTCAGTCCTGCATGATTCTACCAAGAAATGTGTTCATTCAAACCGCTGGTTTTTGATAGTTTGGGCCCTATTGAAAAATGAATGTTTTGAATTTTCTCCAAAAGTAAAGTAGTTGCAAACTCATCCTTTTAGAAACTTGTTTGGGCTGTTGAGAGGAGTAAAAAACCAACAAAAATTTCAATCCTGCATGATTCTACCAAGAAATGTGATTCTTCATTCAAAACGCTGGTTTTTGCTATTGGGCTCTATTGAATAATGAATGTTTTGAATTTTCTCCAAAAGTAAAGTAGTTGCAAACTCATGCTTTTAGAGACTTGTTTGGGCTCATGAGAGGAGTAGAAAAACATCAAAAATTTCAGTCCTGCATGATTCTACCAAGAAATGTGTGTTCATTGAAACCGCTGGTTTTTGATAGTTTGGGCCCTATTGAATAATGAATGTTTTGAATTTTCTCCAAAAGTAAAGTAGTTGCAAACTCATCCTTTTAGAAACTTGTTTGGGCTGTTGAGAGGAGTAAAAAACCATCAAAAATTTCAATCCTGCATGATTCTACCAAGAAATGTGATTCTTCATTCAAAACGCTGGTTTTTGCTATTGGGCTCTATTGAATAATGAATGTTTTGAATTTTCTCCAAAAGTAAAGTAGTTGCAAACTCATGCTTTTAGAGACTTGTTTGGGCTCATGAGAGGAGTAGAAAAACATCAAAAATTTCAGTCCTGCATGATTCTACCAAGAAATGTGTGTTCATTGAAACCGCTGGTTTTTGATAGTTTGGGCCCTATTGAATAATGAATGTTTTGAATTTTCTCCAAAAGTAAAGTAGTTGCAAACTCATCCTTTTAGAAACTTGTTTGGGCTGTTGAGAGGAGTAAAAAACCATCAAAAATTTAAATCCTGCATGATTCTACCAAGAAATGTGATTCTTCATTCAAAACGCTGGTTTTTGCTATTGGGCTCTATTGAATAATGAATGTTTTGAATTTTCTCCAAAAGTAAAGTAGTTGCAAACTCATGCTTTTAGAGACTTGTTTGGGCTCATGAGAGGAGTAGAAAAACATCAAAAATTTCAGTCCTGCATGATTCTACCAAGAAATGTGTGTTCATTCAAACCGCTGGTTTTTGATAGTTTGGGCCCTATTGAATAATGAATGTTTTGAATTTTCTCCAAAAGTAAAGTAGTTGCAAACTCATCCTTTTAGAAACTTGTTAGGGCTGTTGAGAGGAGTAAAAAACCATCAAAAATTTCAATCCTGCATGATTCTACCAAGAAATGTGATTCTTCATTCAAAACGCTGGTTTTTGCTATTGGGCTCTATTGAATAATGAATGTTTTGAATTTTCTCCAAAAGTAAAGTAGTTGCAAACTCATGCTTTTAGAGACTTGTTTGGGCTCATGAGAGGAGTAGAAAAACATCAAAAATTTCAGTCCTGCATGATTCTACCAAGAAATGTGTGTTCATTGAAACCGCTGGTTTTTGATAGTTTGGGCCCTATTGAAATAATGAATGTTTTGAATTTTCTCCAAAAGTAAAGTAGTTGCAAACTCATCCTTTTAGAAACTTGTTTGGGCTGTTGAGAGGAGTAAAAAACCATCAAAAATTTCAATCCTGCATGATTCTACCAAGAAATGTGATTCTTCATTCAAAACGCTGGTTTTTGCTATTGGGCTCTATTGAATAATGAATGTTTTGAATTTTCTCCAAAAGTAAAGTAGTTGCAAACTCATGCTTTTAGAGACTTGTTTGGGCTCATGAGAGGAGTAGAAAAACATCAAAAATTTCAGTCCTGCATGATTCTACCAAGAAATGTGTGTTCATTGAAACCGCTGGTTTTTGATAGTTTGGGCCCTATTGAATAATGAATGTTTTGAATTTTCTCCAAAAGTAAAGTAGTTGCAAACTCATCCTTTTAGAAACTTGTTTGGGCTGTTGAGAGGAGTAAAAAACCATCAAAAATTTCAATCCTGCATGATTTTACCAAGAAATGTGATTCTTCATTCAAAACCTGATTTTTGCTATTGGGCTCTATTGAGTAGTGAATGTTTTGAATTTTCTCCAAAAGTAAAGTAGTTGCAAACTCATGCTTTTAGAGATTGTTTGGGCTCATGAGAGGAGTAGAAAAACATCAAAAATTTCAGTCCTGCATGATTCTACCAAGAAATGTGTTCATTCAAACCGCTGGTTTTTGATAGTTTGGGCCCTATTGAATAATGAATGTTTTGAATTTTCTCCAAAAGTAAAGTAGTTGCAAACTCATCCTTTTAGAAACTTGTTTGGGCTGTTGAGAGGAGTAAAAAACCATCAAAAATTTCAATCCTGCATGATTCTACCAAGAAATGTGATTCTTCATTCAAAACGCTGGTTTTTGCTATTGGGCTCTATTGAATAATGAATGTTTTGAATTTTCTCCAAAAGTAAAGTAGTTGCAAACTCATGCTTTTAGAGACTTGTTTGGGCTCATGAGAGGAGTAGAAAAACATCAAAAATTTCAGTCCTGCATGATTCTACCAAGAAATGTGTGTTCATTGAAACGGCTGGTTTTTGATAGTTTGGGCCCTATTGTATAATGAATGTTTTGAATTTTCTCCAAAAGTAAAGTAGTTGCAAACTCATCCTTTTAGAAACTTGTTTGGGCTGTTGAGAGGAGTAAAAAACCATCAAAAATTTCAATCCTGCATGATTCTACCAAGAAATGTGATTCTTCATTCAAAACGCTGGTTTTTGCTATTGGGCTCTATTGAATAATGAATGTTTTGAATTTTCTCCAAAAGTAAAGTAGTTGCAAACTCATGCTTTTAGAGACTTGTTTGGGCTCATGAGAGGAGTAGAAAAACATCAAAAATTTCAGTCCTGCATGATTCTACCAAGAAATGTGTGTTCATTGAAACCGCTGGTTTTTGATAGTTTGGGCCCTATTGAATAATGAATGTTTTGAATTTTCTCCAAAAGTAAAGTAGTTGCAAACTCATGCTTTTAGAGACTTGTTTGGGCTCATGAGAGGAGTAGAAAAACATCAAAAATTTCAGTCCTGCATGATTCTACCAAGAAATGTGTGTTCATTCAAACCGCTGGTTTTTGATAGTTTGGGCCCTATTGAATAATGAATGTTTTGAATTTTCTCCAAAAGTAAAGTAGTTGCAAACTCATCCTTTTAGAAACTTGTTTGGACTGTTGAGAGGAGTAAAAAACCATCAAAAATTTCAATCCTGCATGATTCTACCAAGAAATGTGATTCTTCATTCAAAACGATGGTTTTTGCTATTGGGCTCTATTGAATAATGAATGTTTTGAATTTTCTCCAAAAGTAAAGTAGTTGCAAACTCATGCTTTTAGAGACTTGTTTGGGCTCATGAGAGGAGTAGAAAAACATCAAAAATTTCAGTCCTGCATGATTCTACCAAGAAATGTGTGTTCATTGAAACCGCTGGTTTTTGATAGTTTGGGCCCTATTGAATAATGAATGTTTTGAATTTTCTCCAAAAGTAAAGTAGTTGCAAACTCATCCTTTTAGAAACTTGTTTGGGCTGTTGAGAGGAGTAAAAAACCATCAAAAATTTCAATCCTGCATGATTCTACCAAGAAATGTGATTCTTCATTCAAAACGCTGGTTTTTCCTATTGGGCTCTATTGAATAATGAATGTTTTGAATTTTCTCCAAAAGTAAAGTAGTTGCAAACTCATGCTTTTAGAGACTTGTTTGGGCTCATGAGATGAGTAGAAAAACATCAAAAATTTCAGTCCTGCATGATTCTACCAAGACATGTGTGTTCATTGAAACGGCTGGTTTTTGATAGTTTGGGCCCTATTGAATAATGAATGTTTTGAATTTTCTCCAAAAGTAAAGTAGTTGCAAACTCATCCTTTTAGAAACTTGTTTGGGCTGTTGAGAGGAGTAAAAAACCATCAAAAATTTCAATCCTGCATGATTCTACCAAGAAATGTGATTCTTCATTCAAAACGCTGGTTTTTGCTATTGGGCTCTATTGAATAATGAATGTTTTGAATTTTCTCCAAAAGTAAAGTAGTTGCAAACTCATGCTTTTAGAGACTTGTTTGGGCTCATGAGAGGAGTAGAAAAACATCAAAAATTTCAGTCCTGCATGATTCTACCAAGAAATGTGTGTTGATTCAAACCGCTGGTTTTTGATAGTTTGGGCCCTATTGAATAATGAATGTTTTGAATTTTCTCCAAAAGTAAAGTAGTTGCAAACTCATGCTTTTAGAGACTTGTTTGGGCTCATGAAAGGAGTAGAAAAACATCAAAAATTTCAGTCCTGCATGATTCTACCAAGAAATGTGTGTTCATTGAAACCGCTGGTTTTTGATAGTTTGGGCCCTATTGAATAATGAATGTTTTGAATTTTCTCCAAAAGTAAAGTAGTTGCAAACTCATCCTTTTAGAAACTTGTTTGTGCTGTTGAGAGGAGTAAAAAACCATCAAAAATTTCAATCCTGCATGATTCTACCAAGAAATGTGATTCTTCATTCAAAACGCTGGTTTTTGCTATTGGGCTCTATTGAATAATGAATGTTTTGAATTTTCTCCAAAAGTAAAGTAGTTGCAAACTCATGCTTTTAGAGACTTGTTTGGGCTCATGAGAGGAGTAGAAAAACATCAAAAATTTCAGTCCTGCATGATTCTACCAAGAAATGTGTGTTCATTGAAACCGCTGGTTTTTGATAGTTTGGGCCCTATTGAATAATGAATGTTTTGAATTTTCTCCAAAAGTAAAGTAGTTGCAAACTCATCCTTTTAGAAACTTGTTTGGGCTGTTGAGAGGAGTAAAAAACCATCAAAAATTTCAATCCTGCATGATTCTACCAAGAAATGTGATTCTTCATTCAAAACGCTGGTTTTTGCTATTGGGCTCTATTGAATAATGAATGTTTTGAATTTTCTCCAAAAGTAAAGTAGTTGCAAACTCATGCTTTTAGAGACTTGTTTGGGCTCATGAGAGGAGTAGAAAAACATCAAAAATTTCAGTCCTGCATGATTCTACCAAGAAATGTGTGTTCATTGAAACCGCTGGTTTTTGATAGTTTGGGCCCTATTGAATAATGAATGTTTTGAATTTTCTCCAAAAGTAAAGTAGTTGCAAACTCATCCTTTTAGAAACTTGTTTGGGCTGTTGAGAGGAGTAAAAAACCATCAAAAATTTCAATCCTGCATGATTCTACCAAGAAATGTGATTCTTCATTCAAAACGCTGGTTTTTGCTATTGGGCTCTATTGAATAATGAATGTTTTGAATTTTCTCCAAAAGTAAAGTAGTTGCAAACTCATGCTTTTAAAGACTTGTTTGGGCTCATGAGAGGAGTAGAAAAACATCAAAAATTTCAGTCCTGCATGATTCTACCAAGAAATGTGTGTTCATTCAAACCGCTGGTTTTTGATAGTTTGGGCCCTATTGAATAATGAATGTTTTGAATTTTCTCCAAAAGTAAAGTAGTTGCAAACTCATCCTTTTAGAAACTTGTTAGGGCTGTTGAGAGGAGTAAAAAACCATCAAAAATTTCAATCCTGCATGATTCTACCAAGAAATGTGATTCTTCATTCAAAACGCTGGTTTTTGCTATTGGGCTCTATTGAATAATGAATGTTTTGAATTTTCTCCAAAAGTAAAGTAGTTGCAAACTCATGCTTTTAGAGACTTGTTTGGGCTCATGAGAGGAGTAGAAAAACATCAAAAATTTCAGTCCTGCATGATTCTACCAAGAAATGTGTGTTCATTGAAACCGCTGGTTTTTGATAGTTTGGGCCCTATTGAAATAATGAATGTTTTGAATTTTCTCCAAAAGTAAAGTAGTTGCAAACTCATCCTTTTAGAAACTTGTTTGGGCTGTTGAGAGGAGTAAAAAACCATCAAAAATTTCAATCCTGCATGATTCTACCAAGAAATGTGATTCTTCATTCAAAACGCTGGTTTTTGCTATTGGGCTCTATTGAATAATGAATGTTTTGAATTTTCTCCAAAAGTAAAGTAGTTGCAAACTCATGCTTTTAGAGACTTGTTTGGGCTCATGAGAGGAGTAGAAAAACATCAAAAATTTCAGTCCTGCATGATTCTACCAAGAAATGTGTGTTCATTGAAACCGCTGGTTTTTGATAGTTTGGGCCCTATTGAATAATGAATGTTTTGAATTTTCTCCAAAAGTAAAGTAGTTGCAAACTCATCCTTTTAGAAACTTGTTTGGGCTGTTGAGAGGAGTAAAAAACCATCAAAAATTTCAATCCTGCATGATTTTACCAAGAAATGTGATTCTTCATTCAAAACCTGATTTTTGCTATTGGGCTCTATTGAGTAGTGAATGTTTTGAATTTTCTCCAAAAGTAAAGTAGTTGCAAACTCATGCTTTTAGAGACTTGTTTGGGCTCATGAGAGGAGTAGAAAAACATCAAAAATTTCAGTCCTGCATGATTCTACCAAGAAATGTGTTCATTCAAACCGCTGGTTTTTGATAGTTTGGGCCCTATTGAATAATGAATGTTTTGAATTTTCTCCAAAAGTAAAGTAGTTGCAAACTCATCCTTTTAGAAACTTGTTTGGGCTGTTGAGAGGAGTAAAAAACCATCAAAAATTTCAATCCTGCATGATTCTACCAAGAAATGTGATTCTTCATTCAAAACGCTGGTTTTTGCTATTGGGCTCTATTGAATAATGAATGTTTTGAATTTTCTCCAAAAGTAAAGTAGTTGCAAACTCATGCTTTTAGAGACTTGTTTGGGCTCATGAGAGGAGTAGAAAAACATCAAAAATTTCAGTCCTGCATGATTCTACCAAGAAATGTGTGTTCATTGAAACGGCTGGTTTTTGATAGTTTGGGCCCTATTGTATAATGAATGTTTTGAATTTTCTCCAAAAGTAAAGTAGTTGCAAACTCATCCTTTTAGAAACTTGTTTGGGCTGTTGAGAGGAGTAAAAAACCAACAAAAATTTCAATCCTGCATGATTCTACCAAGAAATGTGATTCTTCATTCAAAACGCTGGTTTTTGCTATTGGGCTCTATTGAATAATGAATGTTTTGAATTTTCTCCAAAAGTAAAGTAGTTGCAAACTCATGCTTTTAGAGACTTGTTTGGGCTCATGAGAGGAGTAGAAAAACATCAAAAATTTCAGTCCTGCATGATTCTACCAAGAAATGTGTGTTCATTGAAACCGCTGGTTTTTGATAGTTTGGGCCCTATTGAATAATGAATGTTTTGAATTTTCTCCAAAAGTAAAGTAGTTGCAAACTCATCCTTTTAGAAACATGTTTGGGCTGTTGAGAGGAGTAAAAAACCATCAAAAATTTCAATCCTGCATGATTCTACCAAGAAATGTGATTCTTCATTCAAAACGCTGGTTTTTGCTATTGGGCTCTATTGAATAATGAATGTTTTGAATTTTCTCCAAAAGTAAAGTAGTTGCAAACTCATGCTTTTAGAGACTTGTTTGGGCTCATGAGATGAGTAGAAAAACATCAAAAATTTCAGTCCTGCATGATTCTACCAAGACATGTGTGTTCATTGAAACGGCTGGTTTTTGATAGTTTGGGCCCTATTGAATAATGAATGTTTTGAATTTTCTCCAAAAGTAAAGTAGTTGCAAACTCATCCTTTTAGAAACTTGTTTGGGCTGTTGAGAGGAGTAAAAAACCATCAAAAATTTCAATCCTGCATGATTCTACCAAGAAATGTGATTCTTCATTCAAAACGCTGGTTTTTGCTATTGGGCTCTATTGAATAATGAATGTTTAGAATTTTCTCCAAAAGTAAAGTAGTTGCAAACTCATGCTTTTAGAGACTTGTTTGGGCTCATGAGAGGAGTAGAAAAACATCAAAAATTTCAGTCCTGCATGATTCTACCAAGAAATGTGTGTTCATTGAAACTGCTGGTTTTTGATAGTTTGGGCCCTATTGAATAATGAATGTTTTGAATTTTCTCCAAAAGTAAAGTAGTTGCAAACTCATCCTTTTAGAAACTTGTTTGGGCTGTTGAGAGGAGTAAAAAACCATCAAAAATTTCAATCCTGCATGATTTTACCAAGAAATGTGATTCTTCATTCAAAACCTGATTTTTGCTATTGGGCTCTATTGAGTAGTGAATGTTTTGAATTTTCTCCAAAAGTAAAGTAGTTGCAAACTCATGCTTTTAGAGATTGTTTGGGCTCATGAGAGGAGTAGAAAAACATCAAAAATTTCAGTCCTGCATGATTCTACCAAGAAATGTGTTCATTCAAACCGCTGGTTTTTGATAGTTTGGGCCCTATTGAATAATGAATGTTTTGAATTTTCTCCAAAAGTAAAGTAGTTGCAAACTCATCCTTTTAGAAACTTGTTTGGGCTGTTGAGAGGAGTAAAAAACCATCAAAAATTTCAATCCTGCATGATTCTACCAAGAAATGTGATTCTTCATTCAAAACGCTGGTTTTGGCTATTGGGCTCTATTGAATAATGAATGTTTTGAATTTTCTCCAAAAGTAAAGTAGTTGCAAACTCATGCTTTTAGAGACTTGTTTGGGCTCATGAGAGGAGTAGAAAAACATCAAAAATTTCAGTCCTGCATGATTCTACCAAGAAATGTGTGTTCATTGAAACGGCTGGTTTTTGATAGTTTGGGCCCTATTGTATAATGAATGTTTTGAATTTTCTCCAAAAGTAAAGTAGTTGCAAACTCATCCTTTTAGAAACTTGTTTGGGCTGTTGAGAGGAGTAAAAAACCATCAAAAATTTCAATCCTGCATGATTCTACCAAGAAATGTGATTCTTCATTCAAAACGCTGGTTTTTGCTATTGGGCTCTATTGAATAATGAATGTTTTGAATTTTCTCCAAAAGTAAAGTAGTTGCAAACTCATGCTTTTAGAGACTTGTTTGGGCTCATGAGAGGAGTAGAAAAACATCAAAAATTTCAGTCCTGCATGATTCTACCAAGAAATGTGTGTTCATTGAAACCGCTGGTTTTTGATAGTTTGGGCCCTATTGAATAATGAATGTTTTGAATTTTCTCCAAAAGTAAAGTAGTTGCAAACTCATGCTTTTAGAGACTTGTTTGGGCTCATGAGAGGAGTAGAAAAACATCAAAAATTTCAGTCCTGCATGATTCTACCAAGAAATGTGTGTTCATTCAAACCGCTGGTTTTTGATAGTTTGGGCCCTATTGAATAATGAATGTTTTGAATTTTCTCCAAAAGTAAAGTAGTTGCAAACTCATCCTTTTAGAAACTTGTTTGGGCTGTTGAGAGGAGTAAAAAACCATCAAAAATTTCAATCCTGCATGATTCTACCAAGAAATGTGATTCTTCATTCAAAACGCTGGTTTTGGCTATTGGGCTCTATTGAATAATGAATGTTTTGAATTTTCTCCAAAAGTAAAGTAGTTGCAAACTCATGCTTTTAGAGACTTGTTTGGGCTCATGAGAGGAGTAGAAAAACATCAAAAATTTCAGTCCTGCATGATTCTACCAAGAAATGTGTGTTCATTGAAACCGCTGGTTTTTGATAGTTTGGGCCCTATTGAATAATGAATGTTTTGAATTTTCTCCAAAAGTAAAGTAGTTGCAAACTCATCCTTTTAGAAACTTGTTTGGGCTGTTGAGAGGAGTAAAAAACCATCAAAAATTTCAATCCTGCATGATTCTACCAAGAAATGTGATTCTTCATTCAAAACGCTGGTTTTTGCTATTGGGCTCTATTGAATAATGAATGTTTTGAATTTTCTCCAAAAGTAAAGTAGTTGCAAACTCATGCTTTTAGAGACTTGTTTGGGCTCATGAGAGGAGTAGAAAAACATCAAAAATTTCAGTCCTGCATGATTCTACCAAGAAATGTGTGTTCATTGAAACCGCTGGTTTTTGATAGTTTGGGCCCTATTGAATAATGAATGTTTTGAATTTTCTCCAAAAGTAAAGTAGTTGCAAACTCATCCTTTTAGAAACTTGTTTGGGCTGTTGAGAGGAGTAAAAAAACATCAAAAATTTCAATCCTGCATGATTTTACCAAGAAATGTGATTCTTCATTCAAAACCTGATTTTTGCTATTGGGCTCTATTGAATAGTGAATGTTTTGAATTTTCTCCAAAAGTAAAGTAGTTGCAAACTCATGCTTTTAGAGACTTGTTTGGGCTCATGAGAGGAGTAGAAAAACATCAAAAATTTCAGTCCTGCATGATTCTACCAAGAAATGTGTTCATTCAAACCGCTGGTTTTTGATAGTTTGGGCCCTATTGAATAATGAATGTTTTGAATTTTCTCCAAAAGTAAAGTAGTTGCAAACTCATCCTTTTAGAAACTTGTTTGGGCTGTTGAGAGGAGTAAAAAACCATCAAAAATTTCAATCCTGCATGATTCTACCAAGAAATGTGATTCTTCATTCAAAACGCTGGTTTTTGCTATTGGGCTCTATTGAATAATGAATGTTTTGCATTTTCTCCAAAAGTAAAGTAGTTGCAAACTCATGCTTTTAGAGACTTGTTTGGGCTCATGAGGTGAGTAGAAAAACATCAAAAATTTCAGTCCTGCATGATTCTACCAAGACATGTGTGTTCATTGAAACGGCTGGTTTTTGATAGTTTGGGCCCTATTGAATAATGAATGTTTTGAATTTTCTCCAAAAGTAAAGTAGTTGCAAACTCATCCTTTTAGAAACTTGTTTGGGCTGTTGAGAGGAGTAAAAAACCATCAAAAATTTCAATCCTGCATGATTCTACCAAGAAATGTGATTCTTCATTCAAAACGCTGGTTTTTGCTATTGGGCTCTATTGAATAATGAATGTTTTGAATTTTCTCCAAAAGTAAAGTAGTTGCAAACTCATGCTTTTAGAGACTTGTTTGGGCTCATGAGAGGAGTAGAAAAACATCAAAAATTTCAGTCCTGCATGATTCTACCAAGAAATGTGTGTTGATTCAAACCGCTGGTTTTTGATAGTTTGGGCCCTATTGAATAATGAATGTTTTGAATTTTCTCCAAAAGTAAAGTAGTTGCAAACTCATGCTTTTAGAGACTTGTTTGGGCTCATGAGAGGAGTAGAAAAACATCAAAAATTTCAGTCCTGCATGATTCTACCAAGAAATGTGTGTTCATTGAAACCGCTGGTTTTTGATAGTTTGGGCCCTATTGAATAATGAATGTTTTGAATTTTCTCCAAAAGTAAAGTAGTTGCAAACTCATCCTTTTAGAAACTTGTTTGGGCTGTTGAGAGGAGTAAAAAACCATCAAAAATTTCAATCCTGCATGATTCTACCAAGAAATGTGATTCTTCATTCAAAACGCTGGTTTTTGCTATTGGGCTCTATTGAATAATGAATGTTTTGAATTTTCTCCAAAAGTAAAGTAGTTGCAAACTCATGCTTTTAGAGACTTGTTTGGGCTCATGAGATGAGTAGAAAAACATCAAAAATTTCAGTCCTGCATGATTCTACCAAGACATGTGTGTTCATTGAAACGGCTGGTTTTTGATAGTTTGGGCCCTATTGAATAATGAATGTTTTGAATTTTCTCCAAAAGTAAAGTAGTTGCAAACTCATCCTTTTAGAAACTTGTTTGGGCTGTTGAGAGGAGTAAAAAACCATCAAAAATTTCAATCCTGCATGATTCTACCAAGAAATGTGATTCTTCATTCAAAACGCTGGTTTTTGCTATTGGGCTCTATTGAATAATGAATGTTTTGAATTTTCTCCAAAAGTAAAGTAGTTGCAAACTCATGCTTTTAGAGACTTGTTTGGGCTCATGAGAGGAGTAGAAAAACATCAAAAATTTCAGTCCTGCATGATTCTACCAAGAAATGTGTGTTCATTGAAACCGCTGGTTTTTGATAGTTTGGGCCCTATTGAATAATGAATGTTTTGAATTTTCTCCAAAAGTAAAGTAGTTGCAAACTCATCCTTTTAGAAACTTGTTTGGGCTGTTGAGAGGAGTAAAAAACCATCAAAAATTTCAATCCTGCATGATTCTACCAAGAAATGTGATTCTTCATTCAAAACGCTGGTTTTTGCTATTGGGCTCTATTGAATAATGAATGTTTTGAATTTTCTCCAAAAGTAAAGTAGTTGCAAACTCATGCTTTTAGAGACTTGTTTGGGCTCATGAGAGGAGTAGAAAAACATCAAAAATTTCAGTCCTGCATGATTCTACCAAGAAATGTGTGTTCATTCAAACCGCTGGTTTTTGATAGTTTGGGCCCTATTGAATAATGAATGTTTTGAATTTTCTCCAAAAGTAAAGTAGTTGCAAACTCATGCTTTTAGAGACTTGTTTGGGCTCATGAGAGGAGTAGAAAAACATCAAAAATTTCAGTACTGCATGATTCTACCAAGAAATGTGTGTTCATTGAAACCGCTGGTTTTTGATAGTTTGGGCCCTATTGAATAATGAATGTTTTGAATTTTCTCCAAAAGTAAAGTAGTTGCAAACTCATCCTTTTAGAAACTTGTTTGGGCTGTTGAGAGGAGTAAAAAACCATCAAAAATTTCAATCCTGCATGATTCTACCAAGAAATGTGATTCTTCATTCAAAACGCTGGTTTTTGCTATTGGGCTCTATTGAATAATGAATGTTTTGAATTTTCTCCAAAAGTAAAGTAGTTGCAAACTCATGCTTTTAGAGACTTGTTTGGGCTCATGAGAGGAGTAGAAAAACATCAAAAATTTCAGTCCTGCATGATTCTACCAAGAAATGTGTGTTCATTGAAACCGCTGGTTTTTGATAGTTTGGGCCCTATTGAATAATGAATGTTTTGAATTTTCTCCAAAAGTAAAGTAGTTGCAAACTCATCCTTTTAGAAACTTGTTTGGGCTGTTGAGAGGAGTAAAAAACCATCAAAAATTTCAATCCTGCATGATTCTACCAAGAAATGTGATTCTTCATTCAAAACGCTGGTTTTTGCTATTGGGCTCTATTGAATAATGAATGTTTTGAATTTTCTCCAAAAGTAAAGTAGTTGCAAACTCATGCTTTTAGAGACTTGTTTGGGCTCATGAGAGGAGTAGAAAAACATCAAAAATTTCAGTCGTGCATGATTCTACCAAGAAATGTGTGTTCATTGAAACCGCTGGTTTTTGATAGTTTGGGCCCTATTGAATAATGAATGTTTTGAATTTTCTCCAAAAGTAAAGTAGTTGCAAACTCATCCTTTTAGAAACTTGTTTGGGCTGTTGAGAGGAGTAAAAAACCATCAAAAATTTCAATCCTGCATGATTCTACCAAGAAATGTGATTCTTCATTCAAAACGCTGGTTTTTGCTATTGGGCTCTATTGAATAATGAATGTTTTGAATTTTCTCCAAAAGTAAAGTAGTTGCAAACTCATGCTTTTAGAGACTTGTTTGGGCTCATGAGAGGAGTAGAAAAACATCAAAAATTTCAGTCCTGCATGATTCTACCAAGAAATGTGTGTTCATTCAAACCGCTGGTTTTTGATAGTTTGGGCCCTATTGAATAATGAATGTTTTGAATTTTCTCCAAAAGTAAAGTAGTTGCAAACTCATCCTTTTAGAAACTTGTTTGGGCTGTTGAGAGGAGTAAAAAACCATCAAAAATTTCAATCCTGCATGATTCTACCAAGAAATGTGATTCTTCATTCAAAACGCTGGTTTTTGCTATTGGGCTCTATTGAATAATGAATGTTTTGAATTTTCTCCAAAAGTAAAGTAGTTGCAAACTCATGCTTTTAGAGACTTGTTTGGGCTCATGAGAGGAGTAGAAAAACATCAAAAATTTCAGTCCTGCATGATTCTACCAAGAAATGTGTGTTCATTCAAACCGCTGGTTTTTGATAGTTTGGGCCCTATTGAATAATGAATGTTTTGAATTTTCTCCAAAAGTAAAGTAGTTGCAAACTCATCCTTTTAGAAACTTGTTTGGGCTGTTGAGAGGAGTAAAAAACCATCAAAAATTTCAATCCTGCATGATTCTACCAAGAAATGTGATTCTTCATTCAAAACGCTGGTTTTTGCTATTGGGCTCTATTGAATAATGAATGTTTTGAATTTTCTCCAAAAGTAAAGTAGTTGCAAACTCATGCTTTTAGAGACTTGTTTGGGCTCATGAGATGAGTAGAAAAACATCAAAAATTTCAGTCCTGCATGATTCTACCAAGACATGTGTGTTCATTGAAACGGCTGGTTTTTGATAGTTTGGGCCCTATTGAATAATGAATGTTTTGAATTTTCTCCAAAAGTAAAGTAGTTGCAAACTCATCCTTTTAGAAACTTGTTTGGGCTGTTGAGAGGAGTAAAAAACCATCAAAAATTTCAATCCTGCATGATTCTACCAAGAAATGTGATTCTTCATTCAAAACGCTGGTTTTTGCTATTGGGCTCTATTGAATAATGAATGTTTTGAATTTTCTCCAAAAGTAAAGTAGTTGCAAACTCATGCTTTTAGAGACTTGTTTGGGCTCATGAGAGGAGTAGAAAAACATCAAAAATTTCAGTCCTGCATGATTCTACCAAGAAATGTGTGTTCATTGAAACCGCTGGTTTTTGATAGTTTGGGCCCTATTGAATAATGAATGTTTTGAATTTTCTCCAAAAGTAAAGTAGTTGCAAACTCATCCTTTTAGAAACTTGTTTGGGCTGTTGAGAGGAGTAAAAAACCATCAAAAATTTCAATCCTGCATGATTCTACCAAGAAATGTGATTCTTCATTCAAAACGCTGGTTTTTGCTATTGGGCTCTATTGAATAATGAATGTTTTGAATTTTCTCCAAAAGTAAAGTAGTTGCAAACTCATGCTTTTAGAGACTTGTTTGGGCTCATGAGAGGAGTAGAAAAACATCAAAAATTTCAGTCCTGCATGATTCTACCAAGAAATGTGTGTTCATTCAAACCGCTGGTTTTTGATAGTTTGGGCCCTATTGAATAATGAATGTTTTGAATTTTCTCCAAAAGTAAAGTAGTTGCAAACTCATGCTTTTAGAGACTTGTTTGGGCTCATGAGAGGAGTAGAAAAACATCAAAAATTTCAGTCCTGCATGATTCTACCAAGAAATGTGTGTTCATTGAAACCGCTGGTTTTTGATAGTTTGGGCCCTATTGAATAATGAATGTTTTGAATTTTCTCCAAAAGTAAAGTAGTTGCAAACTCATCCTTTTAGAAACTTGTTTGGGCTGTTGAGAGGAGTAAAAAACCATCAAAAATTTCAATCCTGCATGATTCTACCAAGAAATGTGATTCTTCATTCAAAACGCTGGTTTTTGCTATTGGGCTCTATTGAATAATGAATGTTTTGAATTTTCTCCAAAAGTAAAGTAGTTGCAAACTCATGCTTTTAGAGACTTGTTTGGGCTCATGAGAGGAGTAGAAAAACATCAAAAATTTCAGTCCTGCATGATTCTACCAAGAAATGTGTGTTCATTCAAACCGCTGGTTTTTGATAGTTTGGGCCCTATTGAATAATGAATGTTTTGAATTTTCTCCAAAAGTAAAGTAGTTGCAAACTCATCCTTTTAGAAACTTGTTTGGGCTGTTGAGAGGAGTAAAAAACCATCAAAAATTTCAATCCTGCATGATTCTACCAAGAAATGTGATTCTTCATTCAAAACGCTGGTTTTTGCTATTGGGCTCTATTGAATAATGAATGTTTTGAATTTTCTCCAAAAGGAAAGTAGTTGCAAACTCATGCTTTTAGAGACTTGTTTGGGCTCATGAGAGGAGTAGAAAAACATCAAAAATTTCAGTCCTGCATGATTCTACCAAGAAATGTGTGTTCATTCAAACCGCTGGTTTTTGATAGTTTGGGCCCTATTGAATAATGAATGTTTTGAATTTTCTCCAAAAGTAAAGTAGTTGCAAACTCATCCTTTTAGAAACTTGTTTGGGCTGTTGAGAGGAGTAAAAAACCATCAAAAATTTCAATCCTGCATGATTCTACCAAGAAATGTGATTCTTCATTCAAAACGCTGGTTTTTGCTATTGGGCTCTATTGAATAATGAATGTTTTGAATTTTCTCCAAAAGTAAAGTAGTTGCAAACTCATGCTTTTAGAGACTTGTTTGGGCTCATGAGAGGAGTAGAAAAACATCAAAAATTTCAGTCCTGCATGATTCTACCAAGAAATGTGTGTTTATTGAAACCGCTGGTTTTTGATAGTTTGGGCCCTATTGAATAATGAATGTTTTGAATTTTCTCCAAAAGTAAAGTAGTTGCAAACTCATCGTTTTAGAAACTTGTTTGGGCTGTTGAGAGGAGTAAAAAACCATCAAAAATTTCAATCCTGCTTGATTTTACCAAGAAATGTGATTCTTCATTCAAAACCTGATTTTTGCTATTGGGCTCTATTGAATAGTGAATGTTTTGAATTTTCTCCAAAAGTAAAGTAGTTGCAAACTCATGCTTTTAGAGACTTGTTTGGGCTCATGAGAGGAGTAGAAAAACATCAAAAATTTCAGTCCTGCATGATTCTACCAAGAAATGTGTTCATTCAAACCGCTGGTTTTTGATAGTTTGGGCCCTATTGAATAATGAATGTTTTGAATTTTCTCCAAAAGTAAAGTAGTTGCAAACTCATCCTTTTAGAAACTTGTTTGGGCTGTTGAGAGGAGTAAAAAACCATCAAAAATTTCAATCCTGCATGATTCTACCAAGAAATGTGATTCTTCATTCAAAACGCTGGTTTTTGCTCTTGGGCTCTATTGAATAATGAATGTTTTGAATTTTCTCCAAAAGTAAAGTAGTTGCAAACTCATGCTTTTAGAGACTTGTTTGGGCTCATGAGAGGAGTAGAAAAACATCAAAAATTTCAGTCCTGCATGATTCTACCAAGAAATGTGTGTTCATTGAAACCGCTGGTTTTTGATAGTTTGGGCCCTATTGTATAATGAATGTTTTGAATTTTCTCCAAAAGTAAAGTAGTTGCAAACTCATCCTTTTAGAAACTTGTTTGGGCTGTTGAGAGGAGTAAAAAACCATCAAAAATTTCAATCCTGCATGATTCTACCAAGAAATGTGATTCTTCATTCAAAACGCTGGTTTTTGCTATTGGGCTCTATTGAATAATGAATGTTTTGAATTTTCTCCAAAAGTAAAGTAGTTGCAAACTCATGCTTTTAGAGACTTGTTTGGGCTCATGAGATGAGTAGAAAAACATCAAAAATTTCAGTCCTGCATGATTCTACCAAGACATGTGTGTTCATTGAAACGGCTGGTTTTTGATAGTTTGGGCCCTATTGAATAATGAATGTTTTGAATTTTCTCCAAAAGTAAAGTAGTTGCAAACTCATCCTTTTAGAAACTTGTTTGGGCTGTTGAGAGGAGTAAAAAACCATCAAAAATTTCAATCCTGCATGATTCTACCAAGAAATGTGATTCTTCATTCAAAACGCTGGTTTTTGCTATTGGGCTCTATTGAATAATGAATGTTTTGAATTTTCTCCAAAAGTAAAGTAGTTGCAAACTCATGCTTTTAGAGACTTGTTTGGGCTCATGAGAGGAGTAGAAAAACATCAAAAATTTCAGTCCTGCATGATTCTACCAAGAAATGTGTGTTCATTCAAACCGCTGGTTTTTGATAGTTTGGGCCCTATTGAATAATGAATGTTTTGAATTTTCTCCAAAAGTAAAGTAGTTGCAAACTCATGCTTTTAGAGACTTGTTTGGGCTCATGAGAGGAGTAGAAAAACATCAAAAATTTCAGTCCTGCATGATTCTACCAAGAAATGTGTGTTCATTGAAACGGCTGGTTTTTGATAGTTTGGGCCCTCTTGAATAATGAATGTTTTGAATTTTCTCCAAAAGTAAAGTAGTTGCAAACTCATCCTTTTAGAAACTTGTTTGGGCTGTTGAGAGGAGTAAAAAACCATCAAAAATTTCAATCCTGCATGATTCTACCAAGAAATGTGATTCTTCATTCAAAACGCTGGTTTTTGCTATTGGGCTCTATTGAATAATGAATGTTTTGAATTTTCTCCAAAAGTAAAGTAGTTGCAAACTCATGCTTTTAGAGACTTGTTTGGGCTCATGAGAGGAGTAGAAAAACATCAAAAATTTCAGTCCTGCATGATTCTACCAAGAAATGTGTGTTCATTCAAACCGCTGGTTTTTGATAGTTTGGGCCCTATTGAATAATGAATGTTTTGAATTTTATCCAAAAGTAAAGTAGTTGCAAACTCATCCTTTTAGAGACTTGCTTGGGCTCATGAGAGGAGTAGAAAAACATCAAAAATTTCAGTCCTGCATGATTCTACCAAGAAATGTGTGTTCATTGAAACCGCTGGTTTTTGATAGTTTGGGCCCTATTGAATAATGAATGTTTTGAATTTTCTCCAAAAGTAAAGTAGTTGCAAACTCATGCTTTTAGAGACTTGTTTGGGCTCATGAGAGGAGTAGAAAAACATCAAAAATTTCAGTCCTGCATGATTCTACCAAGAAATGTGTGTTCATTCAAACCGCTGGTTTTTGATAGTTTGGGCCCTATTGAATAATGAATGTTTTGAATTTTCTCCAAAAGTAAAGTAGTTGCAAACTCATCCTTTTAGAAACTTGTTTGGGCTGTTGAGAGGAGTAAAAAACCATCAAAAATTTCAATCCTGCATGATTTTACCAAGAAATGTGATTCTTCATTCAAAACCTGATTTTTGCTATTTTGCTCTATTGAATAGTGAATGTTTTGAATTTTCTCCAAAAGTAAAGTAGTTGCAAACTCATGCTTTTAGAGACTTGTTTGGGCTCATGAGAGGAGTAGAAAAACATCAAAAATTTCAGTCCTGCATGATTCTACCAAGAAATGTGTGTTCATTGAAACCGCTGGTTTTTGATAGTTTGGGCCCTATTGAATAATGAATGTTTTGAATTTTCTCCAAAAGTAAAGTAGTTGCAAACTCATCCTTTTAGAATCTTGTTTGGGCTGTTGAGAGGAGTAAAAACCCATCAAAAATTTCAATCCTGCATGATTCTACCAAGAAATGTGATTCTTCATTCAAAACGCTGGTTTTTGCTATTGGGCTCTATTGAATAATGAATGTTTTGAATTTTCTCCAAAAGTAAAGTAGTTGCAAACTCATGCTTTTAGAGACTTGTTTGGGCTCATGAGAGGAGTAGAAAAACATCAAAAATTTCAGTCCTGCATGATTCTACCAAGAAATGTGTGTTCATTCAAACCGCTGGTTTTTGATAGTTTGGGCCCTATTGAATAATGAATGTTTTGAATTTTCTCCAAAAGTAAAGTAGTTGCAAACTCATGCTTTTAGAGACTTGTTTGGGCTCATGAGAGGAGTAGAAAAACATCAAAAATTTCAATCCTGCATGATTCTACCAAGAAATGTGTGTTCATTGAAACGGCTGGTTTTTGATAGTTTGGGCCCTCTTGAATAATGAATGTTTTGAATTTTCTCCAAAAGTAAAGTAGTTGCAAACTCATCCTTTTAGAAACTTGTTTGGGCTGTTGAGAGGAGTAAAAAACCATCAAAAATTTCAATCCTGCATGATTCTACCAAGAAATGTGATTCTTCATTCAAAACGCTGGTTTTTGCTATTGGGCTCTATTGAATAATGAATGTTTTGAATTTTCTCCAAAAGTAAAGTAGTTGCAAACTCATGCTTTTAGAGACTTGTTTGGGCTCATGAGAGGAGTAGAAAAACATCAAAAATTTCAGTCCTGCATGATTCTACCAAGAAATGTGTGTTCATTCAAACCGCTGGTTTTTGATAGTTTGGGCCCTATTGAATAATGAATGTTTTGAATTTTATCCAAAAGTAAAGTAGTTGCAAACTCATCCTTTTAGAGACTTGCTTGGGCTCATGAGAGGAGTAGAAAAACATCAAAAATTTCAGTCCTGCATGATTCTACCAAGAAATGTGTGTTCATTGAAACCGCTGGTTTTTGATAGTTTGGGCCCTATTGAATAATGAATGTTTTGAATTTTCTCCAAAAGTAAAGTAGTTGCAAACTCATGCTTTTAGAGACTTGTTTGGGCTCATGAGAGGAGTAGAAAAACATCAAAAATTTCAGTCCTGCATGATTCTACCAAGAAATGTGTGTTCATTCAAACCGCTGGTTTTTGATAGTTTGGGCCCTATTGAATAATGAATGTTTTGAATTTTCTCCAAAAGTAAAGTAGTTGCAAACTCATCCTTTTAGAAACTTGTTTGGGCTGTTGAGAGGAGTAAAAAACCATCAAAAATTTCAATCCTGCATGATTTTACCAAGAAATGTGATTCTTCATTCAAAACCTGATTTTTGCTATTTTGCTCTATTGAATAGTGAATGTTTTGAATTTTCTCCAAAAGTAAAGTAGTTGCAAACTCATGCTTTTAGAGACTTGTTTGGGCTCATGAGAGGAGTAGAAAAACATCAAAAATTTCAGTCCTGCATGATTCTACCAATAAATGTGTGTTCATTGAAACCGCTGGTTTTTGATAGTTTGGGCCCTATTGTATAATGAATGTTTTGAATTTTCTCCAAAAGTAAAGTAGTTGCAAACTCATCCTTTTAGAAACTTGTTTGGGCTGTTGAGAGGAGTAAAAAAACCATCAAAAATTTCAATCCTGCATGATTCTACCAAGAAATGTGATTCTTCATTCAAAACGCTGGTTTTTGCTATTGGGCTCTATTGAATAATGAATGTTTTGAATTTTCTCCAAAAGTAAAGTAGTTGCAAACTCATGCTTTTAGAGACTTGTTTGGGCTCATGAGATGAGTAGAAAAACATCAAAAATTTCAGTCCTGCATGATTCTACCAAGACATGTGTGTTCATTGAAACGGCTGGTTTTTGATAGTTTGGGCCCTATTGAATAATGAATGTTTTGAATTTTCTCCAAAAGTAAAGTAGTTGCAAACTCATCCTTTTAGAAACTTGTTTGGGCTGTTGAGAGGAGTAAAAAACCATCAAAAATTTCAATCCTGCATGATTCTACCAAGAAATGTGATTCTTCATTCAAAACGCTGGTTTTTGCTATTGGGCTCTATTGAATAATGAATGTTTTGAATTTTCTCCAAAAGTATAGTTGCAAACTCATGCTTTTAGAGACTTGTTTGGGCTCATGAGAGGAGTAGAAAAACATCAAAAATTTCAGTCCTGCATGATTCTACCAAGAAATGTGTGTTCATTCAAACCGCTGGTTTTTGATAGTTTGGGCCCTATTGAATAATGAATGTTTTGAATTTTCTCCAAAAGTAAAGTAGTTGCAAACTCATGCTTTTAGAGACTTGTTTGGGCTCATGAGAGGAGTAGAAAAACATCAAAAATTTCAGTCCTGCATGATTCTACCAAGAAATGTGTGTTCATTGAAACCGCTGGTTTTTGATAGTTTGGGCCCTATTGAATAATGAATGTTTTGAATTTTCTCCAAAAGTAAAGTAGTTGCAAACTCATCCTTTTAGAAACTTGTTTGGGCTGTTGAGAGGAGTAAAAAACCATCAAAAATTTCAGTCCTGCATGATTCTACCAAGAAATGTGTGTTCATTGAAACCGCTGGTTTTTGATAGTTTGGGCCCTATTGAATAATGAATGTTTTGAATTTTCTCCAAAAGTAAAGTAGTTGCAAATTCATGCTTTTAGAGACTTGTTTGGGCTCATGAGAGGAGTAGAAAAACATCAAAAATTTCAGTCCTGCATGATTCTACCAAGAAATGTGTGTTCATTGAAACCGCTGGTTTTTGATAGTTTGGGCCCTATTGAATAATGAATGTTTTGAATTTTCTCCAAAAGTAAAGTAGTTGCAAACTCATCCTTTTAGAAACTTGTTTGGGCTGTTGAGAGGAGTAAAAAACCATCAAAAATTTCAATCCTGCATGATTCTACCAAGAAATGTGATTCTTCATTCAAAACGCTGGTTTTTGCTATTGGGCTCTATTGAATAATGAATGTTTTGAATTTTCTCCAAAAGTAAAGTAGTTGCAAACTCATGCTTTTAGAGACTTGTTTGGGCTCATGAGATGAGTAGAAAAACATCAAAAATTTCAGTCCTGCATGATTCTACCAAGACATGTGTGTTCATTGAAACGGCTGGTTTTTGATAGTTTGGGCCCTATTGAATAATGAATGTTTTGAATTTTCTCCAAAAGTAAAGTAGTTGCAAACTCATCCTTTTAGAAACTTGTTTGGGCTGTTGAGAGGAGTAAAAAACCATCAAAAATTTCAATCCTGCATGATTCTACCAAGAAATGTGATTCTTCATTCAAAACGCTGGTTTTTGCTATTGGGCTCTATTGAATAATGAATGTTTTGAATTTTCTCCAAAAGTAAAGTAGTTGCAAACTCATGCTTTTAGAGACTTGTTTGGGCTCATGAGAGGAGTAGAAAAACATCAAAAATTTCAGTCCTGCATGATTCTACCAAGAAATGTGTGTTCATTGAAACCGCTGGTTTTTGATAGTTTGGGCCCTATTGAATAATGAATGTTTTGAATTTTCTCCAAAAGTAAAGTAGTTGCAAACTCATCCTTTTAGAAACTTGTTTGGGCTGTTGAGAGGAGTAAAAAACCATCAAAAATTTCAATCCTGCATGATTCTACCAAGAAATGTGATTCTTCATTCAAAACGCTGGTTTTTGCTATTGGGCTCTATTGAATAATGAATGTTTTGAATTTTCTCCAAAAGTAAAGTAGTTGCAAACTCATGCTTTTAGAGAGTTGTTTGGGCTCATGAGATGAGTAGAAAAACATCAAAAATTTCAGTCCTGCATGATTCTACCAAGACATGTGTGTTCATTGAAACGGCTGGTTTTTGATAGTTTGGGCCCTATTGAATAATGAATGTTTTGAATTTTCTCCAAAAGTAAAGTAGTTGCAAACTCATCCTTTTAGAAACTTGTTTGGGCTGTTGAGAGGAGTAAAAAACCATCAAAACTTTCAATCCTGCATGATTCTACCAAGAAATGTGATTCTTCATTCAAAACGCTGGTTTTTGCTATTGGGCTCTATTGAATAATGAATGTTTTGAATTTTCTCCAAAAGTAAAGTAGTTGCAAACTCATGCTTTTAGAGACTTGTTTGGGCTCATGAGAGGAGTAGAAAAACATCAAAAATTTCAGTCCTGCATGATTCTACCAAGAAATGTGTGTTCATTCAAACCGCTGGTTTTTGATAGTTTGGGCCATATTGAATAATGAATGTTTAGAATTTTCTCCAAAAGTAAAGTAGTTGCAAACTCATGCTTTTAGAGACTTGTTTGGGCTCATGAGAGGAGTAGAAAAACATCAAAAATTTCAGTCCTGCATGATTCTACCAAGAAATGTGTGTTCATTGAAACCGCTGGTTTTTGATAGTTTGGGCCCTATTGAATAATGAATGTTTTGAATTTTCTCCAAAAGTAAAGTAGTTGCAAACTCATCCTTTTAGAAACTTGTTTGGGCTGTTGAGAGGAGTAAAAAACCATCAAAAATTTCAATCCTGCATGATTTTACCAAGAAATGTGATTCTTCATTCAAAACCTGATTTTTGCTATTGGGCTCTATTGAGTAGTGAATGTTTTGAATTTTCTCCAAAAGTAAAGTAGTTGCAAACTCATGCTTTTAGAGATTGTTTGGGCTCATGAGAGGAGTAGAAAAACATCAAAAATTTCAGTCCTGCATGATTCTACCAAGAAATGTATTCATTCAAACCGCTGGTTTTTGATAGTTTGGGCCCTATTGAATAATGAATGTTTTGAATTTTCTCCAAAAGTAAAGTAGTTGCAAACTCATCCTTTTAGAAACTTGTTTGGGCTGTTGAGAGGAGTAAAAAACCATCAAAAATTTCAATCCTGCATGATTCTACCAAGAAATGTGATTCTTCATTCAAAACGCTGGTTTTTGCTATTGGGCTCTATTGAATAATGAATGTTTTGAATTTTCTCCAAAAGTAAAGTAGTTGCAAACTCATGCTTTTAGAGACTTGTTTGGGCTCATGAGAGGAGTAGAAAAACATCAAAAATTTCAGTCCTGCATGATTCTACCAAGAAATGTGTGTTCATTGATACGGCTGGTTTTTGATAGTTTGGGCTCTATTGTATAATGAATGTTTTGAATTTTCTACAAAAGTAAAGTAGTTGCAAACTCATCCTTTTAGAAACTTGTTTGGGCTGTTGAGAGGAGTAAAAAACCATCAAAAATTTCAATCCTGCATGATTCTACCAAGAAATGTGATTCTTCATTCAAAACGCTGGTTTTTGCTATTGGGCTCTATTGAATAATGAATGTTTTGAATTTTCTCCAAAAGTAAAGTAGTTGCAAACTCATGCTTTTAGAGACTTGTTTGGGCTCATGAGAGGAGTAGAAAAACATCAAAAATTTCAGTCCTGCATGATTCTACCAAGAAATGTGTGTTCATTGAAACCGCTGGTTTTTGATAGTTTGGGCCCTATTGAATAATGAATGTTTTGAATTTTCTCCAAAAGTAAAGTAGATGCAAACTCATGCTTTTAGAGACTTGTTTGGGCTCATGAGAGGAGTAGAAAAACATCAAAAATTTCAGTCCTGCATGATTCTACCAAGAAATGTGTGTTCATTCAAACCGCTGGTTTTTGATAGTTTGGGCCCTATTGAATAATGAATGTTTTGAATTTTCTCCAAAAGTAAAGTAGTTGCAAACTCATCCTTTTAGAAACTTGTTTGGACTGTTGAGCGGAGTAAAAAACCATCAAAAATTTCAATCCTGCATGATTCTACCAAGAAATGTGATTCTTCATTCAAAACGCTGGTTTTTGCTATTGGGCTCTATTGAATAATGAATGTTTTGAATTTTCTCCAAAAGTAAAGTAGTTGCAAACTCATGCTTTTAGAGACTTGTTTGGGCTCATGAGAGGAGTAGAAAAACATCAAAAATTTCAGTCCGGCATGATTCTACCAAGAAATGTGTGTTCATTGAAACCGCTGGTTTTTGATAGTTTGGGCCCTATTGAATAATGAATGTTTTGAATTTTCTCCAAAAGTAAAGTAGTTGCAAACTCATCCTTTTAGAAACTTGTTTGGGCTGTTGAGAGGAGTAAAAAACCATCAAAAATTTCAATCCTGCATGATTCTACCAAGAAATGTGATTCTTCATTCAAAACGCTGGTTTTTGCTATTGGGCTCTATTGAATAATGAATGTTTTGAATTTTCTCCAAAAGTAAAGTAGTTGCAAACTCATGCTTTTAGAGACTTGTTTGGGCTCATGAGATGAGTAGAAAAACATCAAAAATTTCAGTCCTGCATGATTCTACCAAGACATGTGTGTTCATTGAAACGGCTGGTTTTTGATAGTTTGGGCCCTATTGAATAATGAATGTTTTGAATTTTCTCCAAAAGTAAAGTAGTTGCAAACTCATCCTTTTAGAAACTTGTTTGGGCTGTTGAGAGGAGTAAAAAACATCAAAAATTTCAATCCTGCATGATTCTACCAAGAAATGTGATTCTTCATTCAAAACGCTGGTTTTTGCTATTGGGCTCTATTGAATAATGAATGTTTTGAATTTTCTCCAAAAGTAAAGTAGTTGCAAACTCATGCTTTTAGAGACTTGTTTGGGCTCATGAGAGGAGTAGAAAAACATCAAAAATTTCAGTCCTGCATGATTCTACCAAGAAATGTGTGTTGATTCAAACCGCTGGTTTTTGATAGTTTGGGCCCTATTGAATAATGAATGTTTTGAATTTTCTCCAAAAGTAAAGTAGTTGCAAACTCATGCTTTTAGAGACTTGTTTGGGCTCATGAGAGGAGTAGAAAAACATCAAAAATTTCAGTCCTGCATGATTCTACCAAGAAATGTGTGTTCATTGAAACCGCTGGTTTTTGATAGTTTGGGCCCTATTGAATAATGAATGTTTTGAATTTTCTCCAAAAGTAAAGTAGTTGCAAACTCATCCTTTTAGAAACTTGTTTGGGCTGTTGAGAGGAGTAAAAAACATCAAAAATTTCAATCCTGCATGATTCTACCAAGAAATGTGATTCTTCATTCAAAACGCTGGTTTTTGCTATTGGGCTCTATTGAATAATGAATGTTTTGAATTTTCTCCAAAAGTAAAGTAGTTGCAAACTCATGCTTTTAGAGACTTGTTTGGGCTCATGAGAGGAGTAGAAAAACATCAAAAATTTCAGTCCTGCATGATTCTACCAAGAAATGTGTGTTCATTGAAACCGCTGGTTTTTGATAGTTTGGGCCCTATTGAATAATGAATGTTTTGAATTTTCTCCAAAAGTAAAGTAGTTGCAAACTCATCCTTTTAGAAACTTGTTTGGGCTGTTGAGCGGAGTAAAAAACCATCAAAAATTTCAATCCTGCATGATTCTACCAAGAAATGTGATTCTTCATTCAAAACGCTGGTTTTTGCTATTGGGCTCTATTGAATAATGAATGTTTTGAATTTTCTCCAAAAGTAAAGTAGTTGCAAACTCATGCTTTTAGAGACTTGTTTGGGCTCATGAGAGGAGTAGAAAAACATCAAAAATTTCAGTCCTGCATGATTCTACCAAGAAATGTGTGTTCATTGAAACCGCTGGTTTTTGATAGTTTGGGCCCTATTGAATAATGAATGTTTTGAATTTTCTCCAAAAGTAAAGTAGTTGCAAACTCATCCTTTTAGAAACTTGTTTGGGCTGTTGAGAGGAGTAAAAAACCATCAAAAATTTCAATCCTGCATGATTTTACCAAGAAATGTGATTCTTCATTCAAAACCTGATTTTTGCTATTGGGCTCTATTGAGTAGTGAATGTTTTGAATTTTCTCCAAAAGTAAAGTAGTTGCAAACTCATGCTTTTAGAGATTGTTTGGGCTCATGAGAGGAGTAGAAAAACATCAAAAATTTCAGTCCTGCATGATTCTACCAAGAAATGTATTCATTCAAACCGCTGGTTTTTGATAGTTTGGGCCCTATTGAATAATGAATGTTTTGAATTTTCTCCAAAAGTAAAGTAGTTGCAAACTCATCCTTTTAGAAACTTGTTTGGGCTGTTGAGAGGAGTAAAAAACCATCAAAAATTTCAATCCTGCATGATTCTACCAAGAAATGTGATTCTTCATTCAAAACGCTGGTTTTTGCTATTGGGCTCTATTGAATAATGAATGTTTTGAATTTTCTCCAAAAGTAAAGTAGTTGCAAACTCATGCTTTTAGAGACTTGTTTGGGCTCATGAGAGGAGTAGAAAAACATCAAAAATTTCAGTCCTGCATGATTCTACCAAGAAATGTGTGTTCATTGATACGGCTGGTTTTTGATAGTTTGGGCTCTATTGTATAATGAATGTTTTGAATTTTCTACAAAAGTAAAGTAGTTGCAAACTCATCCTTTTAGAAACTTGTTTGGGCTGTTGAGAGGAGTAAAAAACCATCAAAAATTTCAATCCTGCATGATTCTACCAAGAAATGTGATTCTTCATTCAAAACGCTGGTTTTTGCTATTGGGCTCTATTGAATAATGAATGTTTTGAATTTTCTCCAAAAGTAAAGTAGTTGCAAACTCATGCTTTTAGAGACTTGTTTGGGCTCATGAGAGGAGTAGAAAAACATCAAAAATTTCAGTCCTGCATGATTCTACCAAGAAATGTGTGTTCATTGAAACCGCTGGTTTTTGATAGTTTGGGCCCTATTGAATAATGAATGTTTTGAATTTTCTCCAAAAGTAAAGTAGATGCAAACTCATGCTTTTAGAGACTTGTTTGGGCTCATGAGAGGAGTAGAAAAACATCAAAAATTTCAGTCCTGCATGATTCTACCAAGAAATGTGTGTTCATTCAAACCGCTGGTTTTTGATAGTTTGGGCCCTATTGAATAATGAATGTTTTGAATTTTCTCCAAAAGTAAAGTAGTTGCAAACTCATCCTTTTAGAAACTTGTTTGGACTGTTGAGCGGAGTAAAAAACCATCAAAAATTTCAATCCTGCATGATTCTACCAAGAAATGTGATTCTTCATTCAAAACGCTGGTTTTTGCTATTGGGCTCTATTGAATAATGAATGTTTTGAATTTTCTCCAAAAGTAAAGTAGTTGCAAACTCATGCTTTTAGAGACTTGTTTGGGCTCATGAGAGGAGTAGAAAAACATCAAAAATTTCAGTCCGGCATGATTCTACCAAGAAATGTGTGTTCATTGAAACCGCTGGTTTTTGATAGTTTGGGCCCTATTGAATAATGAATGTTTTGAATTTTCTCCAAAAGTAAAGTAGTTGCAAACTCATCCTTTTAGAAACTTGTTTGGGCTGTTGAGAGGAGTAAAAAACCATCAAAAATTTCAATCCTGCATGATTCTACCAAGAAATGTGATTCTTCATTCAAAACGCTGGTTTTTGCTATTGGGCTCTATTGAATAATGAATGTTTTGAATTTTCTCCAAAAGTAAAGTAGTTGCAAACTCATGCTTTTAGAGACTTGTTTGGGCTCATGAGATGAGTAGAAAAACATCAAAAATTTCAGTCCTGCATGATTCTACCAAGACATGTGTGTTCATTGAAACGGCTGGTTTTTGATAGTTTGGGCCCTATTGAATAATGAATGTTTTGAATTTTCTCCAAAAGTAAAGTAGTTGCAAACTCATCCTTTTAGAAACTTGTTTGGGCTGTTGAGAGGAGTAAAAAACATCAAAAATTTCAATCCTGCATGATTCTACCAAGAAATGTGATTCTTCATTCAAAACGCTGGTTTTTGCTATTGGGCTCTATTGAATAATGAATGTTTTGAATTTTCTCCAAAAGTAAAGTAGTTGCAAACTCATGCTTTTAGAGACTTGTTTGGGCTCATGAGAGGAGTAGAAAAACATCAAAAATTTCAGTCCTGCATGATTCTACCAAGAAATGTGTGTTGATTCAAACCGCTGGTTTTTGATAGTTTGGGCCCTATTGAATAATGAATGTTTTGAATTTTCTCCAAAAGTAAAGTAGTTGCAAACTCATGCTTTTAGAGACTTGTTTGGGCTCATGAGAGGAGTAGAAAAACATCAAAAATTTCAGTCCTGCATGATTCTACCAAGAAATGTGTGTTCATTGAAACCGCTGGTTTTTGATAGTTTGGGCCCTATTGAATAATGAATGTTTTGAATTTTCTCCAAAAGTAAAGTAGTTGCAAACTCATCCTTTTAGAAACTTGTTTGGGCTGTTGAGAGGAGTAAAAAACATCAAAAATTTCAATCCTGCATGATTCTACCAAGAAATGTGATTCTTCATTCAAAACGCTGGTTTTTGCTATTGGGCTCTATTGAATAATGAATGTTTTGAATTTTCTCCAAAAGTAAAGTAGTTGCAAACTCATGCTTTTAGAGACTTGTTTGGGCTCATGAGAGGAGTAGAAAAACATCAAAAATTTCAGTCCTGCATGATTCTACCAAGAAATGTGTGTTCATTGAAACCGCTGGTTTTTGATAGTTTGGGCCCTATTGAATAATGAATGTTTTGAATTTTCTCCAAAAGTAAAGTAGTTGCAAACTCATCCTTTTAGAAACTTGTTTGGGCTGTTGAGCGGAGTAAAAAACCATCAAAAATTTCAATCCTGCATGATTCTACCAAGAAATGTGATTCTTCATTCAAAACGCTGGTTTTTGCTATTGGGCTCTATTGAATAATGAATGTTTTGAATTTTCTCCAAAAGTAAAGTAGTTGCAAACTCATGCTTTTAGAGACTTGTTTGGGCTCATGAGAGGAGTAGAAAAACATCAAAAATTTCAGTTCTGCATGATTCTACCAAGAAATGTGTGTTCATTCAAACCGCTGGTTTTTGATAGTTTGGGCCCTATTGAATAATGAATGTTTTGAATTTTCTCCAAAAGTAAAGTAGTTGCAAACTCATCCTTTTAGAAACTTGTTTGGGCTGTTGAGAGGAGTAAAAAACCATCAAAAATTTCAATCCTGCATGATTCTACCAAGAAATGTGATTCTTCATTCAAAACGCTGGTTTTTGCTATTGGGCTCTATTGAATAATGAATGTTTTGAATTTTCTCCAAAAGTAAAGTAGTTGCAAACTCATGCTTTTAGAGACTTGTTTGGGCTCATGAGATGAGTAGAAAAACATCAAAAATTTCAGTCCTGCATGATTCTACCAAGACATGTGTGTTCATTGAAACGGCTGGTTTTTGATAGTTTGGGCCCTATTGAATAATGAATGTTTTGAATTTTCTCCAAAAGTAAAGTAGTTGCAAACTCATCCTTTTAGAAACTTGTTTGGGCTGTTGAGAGGAGTAAAAAACCATCAAAAATTTCAATCCTGCATGATTCTACCAAGAAATGTGATTCTTCATTCAAAACGCTGGTTTTTGCTATTGGGCTCTATTGAATAATGAATGTTTTGAATTTTCTCCAAAAGTAAAGTAGTTGCAAACTCATGCTTTCAGAGACTTGTTTGGGCTCATGAGAGGAGTAGAAAAACATCAAAAATTTCAGTCCTGCATGATTCTACCAAGAAATGTGTGTTGATTCAAACCTCTGGTTTTTGATAGTTTGGGCCCTATTGAATAATGAATGTTTTGAATTTTCTCCAAAAGTAAAGTAGTTGCAAACTCATGCTTTTAGATACTTGTTTGGGCTCATGAGAGGAGTAGAAAAACATCAAAAATTTCAGTCCTGCATGATTCTACCAAGAAATGTGTGTTCATTGAAACCGCTGGTTTTTGATAGTTTGGGCCCTGTTGAATAATGAATGTTTTGAATTTTCTCCAAAAGTAAAGTAGTTGCAAACTCATCCTTTTAGAAACTTGTTTGGGCTGTTGAGAGGAGTAAAAAACCATCAAAAATTTCAATCCTGCATGATTCTACCAAGAAATGTGATTCTTCATTCAAAACGCTGGTTTTTGCTATTGGGCTCTATTGAATAATTAATGCTTTGAATTTTCTCCAAAAGTAAAGTAGTTGCAAACTCATCCTTTTAGAGACTTGTTTGGGCTCATGAGAGGAGTAGAAAAACATCAAAAATTTCAGTCCTGCATGATTCTACCAAGAAATGTGTGTTCATTGAAACCGCTGGTTTTTAATAGTTTGGGCCCTATTGAATAATGAATGTTTTGAATTTTCTCCAAAAGTAAAGTAGTTGCAAACTCATCCTTTTAGAAACTTGTTTGGGCTGTTGAGAGGAGTAAAAAACCATCAAAAATTTCAATCCTGCATGATTTTACCAAGAAATGTGATTCTTCATTCAAAACCTGATTTTTGCTATTGGGCTCTATTGAGTAGTGAATGTTTTGAATTTTCTCCAAAAGTAAAGTAGTTGCAAACTCATGCTTTTAGAGATTGTTTGGGCTCATGAGAGGAGTAGAAAAACATCAAAAATTTCAGTCCTGCATGATTCTACCAAGAAATGTATTCATTCAAACCGCTGGTTTTTGATAGTTTGGGCCCTATTGAATAATGAATGTTTTGAATTTTCTCCAAAAGTAAAGTAGTTGCAAACTCATCCTTTTAGAAACTTGTTTGGGCTGTTGAGAGGAGTAAAAAACCATCAAAAATTTCAATCCTGCATGATTCTACCAAGAAATGTGATTCTTCATTCAAAACGCTGGTTTTTGCTATTGGGCTCTATTGAATAATGAATGTTTTGAATTTTCTCCAAAAGTAAAGTAGTTGCAAACTCATGCTTTTAGAGACTTGTTTGGGCTCATGAGAGGAGTAGAAAAACATCAAAAATTTCAGTCCTGCATGATTCTACCAAGAAATGTGTGTTCATTGATACGGCTGGTTTTTGATAGTTTGGGCTCTATTGTATAATGAATGTTTTGAATTTTCTACAAAAGTAAAGTAGTTGCAAACTCATCCTTTTAGAAACTTGTTTGGGCTGTTGAGAGGAGTAAAAAACCATCAAAAATTTCAATCCTGCATGATTCTACCAAGAAATGTGATTCTTCATTCAAAACGCTGGTTTTTGCTATTGGGCTCTATTGAATAATGAATGTTTTGAATTTTCTCCAAAAGTAAAGTAGTTGCAAACTCATGCTTTTAGAGACTTGTTTGGGCTCATGAGAGGAGTAGAAAAACATCAAAAATTTCAGTCCTGCATGATTCTACCAAGAAATGTGTGTTCATTGAAACCGCTGGTTTTTGATAGTTTGGGCCCTATTGAATAATGAATGTTTTGAATTTTCTCCAAAAGTAAAGTAGATGCAAACTCATGCTTTTAGAGACTTGTTTGGGCTCATGAGAGGAGTAGAAAAACATCAAAAATTTCAGTCCTGCATGATTCTACCAAGAAATGTGTGTTCATTCAAACCGCTGGTTTTTGATAGTTTGGGCCCTATTGAATAATGAATGTTTTGAATTTTCTCCAAAAGTAAAGTAGTTGCAAACTCATCCTTTTAGAAACTTGTTTGGACTGTTGAGCGGAGTAAAAAACCATCAAAAATTTCAATCCTGCATGATTCTACCAAGAAATGTGATTCTTCATTCAAAACGCTGGTTTTTGCTATTGGGCTCTATTGAATAATGAATGTTTTGAATTTTCTCCAAAAGTAAAGTAGTTGCAAACTCATGCTTTTAGAGACTTGTTTGGGCTCATGAGAGGAGTAGAAAAACATCAAAAATTTCAGTCCTGCATGATTCTACCAAGAAATGTGTGTTCATTGAAACCGCTGGTTTTTGATAGTTTGGGCCCTATTGAATAATGAATGTTTTGAATTTTCTCCAAAAGTAAAGTAGTTGCAAACTCATCCTTTTAGAAACTTGTTTGGGCTGTTGAGAGGAGTAAAAAACCATCAAAAATTTCAATCCTGCATGATTCTACCAAGAAATGTGATTCTTCATTCAAAACGCTGGTTTTTGCTATTGGGCTCTATTGAATAATGAATGTTTTGAATTTTCTCCAAAAGTAAAGTAGTTGCAAACTCATGCTTTTAGAGACTTGTTTGGGCTCATGAGATGAGTAGAAAAACATCAAAAATTTCAGTCCTGCATGATTCTACCAAGACATGTGTGTTCATTGAAACGGCTGGTTTTTGATAGTTTGGGCCCTATTGAATAATGAATGTTTTGAATTTTCTCCAAAAGTAAAGTAGTTGCAAACTCATCCTTTTAGAAACTTGTTTGGGCTGTTGAGAGGAGTAAAAAACATCAAAAATTTCAATCCTGCATGATTCTACCAAGAAATGTGATTCTTCATTCAAAACGCTGGTTTTTGCTATTGGGCTCTATTGAATAATGAATGTTTTGAATTTTCTCCAAAAGTAAAGTAGTTGCAAACTCATGCTTTTAGAGACTTGTTTGGGCTCATGAGAGGAGTAGAAAAACATCAAAAATTTCAGTCCTGCATGATTCTACCAAAAAATGTGTGTTGATTCAAACCGCTGGTTTTTGATAGTTTGGGCCCTATTGAATAATGAATGTTTTGAATTTTCTCCAAAAGTAAAGTAGTTGCAAACTCATGCTTTTAGAGACTTGTTTGGGCTCATGAGAGGAGTAGAAAAACATCAAAAATTTCAGTCCTGCATGATTCTACCAAGAAATGTGTGTTCATTGAAACCGCTGGTTTTTGATAGTTTGGGCCCTATTGAATAATGAATGTTTTGAATTTTCTCCAAAAGTAAAGTAGTTGCAAACTCATCCTTTTAGAAACTTGTTTGGGCTGTTGAGAGGAGTAAAAAACATCAAAAATTTCAATCCTGCATGATTCTACCAAGAAATGTGATTCTTCATTCAAAACGCTGGTTTTTGCTATTGGGCTCTATTGAATAATGAATGTTTTGAATTTTCTCCAAAAGTAAAGTAGTTGCAAACTCATGCTTTTAGAGACTTGTTTGGGCTCATGAGAGGAGTAGAAAAACATCAAAAATTTCAGTCCTGCATGATTCTACCAAGAAATGTGTGTTCATTGAAACCGCTGGTTTTTGATAGTTTGGGCCCTATTGAATAATGAATGTTTTGAATTTTCTCCAAAAGTAAAGTAGTTGCAAACTCATCCTTTTAGAAACTTGTTTGGGCTGTTGAGCGGAGTAAAAAACCATCAAAAATTTCAATCCTGCATGATTCTACCAAGAAATGTGATTCTTCATTCAAAACGCTGGTTTTTGCTATTGGGCTCTATTGAATAATGAATGTTTTGAATTTTCTCCAAAAGTAAAGTAGTTGCAAACTCATGCTTTTAGAGACTTGTTTGGGCTCATGAGAGGAGTAGAAAAACATCAAAAATTTCAGTTCTGCATGATTCTACCAAGAAATGTGTGTTCATTCAAACCGCTGGTTTTTGATAGTTTGGGCCCTATTGAATAATGAATGTTTTGAATTTTCTCCAAAAGTAAAGTAGTTGCAAACTCATCCTTTTAGAAACTTGTTTGGGCTGTTGAGAGGAGTAAAAAACCATCAAAAATTTCAATCCTGCATGATTCTACCAAGAAATGTGATTCTTCATTCAAAACGCTGGTTTTTGCTATTGGGCTCTATTGAATAATGAATGTTTTGAATTTTCTCCAAAAGTAAAGTAGTTGCAAACTCATGCTTTTAGAGACTTGTTTGGGCTCATGAGATGAGTAGAAAAACATCAAAAATTTCAGTCCTGCATGATTCTACCAAGACATGTGTGTTCATTGAAACGGCTGGTTTTTGATAGTTTGGGCCCTATTGAATAATGAATGTTTTGAATTTTCTCCAAAAGTAAAGTAGTTGCAAACTCATCCTTTTAGAAACTTGTTTGGGCTGTTGAGAGGAGTAAAAAACCATCAAAAATTTCAATCCTGCATGATTCTACCAAGAAATGTGATTCTTCATTCAAAACGCTGGTTTTTGCTATTGGGCTCTATTGAATAATGAATGTTTTGAATTTTCTCCAAAAGTAAAGTAGTTGCAAACTCATGCTTTCAGAGACTTGTTTGGGCTCATGAGAGGAGTAGAAAAACATCAAAAATTTCAGTCCTGCATGATTCTACCAAGAAATGTGTGTTGATTCAAACCTCTGGTTTTTGATAGTTTGGGCCCTATTGAATAATGAATGTTTTGAATTTTCTCCAAAAGTAAAGTAGTTGCAAACTCATGCTTTTAGATACTTGTTTGGGCTCATGAGAGGAGTAGAAAAACATCAAAAATTTCAGTCCTGCATGATTCTACCAAGAAATGTGTGTTCATTGAAACCGCTGGTTTTTGATAGTTTGGGCCCTGTTGAATAATGAATGTTTTGAATTTTCTCCAAAAGTAAAGTAGTTGCAAACTCATCCTTTTAGAAACTTGTTTGGGCTGTTGAGAGGAGTAAAAAACCATCAAAAATTTCAATCCTGCATGATTCTACCAAGAAATGTGATTCTTCATTCAAAACGCTGGTTTTTGCTATTGGGCTCTATTGAATAATTAATGCTTTGAATTTTCTCCAAAAGTAAAGTAGTTGCAAACTCATCCTTTTAGAGACTTGTTTGGGCTCATGAGAGGAGTAGAAAAACATCAAAAATTTCAGTCCTGCATGATTCTACCAAGAAATGTGTGTTCATTGAAACCGCTGGTTTTTAATAGTTTGGGCCCTATTGAATAATGAATGTTTTGAATTTTCTCCAAAAGTAAAGTAGTTGCAAACTCATCCTTTTAGAAACTTGTTTGGGCTGTTGAGAGGAGTAAAAAACCATCAAAAATTTCAATCCTGCATGATTCTACCAAGAAATGTGATTCTTCATTCAAAACGCTGGTTTTTGCTATTGGGCTCTATTGAATAATGAATGTTTTGAATTTTCTCCAAAAGTAAGGCTAGTTTCACATTAGCGTTTTTTTGCGCAGCGCATCGGGCGCATAAAAAACGCAAAGAAAAACGCAAAACAAACGCGCGTTTTTTTAACGTCATGCGCACGCTGATGTGTAAAAAAAACGCAGCGTTGTTTGCGTTTTACATGCGTTTTTTGCATGCGTTGGCGTTTTTTATGCGCATGCGTTTTTAAGTGTGACTTTTTTTCCTTTGTCTAGAGAACATTCTAGACTTGTTTAACTCAAAAACGCATGCGCAAAAAAACGCAAGCGTGCGCAAGACCATACGCACGCATGCGTTCCCATAGGCTCCAATGTGGTGTTTTAGCGCATTCCGTGCGCAAGCGTGCGCATGCGTTTTTTTGATGAGACAGGGCGGAACCAAAAATGCAACATGTTGCGTCTGGCGCGCCTGGCGCAAAAGACAAAAAACCGCATGCGCACGAAAACGCAAGTATGCGCAAGACCATGCGCACGTCATGTTAAGTATAGGTGCGCAGTGCGCATGCGCAAGGGTGCGCACGATGCGCTGCGCACAAAAGCGCTAATGTGAAACCAGCCTAAAGTAGTTGCAAACTCATGCTTTTAGAGACTTGTTTGGGCTCATGAGAGGAGTAGAAAAACATCAAAAATTTCAGTCCTGCATGATTCTACCAAGAAATGTGTGTTCATTCAAACCGCTGGTTTTTGATAGTTTGGGCCCTATTGAATAATGAATGTTTTGAATTTTCTCCAAAAGTAAAGTAGTTGCAAACTCATCCTTTTAGAAACTTGTTTGGGCTGTTGAGAGGAGTAAAAAACCATCAAAAATTTCAATCCTGCATGATTCTACCAAGAAATGTGATTCTTCATTCAAAACGCTGGTTTTTGCTATTGGGCTCTATTGAATAATGAATGTTTTGAATTTTCTCCAAAAGTAAAGTAGTTGCAAACTCATGCTTTTAGAGACTTGTTTGGGCTCATGAGAGGAGTAGAAAAACATCAAAAATTTCAGTCCTGCATGATTCTACCAAGAAATGTGTTCATTGAAACCGCTGGTTTTTGATAGTTTGGGCCCTATTGAATAATGAATGTTTTGAATTTTCTCCAAAAGTAAAGTAGTTGCAAACTCATCCTTTTAGAAACTTGTTTGGGCTGTTGAGAGGAGTAAAAAACCATCAAAAATTTCAATCCTGCATGATTCTACCAAGAAATGTGATTCTTCATTCAAAACGCTGGTTTTTGCTATTGGGCTCTATTGAATAATGAATGTTTTGCATTTTCTCCAAAAGTAAAGTAGTTGCAAACTCATGCTTTTAGAGACTTGTTTGGGCTCATGAGAGGAGTAGAAAAACATCAAAAATTTCAGTCCTGCATGATTCTACCAAGAAATGTGTTCATTCAAACCGCTGGTTTTTGATAGTTTGGGCCCTATTGAATAATGAATGTTTTGAATTTTCTCCAAAAGTAAAGTAGTTGCAAACTCATCCTTTTAGAAACTTGTTTGGGCTGTTGAGAGGAGTAAAAAACCATCAAAAATTTCAATCCTGCATGATTCTACCAAGAAATGTGATTCTTCATTCAAAACGCTGGTTTTTGCTATTGGGCTCTATTGAATAATGAATGTTTTGCATTTTCTCCAAAAGTAAAGTAGTTGCAAACTCATGCTTTTAGAGACTTGTTTGGGCTCATGAGAGGAGTAGAAAAACATCAAAAATTTCAGTCCTGCATGATTCTACCAAGAAATGTGTGTTCATTCAAACCGCTGGTTTTTGATAGTTTGGGCCCTATTGAATAATGAATGTTTTGAATTTTCTCCAAAAGTAAAGTAGTTGCAAACTCATGCTTTTAGAGACTTGTTTGGGCTCATGAGAGGAGTAGAAAAACATCAAAAATTTCAGTCCTGCATGATTCTACCAAGAAATGTGTGTTCATTGAAACCGCTGGTTTTTGATAGTTTGGGCCCTATTGAATAATGAATGTTTTGAATTTTCTCCAAAAGTAAAGTAGTTGCAAACTCATCCTTTTAGAAACTTGTTTGGGCTGTTGAGAGGAGTAAAAAACCATCAAAAATTTCAATCCTGCATGATTCTACCAAGAAATGTGATTCTTCATTCAAAACGCTGGTTTTTGCTATTGGGCTCTATTGAATAATGAATGTTTTGAATTTTCTCCAAAAGTAAAGTAGTTGCAAACTCATGCTTTTAGAGACTTGTTTGGGCTCATGAGAGGAGTAGAAAAACATCAAAAATTTTAGTCCTGCATGATTCTACCAAGAAATGTGTGTTCATTGAAACCGCTGGTTTTTGATAGTTTGGGCCCTATTGAATAATGAATGTTTTGAATTTTCTCCAAAAGTAAAGTAGTTGCAAACTCATCCTTTTAGAAACTTGTTTGGGCTGTTGAGAGGAGTAAAAAACCATCAAAAATTTCAATCCTGCATGATTCTACCAAGAAATGTGATTCTTCATTCAAAACGCTGGTTTTTGCTATTGGGCTCTATTGAATAATGAATGTTTTGAATTTTCTCCAAAAGTAAAGTAGTTGCAAACTCATGCTTTTAGAGACTTGTTTGGGCTCATGAGAGGAGTAGAAAAACATCAAAAATTTCAGTCCTGCATGATTCTACCAAGAAATGTGTGTTCATTGAAACCGCTGGTTTTTGATAGTTTGGGCCCTATTGAATAATGAATGTTTTGAATTTTCTCCAAAAGTAAAGTAGTTGCAAACTCATCCTTTTAGAAACTTGTTTGGGCTGTTGAGAGGAGTAAAAAACCATCAAAAATTTCAATCCTGCATGATTCTACCAAGAAATGTGATTCTTCATTCAAAACGCTGGTTTTTGCTATTGGGCTCTATTGAATAATGAATGTTTTGAATTTTCTCCAAAAGTAAAGTAGTTGCAAACTCATGCTTTTAGAGACTTGTTTGGGCTCATGAGAGGAGTAGAAAAACATCAAAAATTTCAGTCCTGCATGATTCTACCAAGAAATGTGTGTTCATTGAAACCGCTGGTTTTTGATAGTTTGGGCCCTATTGAATAATGAATGTTTTGAATTTTCTCCAAAAGTAAAGTAGTTGCAAACTCATCCTTTTAGAAACTTGTTTGGGCTGTTGAGAGGAGTAAAAAACCATCAAAAATTTCAATCCTGCATGATTCTACCAAGAAATGTGATTCTTCATTCAAAACGCTGGTTTTTGCTATTGGGCTCTATTGAATAATGAATGTTTTGAATTTTCTCCAAAAGTAAAGTAGTTGCAAACTCATGCTTTTAGAGACTTGTTTGGGCTCATGAGAGGAGTAGAAAAACATCAAAAATTTCAGTCCTGCATGATTCTACCAAGAAATGTGTGTTTATTGAAACCGCTGGTTTTTGATAGTTTGGGCCCTATTGAATAATGAATGTTTTGAATTTTCTCCAAAAGTAAAGTAGTTGCAAACTCATCCTTTTAGAAACTTGTTTGGGCTGTTGAGAGGAGTAAAAAACCATCAAAAATTTCAATCCTGCATGATTTTACCAAGAAATGTGATTCTTCATTCAAAACCTGATTTTTGCTATTGGGCTCTATTGAATAGTGAATGTTTTGAATTTTCTCCAAAAGTAAAGTAGTTGCAAACTCATGCTTTTAGAGACTTGTTTGGGCTCATGAGAGGAGTAGAAAAACATCAAAAATTTCAGTCCTGCATGATTCTACCAAGAAATGTGTTCATTCAAACCGCTGGTTTTTGATAGTTTGGGCCCTATTGAATAATGAATGTTTTGAATTTTCTCCAAAAGTAAAGTAGTTGCAAACTCATCCTTTTAGAAACTTGTTTGGGCTGTTGAGAGGAGTAAAAAACCATCAAAAATTTCAATCCTGCATGATTCTACCAAGAAATGTGATTCTTCATTCAAAACGCTGGTTTTTGCTCTTGGGCTCTATTGAATAATGAATGTTTTGAATTTTCTCCAAAAGTAAAGTAGTTGCAAACTCATGCTTTTAGAGACTTGTTTGGGCTCATGAGAGGAGTAGAAAAACATCAAAAATTTCAGTCCTGCATGATTCTACCAAGAAATGTGTGTTCATTGAAACCGCTGGTTTTTGATAGTTTGGGCCCTATTGTATAATGAATGTTTTGAATTTTCTCCAAAAGTAAAGTAGTTGCAAACTCATCCTTTTAGAAACTTGTTTGGGCTGTTGAGAGGAGTAAAAAACCATCAAAAATTTCAATCCTGCATGATTCTACCAAGAAATGTGATTCTTCATTCAAAACGCTGGTTTTTGCTATTGGGCTCTATTGAATAATGAATGTTTTGAATTTTCTCCAAAAGTAAAGTAGTTGCAAACTCATGCTTTTAGAGACTTGTTTGGGCTCATGAGATGAGTAGAAAAACATCAAAAATTTCAGTCCTGCATGATTCTACCAAGACATGTGTGTTCATTGAAACGGCTGGTTTTTGATAGTTTGGGCCCTATTGAATAATGAATGTTTTGAATTTTCTCCAAAAGTAAAGTAGTTGCAAACTCATCCTTTTAGAAACTTGTTTGGGCTGTTGAGAGGAGTAAAAAACCATCAAAAATTTCAATCCTGCATGATTCTACCAAGAAATGTGATTCTTCATTCAAAACGCTGGTTTTTGCTATTGGGCTCTATTGAATAATGAATGTTTTGAATTTTCTCCAAAAGTAAAGTAGTTGCAAACTCATGCTTTTAGAGACTTGTTTGGGCTCATGAGAGGAGTAGAAAAACATCAAAAATTTCAGTCCTGCATGATTCTACCAAGAAATGTGTGTTCATTCAAACCGCTGGTTTTTGATAGTTTGGGCCCTATTGAATAATGAATGTTTTGAATTTTCTCCAAAAGTAAAGTAGTTGCAAACTCATGCTTTTAGAGACTTGTTTGGGCTCATGAGAGGAGTAGAAAAACATCAAAAATTTCAGTCCTGCATGATTCTACCAAGAAATGTGTGTTCATTGAAACGGCTGGTTTTTGATAGTTTGGGCCCTCTTGAATAATGAATGTTTTGAATTTTCTCCAAAAGTAAAGTAGTTGCAAACTCATCCTTTTAGAAACTTGTTTGGGCTGTTGAGAGGAGTAAAAAACCATCAAAAATTTCAATCCTGCATGATTCTACCAAGAAATGTGATTCTTCATTCAAAACGCTGGTTTTTGCTATTGGGCTCTATTGAATAATGAATGTTTTGAATTTTCTCCAAAAGTAAAGTAGTTGCAAACTCATGCTTTTAGAGACTTGTTTGGGCTCATGAGAGGAGTAGAAAAACATCAAAAATTTCAGTCCTGCATGATTCTACCAAGAAATGTGTGTTCATTCAAACCGCTGGTTTTTGATAGTTTGGGCCCTATTGAATAATGAATGTTTTGAATTTTATCCAAAAGTAAAGTAGTTGCAAACTCATCCTTTTAGAGACTTGCTTGGGCTCATGAGAGGAGTAGAAAAACATCAAAAATTTCAGTCCTGCATGATTCTACCAAGAAATGTGTGTTCATTGAAACCGCTGGTTTTTGATAGTTTGGGCCCTATTGAATAATGAATGTTTTGAATTTTCTCCAAAAGTAAAGTAGTTGCAAACTCATGCTTTTAGAGACTTGTTTGGGCTCATGAGAGGAGTAGAAAAACATCAAAAATTTCAGTCCTGCATGATTCTACCAAGAAATGTGTGTTCATTCAAACCGCTGGTTTTTGATAGTTTGGGCCCTATTGAATAATGAATGTTTTGAATTTTCTCCAAAAGTAAAGTAGTTGCAAACTCATCCTTTTAGAAACTTGTTTGGGCTGTTGAGAGGAGTAAAAAACCATCAAAAATTTCAATCCTGCATGATTTTACCAAGAAATGTGATTCTTCATTCAAAACCTGATTTTTGCTATTTTGCTCTATTGAATAGTGAATGTTTTGAATTTTCTCCAAAAGTAAAGTAGTTGCAAACTCATGCTTTTAGAGACTTGTTTGGGCTCATGAGAGGAGTAGAAAAACATCAAAAATTTCAGTCCTGCATGATTCTACCAAGAAATGTGTGTTCATTGAAACCGCTGGTTTTTGATAGTTTGGGCCCTATTGTATAATGAATGTTTTGAATTTTCTCCAAAAGTAAAGTAGTTGCAAACTCATCCTTTTAGAAACTTGTTTGGGCTGTTGAGAGGAGTAAAAAACCATCAAAAATTTCAATCCTGCATGATTCTACCAAGAAATGTGATTCTTCATTCAAAACGCTGGTTTTTGCTATTGGGCTCTATTGAATAATGAATGTTTTGAATTTTCTCCAAAAGTAAAGTAGTTGCAAACTCATGCTTTTAGAGACTTGTTTGGGCTCATGAGATGAGTAGAAAAACATCAAAAATTTCAGTCCTGCATGATTCTACCAAGACATGTGTGTTCATTGAAACGGCTGGTTTTTGATAGTTTGGGCCCTATTGAATAATGAATGTTTTGAATTTTCTCCAAAAGTAAAGTAGTTGCAAACTCATCCTTTTAGAAACTTGTTTGGGCTGTTGAGAGGAGTAAAAAACCATCAAAAATTTCAATCCTGCATGATTCTACCAAGAAATGTGATTCTTCATTCAAAACGCTGGTTTTTGCTATTGGGCTCTATTGAATAATGAATGTTTTGAATTTTCTCCAAAAGTATAGTTGCAAACTCATGCTTTTAGAGACTTGTTTGGGCTCATGAGAGGAGTAGAAAAACATCAAAAATTTCAGTCCTGCATGATTCTACCAAGAAATGTGTGTTCATTCAAACCGCTGGTTTTTGATAGTTTGGGCCCTATTGAATAATGAATGTTTTGAATTTTCTCCAAAAGTAAAGTAGTTGCAAACTCATGCTTTTAGAGACTTGTTTGGGCTCATGAGAGGAGTAGAAAAACATCAAAAATTTCAGTCCTGCATGATTCTACCAAGAAATGTGTGTTCATTGAAACCGCTGGTTTTTGATAGTTTGGGCCCTATTGAATAATGAATGTTTTGAATTTTCTCCAAAAGTAAAGTAGTTGCAAACTCATCCTTTTAGAAACTTGTTTGGGCTGTTGAGAGGAGTAAAAAACCATCAAAAATTTCAGTCCTGCATGATTCTACCAAGAAATGTGTGTTCATTCAAACCGCTGGTTTTTGATAGTTTGGGCCCTATTGAATAATGAATGTTTTGAATTTTCTCCAAAAGTAAAGTAGTTGCAAACTCATGCTTTTAGAGACTTGTTTGGGCTCATGAGAGGAGTAGAAAAACATCAAAAATTTCAGTCCTGCATGATTCTACCAAGAAATGTGTGTTCATTGAAACCGCTGGTTTTTGATAGTTTGGGCCCTATTGAATAATGAATGTTTTGAATTTTCTCCAAAAGTAAAGTAGTTGCAAACTCATCCTTTTAGAAACTTGTTTGGGCTGTTGAGAGGAGTAAAAAACCATCAAAAATTTCAATCCTGCATGATTCTACCAAGAAATGTGATTCTTCATTCAAAACGCTGGTTTTTGCTATTGGGCTCTATTGAATAATGAATGTTTTGAATTTTCTCCAAAAGTAAAGTAGTTGCAAACTCATGCTTTTAGAGACTTGTTTGGGCTCATGAGATGAGTAGAAAAACATCAAAAATTTCAGTCCTGCATGATTCTACCAAGACATGTGTGTTCATTGAAACGGCTGGTTTTTGATAGTTTGGGCCCTATTGAATAATGAATGTTTTGAATTTTCTCCAAAAGTAAAGTAGTTGCAAACTCATCCTTTTAGAAACTTGTTTGGGCTGTTGAGAGGAGTAAAAAACCATCAAAAATTTCAATCCTGCATGATTCTACCAAGAAATGTGATTCTTCATTCAAAACGCTGGTTTTTGCTATTGGGCTCTATTGAATAATGAATGTTTTGAATTTTCTCCAAAAGTAAAGTAGTTGCAAACTCATGCTTTTAGAGACTTGTTTGGGCTCATGAGAGGAGTAGAAAAACATCAAAAATTTCAGTCCTGCATGATTCTACCAAGAAATGTGTGTTCATTGAAACCGCTGGTTTTTGATAGTTTGGGCCCTATTGAATAATGAATGTTTTGAATTTTCTCCAAAAGTAAAGTAGTTGCAAACTCATCCTTTTAGAAACTTGTTTGGGCTGTTGAGAGGAGTAAAAAACCATCAAAAATTTCAATCCTGCATGATTCTACCAAGAAATGTGATTCTTCATTCAAAACGCTGGTTTTTGCTATTGGGCTCTATTGAATAATGAATGTTTTGAATTTTCTCCAAAAGTAAAGTAGTTGCAAACTCATGCTTTTAGAGAGTTGTTTGGGCTCATGAGATGAGTAGAAAAACATCAAAAATTTCAGTCCTGCATGATTCTACCAAGACATGTGTGTTCATTGAAACGGCTGGTTTTTGATAGTTTGGGCCCTATTGAATAATGAATGTTTTGAATTTTCTCCAAAAGTAAAGTAGTTGCAAACTCATCCTTTTAGAAACTTGTTTGGGCTGTTGAGAGGAGTAAAAAACCATCAAAACTTTCAATCCTGCATGATTCTACCAAGAAATGTGATTCTTCATTCAAAACGCTGGTTTTTGCTATTGGGCTCTATTGAATAATGAATGTTTTGAATTTTCTCCAAAAGTAAAGTAGTTGCAAACTCATGCTTTTAGAGACTTGTTTGGGCTCATGAGAGGAGTAGAAAAACATCAAAAATTTCAGTCCTGCATGATTCTACCAAGAAATGTGTGTTCATTCAAACCGCTGGTTTTTGATAGTTTGGGCCATATTGAATAATGAATGTTTAGAATTTTCTCCAAAAGTAAAGTAGTTGCAAACTCATGCTTTTAGAGACTTGTTTGGGCTCATGAGAGGAGTAGAAAAACATCAAAAATTTCAGTCGTGCATGATTCTACCAAGAAATGTGTGTTCATTGAAACCGCTGGTTTTTGATAGTTTGGGCCCTATTGAATAATGAATGTTTTGAATTTTCTCCAAAAGTAAAGTAGTTGCAAACTCATCCTTTTAGAAACTTGTTTGGGCTGTTGAGAGGAGTAAAAAACCATCAAAAATTTCAATCCTGCATGATTTTACCAAGAAATGTGATTCTTCATTCAAAACCTGATTTTTGCTATTGGGCTCTATTGAGTAGTGAATGTTTTGAATTTTCTCCAAAAGTAAAGTAGTTGCAAACTCATGCTTTTAGAGATTGTTTGGGCTCATGAGAGGAGTAGAAAAACATCAAAAATTTCAGTCCTGCATGATTCTACCAAGAAATGTATTCATTCAAACCGCTGGTTTTTGATAGTTTGGGCCCTATTGAATAATGAATGTTTTGAATTTTCTCCAAAAGTAAAGTAGTTGCAAACTCATCCTTTTAGAAACTTGTTTGGGCTGTTGAGAGGAGTAAAAAACCATCAAAAATTTCAATCCTGCATGATTCTACCAAGAAATGTGATTCTTCATTCAAAACGCTGGTTTTTGCTATTGGGCTCTATTGAATAATGAATGTTTTGAATTTTCTCCAAAAGTAAAGTAGTTGCAAACTCATGCTTTTAGAGACTTGTTTGGGCTCATGAGAGGAGTAGAAAAACATCAAAAATTTCAGTCCTGCATGATTCTACCAAGAAATGTGTGTTCATTGAAACGGCTGGTTTTTGATAGTTTGGGCCCTATTGTATAATGAATGTTTTGAATTTTCTACAAAAGTAAAGTAGTTGCAAACTCATCCTTTTAGAAACTTGTTTGGGCTGTTGAGAGGAGTAAAAAACCATCAAAAATTTCAATCCTGCATGATTCTACCAAGAAATGTGATTCTTCATTCAAAACGCTGGTTTTTGCTATTGGGCTCTATTGAATAATGAATGTTTTGAATTTTCTCCAAAAGTAAAGTAGTTGCAAACTCATGCTTTTAGAGACTTGTTTGGGCTCATGAGAGGAGTAGAAAAACATCAAAAATTTCAGTCCTGCATGATTCTACCAAGAAATGTGTGTTCATTGAAACCGCTGGTTTTTGATAGTTTGGGCCCTATTGAATAATGAATGTTTTGAATTTTCTCCAAAAGTAAAGTAGTTGCAAACTCATGCTTTTAGAGACTTGTTTGGGCTCATGAGAGGAGTAGAAAAACATCAAAAATTTCAGTCCTGCATGATTCTACCAAGAAATGTGTGTTCATTCAAACCGCTGGTTTTTGATAGTTTGGGCCCTATTGAATAATGAATGTTTTGAATTTTCTCCAAAAGTAAAGTAGTTGCAAACTCATCCTTTTAGAAACTTGTTTGGACTGTTGAGCGGAGTAAAAAACCATCAAAAATTTCAATCCTGCATGATTCTACCAAGAAATGTGATTCTTCATTCAAAACGCTGGTTTTTGCTATTGGGCTCTATTGAATAATGAATGTTTTGAATTTTCTCCAAAAGTAAAGTAGTTGCAAACTCATGCTTTTAGAGACTTGTTTGGGCTCATGAGAGGAGTAGAAAAACATCAAAAATTTCAGTCCTGCATGATTCTACCAAGAAATGTGTGTTCATTGAAACCGCTGGTTTTTGATAGTTTGGGCCCTATTGAATAATGAATGTTTTGAATTTTCTCCAAAAGTAAAGTAGTTGCAAACTCATCCTTTTAGAAACTTGTTTGGGCTGTTGAGAGGAGTAAAAAACCATCAAAAATTTCAATCCTGCATGATTCTACCAAGAAATGTGATTCTTCATTCAAAACGCTGGTTTTTGCTATTGGGCTCTATTGAATAATGAATGTTTTGAATTTTCTCCAAAAGTAAAGTAGTTGCAAACTCATGCTTTTAGAGACTTGTTTGGGCTCATGAGATGAGTAGAAAAACATCAAAAATTTCAGTCCTGCATGATTCTACCAAGACATGTGTGTTCATTGAAACGGCTGGTTTTTGATAGTTTGGGCCCTATTGAATAATGAATGTTTTGAATTTTCTCCAAAAGTAAAGTAGTTGCAAACTCATCCTTTTAGAAACTTGTTTGGGCTGTTGAGAGGAGTAAAAAACATCAAAAATTTCAATCCTGCATGATTCTACCAAGAAATGTGATTCTTCATTCAAAACGCTGGTTTTTGCTATTGGGCTCTATTGAATAATGAATGTTTTGAATTTTCTCCAAAAGTAAAGTAGTTGCAAACTCATGCTTTTAGAGACTTGTTTGGGCTCATGAGAGGAGTAGAAAAACATCAAAAATTTCAGTCCTGCATGATTCTACCAAGAAATGTGTGTTGATTCAAACCGCTGGTTTTTGATAGTTTGGGCCCTATTGAATAATGAATGTTTTGAATTTTCTCCAAAAGTAAAGTAGTTGCAAACTCATGCTTTTAGAGACTTGTTTGGGCTCATGAGAGGAGTAGAAAAACATCAAAAATTTCAGTCCTGCATGATTCTACCAAGAAATGTGTGTTCATTGAAACCGCTGGTTTTTGATAGTTTGGGCCCTATTGAATAATGAATGTTTTGAATTTTCTCCAAAAGTAAAGTAGTTGCAAACTCATCCTTTTAGAAACTTGTTTGGGCTGTTGAGAGGAGTAAAAAACATCAAAAATTTCAATCCTGCATGATTCTACCAAGAAATGTGATTCTTCATTCAAAACGCTGGTTTTTGCTATTGGGCTCTATTGAATAATGAATGTTTTGAATTTTCTCCAAAAGTAAAGTAGTTGCAAACTCATGCTTTTAGAGACTTGTTTGGGCTCATGAGAGGAGTAGAAAAACATCAAAAATTTCAGTCCTGCATGATTCTACCAAGAAATGTGTGTTCATTGAAACCGCTGGTTTTTGATAGTTTGGGCCCTATTGAATAATGAATGTTTTGAATTTTCTCCAAAAGTAAAGTAGTTGCAAACTCATCCTTTTAGAAACTTGTTTGGGCTGTTGAGAGGAGTAAAAAACCATCAAAAATTTCAATCCTGCATGATTCTACCAAGAAATGTGATTCTTCATTCAAAACGCTGGTTTTTGCTATTGGGCTCTATTGAATAATGAATGTTTTGAATTTTCTCCAAAAGTAAAGTAGTTGCAAACTCATGCTTTTAGAGACTTGTTTGGGCTCATGAGAGGAGTAGAAAAACATCAAAAATTTCAGTTCTGCATGATTCTACCAAGAAATGTGTTCATTCAAACCGCTGGTTTTTGATAGTTTGGGCCCTATTGAATAATGAATGTTTTGAATTTTCTCCAAAAGTAAAGTAGTTGCAAACTCATCCTTTTAGAAACTTGTTTGGGCTGTTGAGAGGAGTAAAAAACCATCAAAAATTTCAATCCTGCATGATTCTACCAAGAAATGTGATTCTTCATTCAAAACGCTGGTTTTTGCTATTGGGCTCTATTGAATAATGAATGTTTTGAATTTTCTCCAAAATTAAAGTAGTTGCAAACTCATGCTTTTAGAGACTTGTTTGGGCTCATGAGATGAGTAGAAAAACATCAAAAATTTCAGTCCTGCATGATTCTACCAAGACATGTGTGTTCATTGAAACGGCTGGTTTTTGATAGTTTGGGCCCTATTGAATAATGAATGTTTTGAATTTTCTCCAAAAGTAAAGTAGTTGCAAACTCATCCTTTTAGAAACTTGTTTGGGCTGTTGAGAGGAGTAAAAAACCATCAAAAATTTCAATCCTGCATGATTCTACCAAGAAATGTGATTTTTCATTCAAAACGCTGGTTTTTGCTATTGGGCTCTATTGAATAATGAATGTTTTGAATTTTCTCCAAAAGTAAAGTAGTTGCAAACTCATGCTTTCAGAGACTTGTTTGGGCTCATGAGAGGAGTAGAAAAACATCAAAAATTTCAGTCCTGCATGATTCTACCAAGAAATGTGTGTTGATTCAAACCTCTGGTTTTTGATAGTTTGGGCCCTATTGAATAATGAATGTTTTGAATTTTCTCCAAAAGTAAAGTAGTTGCAAACTCATGCTTTTGGATACTTGTTTGGGCTCATGAGAGGAGTAGAAAAACATCAAAAATTTCAGTCCTGCATGATTCTACCAAGAAATGTGTGTTCATTGAAACCGCTGGTTTTTGATAGTTTGGGCCCTGTTGAATAATGAATGTTTTGAATTTTCTCCAAAAGTAAAGTAGTTGCAAACTCATCCTTTTAGAAACTTGTTTGGGCTGTTGAGAGGAGTAAAAAACCATCAAAAATTTCAATCCTGCATGATTCTACCAAGAAATGTGATTCTTCATTCAAAACGCTGGTTTTTGCTATTGGGCTCTATTGAATAATTAATGCTTTGAATTTTCTCCAAAAGTAAAGTAGTTGCAAACTCATCCTTTTAGAGACTTGTTTGGGCTCATGAGAGGAGTAGAAAAACATCAAAAATTTCAGTCCTGCATGATTCTACCAAGAAATGTGTGTTCATTGAAACCGCTGGTTTTTGATAGTTTGGGCCCTATTGAATAATGAATGTTTTGAATTTTCTCCAAAAGTAAAGTAGTTGCAAACTCATCCTTTTAGAAACTTGTTTGGGCTGTTGAGAGGAGTAAAAAACCATCAAAAATTTCAATCCTGCATGATTCTACCAAGAAATGTGATTCTTCATTCAAAACGCTGGTTTTTGCTATTGGGCTCTATTGAATAATGAATGTTTTGAATTTTCTCCATAAGTAAGGCTAGTTTCACATTAGCGTTTTTTTGCGCAGCGCATCGGGCGCATAAAAAACGCAAAGAAAAACGCAAAACAAACGCGCGTTTTTTTAACGTCATGCGCACGCTGATGTGTAAAAAAAACGCAGCGTTGTTTGCGTTTTACATGCGTTTTTTGCATGCGTTGGCGTTTTTTATGCGCATGCGTTTTTAAGTGTGACGTTTTTTCCATTGTCTAGAGAACATTCTAGACTTGTTTAACTCAAAAACGCATGCGCAAAAAAACGCAAGCGTGCGCAAGACCATGCGCACGCATGCGTTCCCATAGGCTCCAATGTGGTGTTTTAGCGCATTCCGTGCGCAAGCGTGCGCATGCGTTTTTTTGATGAGACAGGGCGGAACCAAAAATGCAACATGTTGCGTCTGGCGCGCCTGGCGCAAAAGACAAAAAACCGCATGCGCACGAAAACGCAAGTATGCGCAAGACCATGCGCACGTCATGTTAAGTATAGGTGCGCAGTGCGCATGCGCACGGGTGCGCACGATGTGCTGCGCACAAAAGCGCTAATGTGAAACCAGCCTAAAGTAGTTGCAAACTCATGCTTTTAGAGACTTGTTTGGGCTCATGAGAGGAGTAGAAAAACATCAAAAATTTCAGTCCTGCATGATTCTACCAAGAAATGTGTGTTCATTGAAACCGCTGGTTTTTGATAGTTTGGGCCCTATTGAATAATGAATGTTTTGAATTTTCTCCAAAAGTAAAGTAGTTGCAAACTCATCCTTTTAGAAACTTGTTTGGGCTGTTGAGAGGAGTAAAAAACCATCAAAAATTTCAATCCTGCATGATTCTACCAAGAAATGTGATTCTTCATTCAAAACGCTGGTTTTTGCTATTGGGCTCTATTGAATAATGAATGTTTTGAATTTTCTCCAAAAGTAAAGTAGTTGCAAACTCATGCTTTTAGAGACTTGTTTGGGCTCATGAGAGGAGTAGAAAAACATCAAAAATTTCAGTCCTGCATGATTCTACCAAGAAATGTGTTCATTGAAACCGCTGGTTTTTGATAGTTTGGGCCCTATTGAATAATGAATGTTTTGAATTTTCTCCAAAAGTAAAGTAGTTGCAAACTCATCCTTTTAGAAACTTGTTTGGGCTGTTGAGAGGAGTAAAAAACCATCAAAAATTTCAATCCTGCATGATTCTACCAAGAAATGTGATTCTTCATTCAAAACGCTGGTTTTTGCTATTGGGCTCTATTGAATAATGAATGTTTTGCATTTTCTCCAAAAGTAAAGTAGTTGCAAACTCATGCTTTTAGAGACTTGTTTGGGCTCATGAGAGGAGTAGAAAAACATCAAAAATTTCAGTCCTGCATGATTCTACCAAGAAATGTGTTCATTCAAACCGCTGGTTTTTGATAGTTTGGGCCCTATTGAATAATGAATGTTTTGAATTTTCTCCAAAAGTAAAGTAGTTGCAAACTCATCCTTTTAGAAACTTGTTTGGGCTGTTGAGAGGAGTAAAAAACCATCAAAAATTTCAATCCTGCATGATTCTACCAAGAAATGTGATTCTTCATTCAAAACGCTGGTTTTTGCTATTGGGCTCTATTGAATAATGAATGTTTTGAATTTTCTCCAAAAGTAAAGTAGTTGCAAACTCATGCTTTTAGAGACTTGTTTGGGCTCATGAGAGGAGTAGAAAAACATCAAAAATTTCAGTCCTGCATGATTCTACCAAGAAATGTGTGTTGATTCAAACCGCTGGTTTTTGATAGTTTGGGCCCTATTGAATAATGAATGTTTTGAATTTTCTCCAAAAGTAAAGTAGTTGCAAACTCATGCTTTTAGAGACTTGTTTGGGCTCATGAGAGGAGTAGAAAAACATCAAAAATTTCAGTCCTGCATGATTCTACCAAGAAATGTGTGTTCATTGAAACCGCTGGTTTTTGATAGTTTGGGCCCTATTGAATAATGAATGTTTTGAATTTTCTCCAAAAGTAAAGTAGTTGCAAACTCATCCTTTTAGAAACTTGTTTGGGCTGTTGAGAGGAGTAAAAAACCATCAAAAATTTCAATCCTGCATGATTCTACCAAGAAATGTGATTCTTCATTCAAAACGCTGGTTTTTGCTATTGGGCTCTATTGAATAATGAATGTTTTGAATTTTCTCCAAAAGTAAAGTAGTTGCAAACTCATGCTTTTAGAGACTTGTTTGGGCTCATGAGAGGAGTAGAAAAACATCAAAAATTTCAGTCCTGCATGATTCTACCAAGAAATGTGTGTTCATTGAAACCGCTGGTTTTTGATAGTTTGGGCCCTATTGAATAATGAATGTTTTGAATTTTCTCCAAAAGTAAAGTAGTTGCAAACTCATCCTTTTAGAAACTTGTTTGGGCTGTTGAGAGGAGTAAAAAACCATCAAAAATTTCAATCCTGCATGATTCTACCAAGAAATGTGATTCTTCATTCAAAACGCTGGTTTTTGCTATTGGGCTCTATTGAATAATGAATGTTTTGAATTTTCTCCAAAAGTAAAGTAGTTGCAAACTCATGCTTTTAGAGAATTGTTTGGGCTCATGAGATGAGTAGAAAAACATCAAAAATTTCAGTCCTGCATGATTCTACCAAGACATGTGTGTTCATTGAAACGGCTGGTTTTTGATAGTTTGGGCCCTATTGAATAATGAATGTTTTGAATTTTCTCCAAAAGTAAAGTAGTTGCAAACTCATCCTTTTAGAAACTTGTTTGGGCTGTTGAGAGGAGTAAAAAACATCAAAAATTTCAATCCTGCATGATTCTACCAAGAAATGTGATTCTTCATTCAAAACGCTGGTTTTTGCTATTGGGCTCTATTGAATAATGAATGTTTTGAATTTTCTCCAAAAGTAAAGTAGTTGCAAACTCATGCTTTTAGAGACTTGTTTGGGCTCATGAGAGGAGTAGAAAAACATCAAAAATTTCAGTCCTGCATGATTCTACCAAGAAATGTGTGTTGATTCAAACCGCTGGTTTTTGATAGTTTGGGCCCTATTGAATAATGAATGTTTTGAATTTTCTCCAAAAGTAAAGTAGTTGCAAACTCATGCTTTTAGAGACTTGTTTGGGCTCATGAGAGGAGTAGAAAAACATCAAAAATTTCAGTCCTGCATGATTCTACCAAGAAATGTGTGTTCATTGAAACCGCTGGTTTTTGATAGTTTGGGCCCTATTGAATAATGAATGTTTTGAATTTTCTCCAAAAGTAAAGTAGTTGCAAACTCATCCTTTTAGAAACTTGTTTGGGCTGTTGAGAGGAGTAAAAAACATCAAAAATTTCAATCCTGCATGATTCTACCAAGAAATGTGATTCTTCATTCAAAACGCTGGTTTTTGCTATTGGGCTCTATTGAATAATGAATGTTTTGAATTTTCTCCAAAAGTAAAGTAGTTGCAAACTCATGCTTTTAGAGACTTGTTTGGGCTCATGAGAGGAGTAGAAAAACATCAAAAATTTCAGTCCTGCATGATTCTACCAAGAAATGTGTGTTCATTGAAACCGCTGGTTTTTGATAGTTTGGGCCCTATTGAATAATGAATGTTTTGAATTTTCTCCAAAAGTAAAGTAGTTGCAAACTCATCCTTTTAGAAACTTGTTTGGGCTGTTGAGAGGAGTAAAAAACCATCAAAAATTTCAATCCTGCATGATTCTACCAAGAAATGTGATTCTTCATTCAAAACGCTGGTTTTTGCTATTGGGCTCTATTGAATAATGAATGTTTTGAATTTTCTCCAAAAGTAAAGTAGTTGCAAACTCATGCTTTTAGAGACTTGTTTGGGCTCATGAGAGGAGTAGAAAAACATCAAAAATTTCAGTTCTGCATGATTCTACCAAGAAATGTGTGTTCATTCAAACCGCTGGTTTTTGATAGTTTGGGCCCTATTGAATAATGAATGTTTTGAATTTTCTCCAAAAGTAAAGTAGTTGCAAACTCATCCTTTTAGAAACTTGTTTGGGCTGTTGAGAGGAGTAAAAAACCATCAAAAATTTCAATCCTGCATGATTCTACCAAGAAATGTGATTCTTCATTCAAAACGCTGGTTTTTGCTATTGGGCTCTATTGAATAATGAATGTTTTGAATTTTCTCCAAAATTAAAGTAGTTGCAAACTCATGCTTTTAGAGACTTGTTTGGGCTCATGAGATGAGTAGAAAAACATCAAAAATTTCAGTCCTGCATGATTCTACCAAGACATGTGTGTTCATTGAAACGGCTGGTTTTTGATAGTTTGGGCCCTATTGAATAATGAATGTTTTGAATTTTCTCCAAAAGTAAAGTAGTTGCAAACTCATCCTTTTAGAAACTTGTTTGGGCTGTTGAGAGGAGTAAAAAACCATCAAAAATTTCAATCCTGCATGATTCTACCAAGAAATGTGATTTTTCATTCAAAACGCTGGTTTTTGCTATTGGGCTCTATTGAATAATGAATGTTTTGAATTTTCTCCAAAAGTAAAGTAGTTGCAAACTCATGCTTTCAGAGACTTGTTTGGGCTCATGAGAGGAGTAGAAAAACATCAAAAATTTCAGTCCTGCATGATTCTACCAAGAAATGTGTGTTGATTCAAACCTCTGGTTTTTGATAGTTTGGGCCCTATTGAATAATGAATGTTTTGAATTTTCTCCAAAAGTAAAGTAGTTGCAAACTCATGCTTTTAGATACTTGTTTGGGCTCATGAGAGGAGTAGAAAAACATCAAAAATTTCAGTCCTGCATGATTCTACCAAGAAATGTGTGTTCATTGAAACCGCTGGTTTTTGATAGTTTGGGCCCTGTTGAATAATGAATGTTTTGAATTTTCTCCAAAAGTAAAGTAGTTGCAAACTCATCCTTTTAGAAACTTGTTTGGGCTGTTGAGAGGAGTAAAAAACCATCAAAAATTTCAATCCTGCATGATTCTACCAAGAAATGTGATTCTTCATTCAAAACGCTGGTTTTTGCTATTGGGCTCTATTGAATAATTAATGCTTTGAATTTTCTCCAAAAGTAAAGTAGTTGCAAACTCATCCTTTTAGAGACTTGTTTGGGCTCATGAGAGGAGTAGAAAAACATCAAAAATTTCAGTCCTGCATGATTCTACCAAGAAATGTGTGTTCATTGAAACCGCTGGTTTTTGATAGTTTGGGCCCTATTGAATAATGAATGTTTTGAATTTTCTCCAAAAGTAAAGTAGTTGCAAACTCATCCTTTTAGAAACTTGTTTGGGCTGTTGAGAGGAGTAAAAAACCATCAAAAATTTCAATCCTGCATGATTCTACCAAGAAATGTGATTCTTCATTCAAAACGCTGGTTTTTGCTATTGGGCTCTATTGAATAATGAATGTTTTGAATTTTCTCCATAAGTAAGGCTAGTTTCACATTAGCGTTTTTTTGCGCAGCGCATCGGGCGCATAAAAAACGCAAAGAAAAACGCAAAACAAACGCGCGTTTTTTTAACGTCATGCGCACGCTGATGTGTAAAAAAAATGCAGCGTTGTTTGCGTTTTACATGCGTTTTTTGCATGCGTTGGCGTTTTTTATGCGCATGCGTTTTTAAGTGTGACGTTTTTTCCATTGTCTAGAGAACATTCTAGACTTGTTTAACTCAAAAACGCATGCGCAAAAAAAACGCAAGCGTGCGCAAGACCATGCGCACGCATGCGTTCCCATAGGCTCCAATGTGGTGTTTTAGCGCATTCCGTGCGCAAGCGTGCGCATGCGTTTTTTTGATGAGACAGGGCGGAACCAAAAATGCAACATGTTGCGTCTGGCGCGCCTGGCGCAAAAGACAAAAAACCGCATGCGCACGAAAACGCAAGTATGCGCAAGACCATGCGCACGTCATGTTAAGTATAGGTGCGCAGTGCGCATGCGCACGGGTGCGCACGATGTGCTGCGCACAAAAGCGCTAATGTGAAACCAGCCTAAAGTAGTTGCAAACTCATGCTTTTAGAGACTTGTTTGGGCTCATGAGAGGAGTAGAAAAACATCAAAAATTTCAGTCCTGCATGATTCTACCAAGAAATGTGTGTTCATTGAAACCGCTGGTTTTTGATAGTTTGGGCCCTATTGAATAATGAATGTTTTGAATTTTCTCCAAAAGTAAAGTAGTTGCAAACTCATCCTTTTAGAAACTTGTTTGGGCTGTTGAGAGGAGTAAAAAACCATCAAAAATTTCAATCCTGCATGATTCTACCAAGAAATGTGATTCTTCATTCAAAACGCTGGTTTTTGCTATTGGGCTCTATTGAATAATGAATGTTTTGAATTTTCTCCAAAAGTAAAGTAGTTGCAAACTCATGCTTTTAGAGACTTGTTTGGGCTCATGAGAGGAGTAGAAAAACATCAAAAATTTCAGTCCTGCATGATTCTACCAAGAAATGTGTTCATTGAAACCGCTGGTTTTTGATAGTTTGGGCCCTATTGAATAATGAATGTTTTGAATTTTCTCCAAAAGTAAAGTAGTTGCAAACTCATCCTTTTAGAAACTTGTTTGGGCTGTTGAGAGGAGTAAAAAACCATCAAAAATTTCAATCCTGCATGATTCTACCAAGAAATGTGATTCTTCATTCAAAACGCTGGTTTTTGCTATTGGGCTCTATTGAATAATGAATGTTTTGCATTTTCTCCAAAAGTAAAGTAGTTGCAAACTCATGCTTTTAGAGACTTGTTTGGGCTCATGAGAGGAGTAGAAAAACATCAAAAATTTCAGTCCTGCATGATTCTACCAAGAAATGTGTTCATTCAAACCGCTGGTTTTTGATAGTTTGGGCCCTATTGAATAATGAATGTTTTGAATTTTCTCCAAAAGTAAAGTAGTTGCAAACTCATCCTTTTAGAAACTTGTTTGGGCTGTTGAGAGGAGTAAAAAACCATCAAAAATTTCAATCCTGCATGATTCTACCAAGAAATGTGATTCTTCATTCAAAACGCTGGTTTTTGCTATTGGGCTCTATTGAATAATGAATGTTTTGCATTTTCTCCAAAAGTAAAGTAGTTGCAAACTCATGCTTTTAGAGACTTGTTTGGGCTCATGAGATGAGTAGAAAAACATCAAAAATTTCAGTCCTGCATGATTCTACCAAGACATGTGTGTTCATTGAAACGGCTGGTTTTTGATAGTTTGGGCCCTATTGAATAATGAATGTTTTGAATTTTCTCCAAAAGTAAAGTAGTTGCAAACTCATCCTTTTAGAAACTTGTTTGGGCTGTTGAGAGGAGTAAAAAACCATCAAAAATTTCAATCCTGCATGATTCTACCAAGAAATGTGATTCTTCATTCAAAACGCTGGTTTTTGCTATTGGGCTCTATTGAATAATGAATGTTTTGAATTTTCTCCAAAAGTAAAGTAGTTGCAAACTCATGCTTTTAGAGACTTGTTTGGGCTCATGAGAGGAGTAGAAAAACATCAAAAATTTCAGTCCTGCATGATTCTACCAAGAAATGTGTGTTGATTCAAACCGCTGGTTTTTGATAGTTTGGGCCCTATTGAATAATGAATGTTTTGAATTTTCTCCAAAAGTAAAGTAGTTGCAAACTCATGCTTTTAGAGACTTGTTTGGGCTCATGAGAGGAGTAGAAAAACATCAAAAATTTCAGTCCTGCATGATTCTACCAAGAAATGTGTGTTCATTGAAACCGCTGGTTTTTGATAGTTTGGGCCCTATTGAATAATGAATGTTTTGAATTTTCTCCAAAAGTAAAGTAGTTGCAAACTCATCCTTTTAGAAACTTGTTTGGGCTGTTGAGAGGAGTAAAAAACCATCAAAAATTTCAATCCTGCATGATTCTACCAAGAAATGTGATTCTTCATTCAAAACGCTGGTTTTTGCTATTGGGCTCTATTGAATAATGAATGTTTTGAATTTTCTCCAAAAGTAAAGTAGTTGCAAACTCATGCTTTTAGAGACTTGTTTGGGCTCATGAGAGGAGTAGAAAAACATCAAAAATTTCAGTCCTGCATGATTCTACCAAGAAATGTGTGTTCATTGAAACCGCTGGTTTTTGATAGTTTGGGCCCTATTGAATAATGAATGTTTTGAATTTTCTCCAAAAGTAAAGTAGTTGCAAACTCATCCTTTTAGAAACTTGTTTGGGCTGTTGAGAGGAGTAAAAAACCATCAAAAATTTCAATCCTGCATGATTCTACCAAGAAATGTGATTCTTCATTCAAAACGCTGGTTTTTGCTATTGGGCTCTATTGAATAATGAATGTTTTGAATTTTCTCCAAAAGTAAAGTAGTTGCAAACTCATGCTTTTAGAGACTTGTTTGGGCTCATGAGATGAGTAGAAAAACATCAAAAATTTCAGTCCTGCATGATTCTACCAAGACATGTGTGTTCATTGAAACGGCTGGTTTTTGATAGTTTGGGCCCTATTGAATAATGAATGTTTTGAATTTTCTCCAAAAGTAAAGTAGTTGCAAACTCATCCTTTTAGAAACTTGTTTGGGCTGTTGAGAGGAGTAAAAAACCATCAAAAATTTCAATCCTGCATGATTCTACCAAGAAATGTGATTCTTCATTCAAAACGCTGGTTTTTGCTATTGGGCTCTATTGAATAATGAATGTTTTGAATTTTCTCCAAAAGTAAAGTAGTTGCAAACTCATGCTTTTAGAGACTTGTTTGGGCTCATGAGAGGAGTAGAAAAACATCAAAAATTTCAGTCCTGCATGATTCTACCAAGAAATGTGTGTTGATTCAAACCGCTGGTTTTTGATAGTTTGGGCCCTATTGAATAATGAATGTTTTGAATTTTCTCCAAAAGTAAAGTAGTTGCAAACTCATGCTTTTAGAGACTTGTTTGGGCTCATGAGAGGAGTAGAAAAACATCAAAAATTTCAGTCCTGCATGATTCTACCAAGAAATGTGTGTTCATTGAAACCGCTGGTTTTTGATAGTTTGGGCCCTATTGAATAATGAATGTTTTGAATTTTCTCCAAAAGTAAAGTAGTTGCAAACTCATCCTTTTAGAAACTTGTTTGGGCTGTTGAGAGGAGTAAAAAACCATCAAAAATTTCAATCCTGCATGATTCTACCAAGAAATGTGATTCTTCATTCAAAACGCTGGTTTTTGCTATTGGGCTCTATTGAATAATGAATGTTTTGAATTTTCTCCAAAAGTAAAGTAGTTGCAAACTCATGCTTTTAGAGACTTGTTTGGGCTCATGAGAGGAGTAGAAAAACATCAAAAATTTCAGTCCTGCATGATTCTACCAAGAAATGTGTGTTCATTGAAACCGCTGGTTTTTGATAGTTTGGGCCCTATTGAATAATGAATGTTTTGAATTTTCTCCAAAAGTAAAGTAGTTGCAAACTCATCCTTTTAGAAACTTGTTTGGGCTGTTGAGAGGAGTAAAAAACCATCAAAAATTTCAATCCTGCATGATTCTACCAAGAAATGTGATTCTTCATTCAAAACGCTGGTTTTTGCTATTGGGCTCTATTGAATAATGAATGTTTTGAATTTTCTCCAAAAGTAAAGTAGTTGCAAACTCATGCTTTTAGAGACTTGTTTGGGCTCATGAGAGGAGTAGAAAAACATCAAAAATTTCAGTCCTGCATGATTCTACCAAGAAATGTGTGTTCATTGAAACCGCTGGTTTTTGATAGTTTGGGCCCTATTGAATAATGAATGTTTTGAATATTCTCCAAAAGTAAAGTAGTTGCAAACTCATCCTTTTAGAAACTTGTTTGGGCTGTTGAGAGGAGTAAAAAACCATCAAAAATTTCAATCCTGCATGATTCTACCAAGAAATGTGATTCTTCATTCAAAACGCTGGTTTTTGCTATTGGGCTCTATTGAATAATTAATGCTTTGAATTTTCTCCAAAAGTAAAGTAGTTGCAAACTCATCCTTTTAGAGACTTGTTTGGGCTCATGAGAGGAGTAGAAAAACATCAAAAATTTCAGTCCTGCATGATTCTACCAAGAAATGTGTGTTCATTGAAACCGCTGGTTTTTGATAGTTTGGGCCCTATTGAATAATGAATGTTTTGAATTTTCTCCAAAAGTAAAGTAGTTGCAAACTCATCCTTTTAGAAACATGTTTGGGCTGTTGAGAGGAGTAAAAAACCATCAAAAATTTCAATCCTGCATGATTCTACCAAGAAATGTGATTCTTCATTCAAAACGCTGGTTTTTGCTATTGGGCTCTATTGAATAATGAATGTTTTGAATTTTCTCCAAAAGTAAGGCTAGTTTCACATTAGCGTTTTTTTGCGCAGCGCATCGGGCGCATAAAAAACGCAAAGAAAAACGCAAAACAAACGCGCGTTTTTTTAACGTCATGCGCACGCTGATGTGTAAAAAAAACGCAGCGTTGTTTGCGTTTTACATGCGTTTTTTGCATGCGTTGGCGTTTTTTATGCGCATGCGTTTTTAAGTGTGACGTTTTTTCCATTGTCTAGAGAACATTCTAGACTTGTTTAACTCAAAAACTCATGCGCAAAAAAAACGCAAGCGTGCGCAAGACCATGCGCACGCATGCGTTCCCATAGGCTCCAATGTGGTGTTTTAGCGCATTCCGTGCGCAAGTGTGCGCATGCGTTTTTTTGACGAGACAGGGCGGAACCAAAAATGCAACATGTTGCGTCTGGCGCGCCTGGCGCAAAAGACAAAAAACCGCATGCGCACGAAAACGCAAGTATGCGCAAGACCATGCGCACGTCATGTTAAGTATAGGTGCGCAGTGCGCATGCGCACGGGTGCGCACGATGCGCTGCGCACAAAAGCGCTAATGTGAAACCAGCCTAAAGTAGTTGCAAACTCATGCTTTTAGAGACTTGTTTGGGCTCATGAGAGGAGTAGAAAAACATCAAAAATTTCAGTCCTGCATGATTCTACCAAGAAATGTGTGTTCATTGAAACCGCTGGTTTTTGATAGTTTGGGCCCTATTGAATAATGAATGTTTTGAATTTTCTCCAAAAGTAAAGTAGTTGCAAACTCATCCTTTTAGAAACTTGTTTGGGCTGTTGAGAGGAGTAAAAAACCATCAAAAATTTCAATCCTGCATGATTCTACCAAGAAATGTGATTCTTCATTCAAAACGCTGGTTTTTGCTATTGGGCTGTATTGAATAATGAATGTTTTGAATTTTCTCCAAAAGTAAAGTAGTTGCAAACTCATGCTTTTAGAGACTTGTTTGGGCTCATGAGAGGAGTAGAAAAACATCAAAAATTTCAGTCCTGCATGATTCTACCAAGAAATGTGTGTTCATTGAAACCGCTGGTTTTTGATAGTTTGGGCCCTATTGAATAATGAATGTTTTGAATTTTCTCCAAAAGTAAAGTAGTTGCAAACTCATCCTTTTAGAAACTTGTTTGGGCTGTTGAGAGGAGTAAAAAACCATCAAAAATTTCAATCCTGCATGATTTTACCAAGAAATGTGATTCTTCATTCAAAACCTGATTTTTGCTATTGGGCTCTATTGAATAGTGAATGTTTTGAATTTTCTCCAAAAGTAAAGTAGTTGCAAACTCATGCTTTTAGAGACTTGTTTGGGCTCATGAGAGGAGTAGAAAAACATCAAAAATTTCAGTCCTGCATGATTCTACCAAGAAATGTGTTCATTCAAACCGCTGGTTTTTGATAGTTTGGGCCCTATTGAATAATGAATGTTTTGAATTTTCTCCAAAAGTAAAGTAGTTGCAAACTCATCCTTTTAGAAACTTGTTTGGGCTGTTGAGAGGAGTAAAAAACCATCAAAAATTTCAATCCTGCATGATTCTACCAAGAAATGTGATTCTTCATTCAAAACGCTGGTTTTTGCTATTGGGCTCTATTGAATAATGAATGTTTTGCATTTTCTTCAAAAGTAAAGTAGTTGCAAACTCATTCTTTTAGAGACTTGTTTGGGCTCATGAGATGAGTAGAAAAACATCAAAAATTTCAGTCCTGCATGATTCTACCGAGACATGTGTGTTCATTGAAACGGCTGGTTTTTGATAGTTTGGGCCCTATTGAATAATGAATGTTTTGAATTTTCTCCAAAAGTAAAGTAGTTGCAAACTCATCCTTTTAGAAACTTGTTTGGGCTGTTGAGAGGAGTAAAAAACCATCAAAAATTTCAATCCTGCATGATTCTACCAAGAAATGTGATTCTTCATTCAAAACGCTGGTTTTTGCTATTGGGCTCTATTGAATAATGAATGTTTTGAATTTTCTCCAAAAGTAAAGTAGTTGCAAACTCATGCTTTTAGAGACTTGTTTGGGCTCATGAGAGGAGTAGAAAAACATCAAAAATTTCAGTCCTGCATGATTCTACCAAGAAATGTGTGTTGATTCAAACCGCTGGTTTTTGATAGTTTGGGCCCTATTGAATAATGAATGTTTTGAATTTTCTCCAAAAGTAAAGTAGTTGCAAACTCATGCTTTTAGAGACTTGTTTGGGCTCATGAGAGGAGTAGAAAAACATCAAAAATTTCAGTCCTGCATGATTCTACCAAGAAATGTGTGTTCATTGAAACCGCTGGTTTTTGATAGTTTGGGACCTATTGAATAATGAATGTTTTGAATTTTCTCCAAATGTAAAGTAGTTGCAAACTCATCCTTTTAGAAACTTGTTTGGGCTGTTGAGAGGAGTAAAAAACCATCAAAAATTTCAATCCTGCATGATTCTACCAAGAAATGTGATTCTTCATTCAAAACGCTGGTTTTTGCTATTGGGCTCTATTGAATAATGAATGTTTTGAATTTTCTCCAAAAGTAAAGTAGTTGCAAACTCATGCTTTTAGAGACTTGTTTGGGCTCATGAGAGGAGTAGAAAAACATCAAAAATTTCAGTCCTGCATGATTCTACCAAGAAATGTGTGTTCATTGAAACCGCTGGTTTTTGATAGTTTGGGCCCTATTGAATAATGAATGTTTTGAATTTTCTCCAAAAGTAAAGTAGTTGCAAACTCATCCTTTTAGAAACTTGTTTGGGCTGTTGAGAGGAGTAAAAAACCATCAAAAATTTCAATCCTGCATGATTCTACCAAGAAATGTGATTCTTCATTCAAAACGCTGGTTTTTGCTATTGGGCTCTATTGAATAATGAATGTTTTGAATTTTCTCCAAAAGTAAAGTAGTTGCAAACTCATGCTTTTAGAGACTTGTTTGGGCTCATGAGAGGAGTAGAAAAACATCAAAAATTTCAGTCCTGCATGATTCTACCAAGAAATGTGTGTTCATTCAAACCGCTGGTTTTTGATAGTTTGGGCCCTATTGAATAATGAATGTTTTGAATTTTCTCCAAAAGTAAAGTAGTTGCAAACTCATGCTTTTAGAGACTTGTTTGGGCTCATGAGAGGAGTAGAAAAACATCAAAAATTTCAGTCCTGCATGATTCTACCAAGAAATGTGTGTTCATTGAAACCGCTGGTTTTTGATAGTTTGGGCCCTATTGAATAATGAATGTTTTGAATTTTCTCCAAAAGTAAAGTAGTTGCAAACTCATCCTTTTAGAAACTTGTTTGGGCTGTTGAGAGGAGTAAAAAACCATCAAAAATTTCAATCCTGCATGATTCTACCAAGAAATGTGATTCTTCATTCAAAATGCTGGTTTTTGCTATTGGGCTCTATTGAATAATGAATGTTTTGAATTTTCTCCAAAAGTAAAGTAGTTGCAAACTCATGCTTTTAGAGACTTGTTTGGGCTCATGAGAGGAGTAGAAAAACATCAAAAATTTCAGTCGTGCATGATTCTACCAAGAAATGTGTGTTCATTGAAACCGCTGGTTTTTGATAGTTTGGGCCCTATTGAATAATGAATGTTTTGAATTTTCTCCAAAAGTAAAGTAGTTGCAAACTCATCCTTTTAGAAACTTGTTTGGGCTGTTGAGAGGAGTAAAAAACCATCAAAAATTTCAATCCTGCATGATTCTACCAAGAAATGTGATTCTTCATTCAAAACGCTGGTTTTTGCTATTGGGCTCTATTGAATAATGAATGTTTTGAATTTTCTCCAAAAGTAAAGTAGTTGCAAACTCATGCTTTTAGAGACTTGTTTGGGCTCATGAGAGGAGTAGAAAAACATCAAAAATTTCAGTCCTGCATGATTCTAACAAGAAATGTGTGTTCATTCAAACCGCTGGTTTTTGATAGTTTGGGCCCTATTGAATAATGAATGTTTTGAATTTTCTCCAAAAGTAAAGTAGTTGCAAACTCATCCTTTTAGAAACTTGTTTGGGCTGTTGAGAGGAGTAAAAAACCATCAAAAATTTCAATCCTGCATGATTCTACCAAGAAATGTGATTCTTCATTCAAAACGCTGGTTTTTGCTATTGGGCTCTATTGAATAATGAATGTTTTGAATTTTCTCCAAAAGTAAAGTAGTTGCAAACTCATGCTTTTAGAGACTTGTTTGGGCTCATGAGAGGAGTAGAAAAACATCAAAAATTTCAGTCCTGCATGATTCTACCAAGAAATGTGTGTTCATTGAAACCGCTGGTTTTTGATAGTTTGGGCCCTATTGAATAATGAATGTTTTGAATTTTCTCCAAAAGTAAAGTAGTTGCAAACTCATCCTTTTAGAAACTTGTTTGGGCTGTTGAGAGGAGTAAAAAACCATCAAAAATTTCAATCCTGCATGATTCTACCAAGAAATGTGATTCTTCATTCAAAACGCTGGTTTTTGCTATTGGGCTCTATTGAATAATGAATGTTTTGAATTTTCTCCAAAAGTAAAGTAGTTGCAAACTCATGCTTTTAGAGACTTGTTTGGGCTCATGAGAGGAGTAGAAAAACATCAAAAATTTCAGTCCCGCATGATTCTACCAAGAAATGTGTGTTTATTGAAACCGCTGGTTTTTGATAGTTTGGGCCCTATTGAATAATGAATGTTTTGAATTTTCTCCAAAAGTAAAGTAGTTGCAAACTCATCCTTTTAGAAACTTGTTTGGGCTGTTGAGAGGAGTAAAAAACCATCAAAAATTTCAATCCTGCATGATTTTACCAAGAAATGTGATTCTTCATTCAAAACCTGATTTTTGCTATTGGGCTCTATTGAATAGTGAATGTTTTGAATTTTCTCCAAAAGTAAAGTAGTTGCAAACTCATGCTTTTAGAGACTTGTTTGGGCTCATGAGAGGAGTAGAAAAACATCAAAAATTTCAGTCCTGCATGATTCTACCAAGAAATGTGTTCATTCAAACCGCTGGTTTTTGATAGTTTGGGCCCTATTGAATAATGAATGTTTTGAATTTTCTCCAAAAGTAAAGTAGTTGCAAACTCATCCTTTTAGAATCTTGTTTGGGCTGTTGAGAGGAGTAAAAAACCATCAAAAATTTCAATCCTGCATGATTCTACCAAGAAATGTGATTCTTCATTCAAAACGCTGGTTTTTGCTCTTGGGCTCTATTGAATAATGAATGTTTTGAATTTTCTCCAAAAGTAAAGTAGTTGCAAACTCATGCTTTTAGAGACTTGTTTGGGCTCATGAGAGGAGTAGAAAAACATCAAAAATTTCAGTCCTGCATGATTCTACCAAGAAATGTGTGTTCATTGAAACCGCTGGTTTTTGATAGTTTGGGCCCTATTGTATAATGAATGTTTTGAATTTTCTCCAAAAGTAAAGTAGTTGCAAACTCATCCTTTTAGAAACTTGTTTGGGCTGTTGAGAGGAGTAAAAAACCATCAAAAATTTCAATCCTGCATGATTCTACCAAGAAATGTGATTCTTCATTCAAAACGCTGGTTTTTGCTATTGGGCTCTATTGAATAATGAATGTTTTGAATTTTCTCCAAAAGTAAAGTAGTTGCAAACTCATGCTTTTAGAGACTTGTTTGGGCTCATGAGATGAGTAGAAAAACATCAAAAATTTCAGTCCTGCATGATTCTACCAAGACATGTGTGTTCATTGAAACGGCTGGTTTTTGATAGTTTGGGCCCTATTGAATAATGAATGTTTTGAATTTTCTCCAAAAGTAAAGTAGTTGCAAACTCATCCTTTTAGAAACTTGTTTGGGCTGTTGAGAGGAGTAAAAAACCATCAAAAATTTCAATCCTGCATGATTCTACCAAGAAATGTGATTCTTCATTCAAAACGCTGGTTTTTGCTATTGGGCTCTATTGAATAATGAATGTTTTGAATTTTCTCCAAAAGTAAAGTAGTTGCAAACTCATGCTTTTAGAGACTTGTTTGGGCTCATGAGAGGAGTAGAAAAACATCAAAAATTTCAGTCCTGCATGATTCTACCAAGAAATGTGTGTTCATTCAAACCGCTGGTTTTTGATAGTTTGGGCCCTATTGAATAATGAATGTTTTGAATTTTCTCCAAAAGTAAAGTAGTTGCAAACTCATGCTTTTAGAGACTTGTTTGGGCTCATGAGAGGAGTAGAAAAACATCAAAAATTTCAGTCCTGCATGATTCTACCAAGAAATGTGTGTTCATTGAAACGGCTGGTTTTTGATAGTTTGGGCCCTCTTGAATAATGAATGTTTTGAATTTTCTCCAAAAGTAAAGTAGTTGCAAACTCATCCTTTTAGAAACTTGTTTGGGCTGTTGAGAGGAGTAAAAAACCATCAAAAATTTCAATCCTGCATGATTCTACCAAGAAATGTGATTCTTCATTCAAAACGCTGGTTTTTGCTATTGGGCTCTATTGAATAATGAATGTTTTGAATTTTCTCCAAAAGTAAAGTAGTTGCAAACTCATGCTTTTAGAGACTTGTTTGGGCTCATGAGAGGAGTAGAAAAACATCAAAAATTTCAGTCCTGCATGATTCTACCAAGAAATGTGTGTTCATTCAAACCGCTGGTTTTTGATAGTTTGGGCCCTATTGAATAATGAATGTTTTGAATTTTCTCCAAAAGTAAAGTAGTTGCAAACTCATGCTTTTAGAGACTTGTTTGGGCTCATGAGAGGAGTAGAAAAACATCAAAAATTTCAGTCCTGCATGATTCTACCAAGAAATGTGTGTTCATTGAAACGGCTGGTTTTTGATAGTTTGGGCCCTATTGAATAATGAATGTTTTGAATTTTCTCCAAAAGTAAAGTAGTTGCAAACTCATCCTTTTAGAAACTTGTTTGGGCTGTTGAGAGGAGTAAAAAACCATCAAAAATTTCAATCCTGCATGATTCTACCAAGAAATGTGATTCTTCATTCAAAACGCTGGTTTTTGCTATTGGGCTCTATTGAATAATGAATGTTTTGAATTTTCTCCAAAAGTAAAGTAGTTGCAAACTCATGCTTTTAGAGACTTGTTTGGGCTCATGAGAGGAGTAGAAAAACATCAAAAATTTCAGTCCTGCATGATTCTACCAAGAAATGTGTGTTCATTCAAACCGCTGGTTTTTGATAGTTTGGGCCCTATTGAATAATGAATGTTTTGAATTTTCTCCAAAAGTAAAGTAGTTGCAAACTCATGCTTTTAGAGACTTGTTTGGGCTCATGAGAGGAGTAGAAAAACATCAAAAATTTCAGTCCTGCATGATTCTACCAAGAAATGTGTGTTCATTCAAACCGCTGGTTTTTGATAGTTTGGGCCCTATTGAATAATGAATGTTTTGAATTTTCTCCAAAAGTAAAGTAGTTGCAAACTCATCCTTTTAGAAACTTGTTTGGGCTGTTGAGAGGAGTAAAAAACCATCAAAAATTTCAATCCTGCATGATTCTACCAAGAAATGTGATTCTTCATTCAAAACGCTGGTTTTTGCTATTGGGCTCTATTGAATAATGAATGTTTTGAATTTTCTCCAAAAGTAAAGTAGTTGCAAACTCATGCTTTTAGAGACTTGTTTGGGCTCATGAGAGGAGTAGAAAAACATCAAAAATTTCAGTCCTGCATGATTCTACCAAGAAATGTGTGTTCATTAAACCGCTGGTTTTTGATAGTTTGGGCCCTATTGAATAATGAATGTTTTGAATTTTCTCCAAAAGTAAAGTAGTTGCAAACTCATCCTTTTAGAAACTTGTTTGGGCTGTTGAGAGGAGTAAAAAACCATCAAAAATTTCAATCCTGCATGATTTTACCAAGAAATGTGATTCTTCATTCAAAACCTGATTTTTGCTATTTTGCTCTATTGAATAGTGAATGTTTTGAATTTTCTCCAAAAGTAAAGTAGTTGCAAACTCATGCTTTTAGAGACTTGTTTGGGCTCATGAGAGGAGTAGAAAAACATCAAAAATTTCAGTCCTGCATGATTCTACCAAGAAATGTGTTCATTCAAACCACTGGTTTTTGATAGTTTGGGCCCTATTGAATAATGAATGTTTTGAATTTTCTCCAAAAGTAAAGTAGTTGCAAACTCATCCTTTTAGAAACTTGTTTGGGCTGTTGAGAGGAGTAAAAAACCATCAAAAATTTCAATCCTGCATGATTCTACCAAGAAATGTGATTCTTCATTCAAAACGCTGGTTTTTGCTATTGGGCTCTATTGAATAATGAATGTTTTGCATTTTCTTCAAAAGTAAAGTAGTTGCAAACTCATTCTTTTAGAGACTTGTTTGGGCTCATGAGATGAGTAGAAAAACATCAAAAATTTCAGTCCTGCATGATTCTACCGAGACATGTGTGTTCATTGAAACGGCTGGTTTTTGATAGTTTGGGCCCTATTGAATAATGAATGTTTTGAATTTTCTCCAAAAGTAAAGTAGTTGCAAACTCATCCTTTTAGAAACTTGTTTGGGCTGTTGAGAGGAGTAAAAAACCATCAAAAATTTCAATCCTGCATGATTCTACCAAGAAATGTGATTCTTCATTCAAAACGCTGGTTTTTGCTATTGGGCTCTATTGAATAATGAATGTTTTGAATTTTCTCCAAAAGTAAAGTAGTTGCAAACTCATGCTTTTAGAGACTTGTTTGGGCTCATGAGAGGAGTAGAAAAACATCAAAAATTTCAGTCCTGCATGATTCTACCAAGAAATGTGTGTTGATTCAAACCGCTGGTTTTTGATAGTTTGGGCCCTATTGAATAATGAATGTTTTGAATTTTCTCCAAAAGTAAAGTAGTTGCAAACTCATGCTTTTAGAGACTTGTTTGGGCTCATGAGAGGAGTAGAAAAACATCAAAAATTTCAGTCCTGCATGATTCTACCAAGAAATGTGTGTTCATTGAAACCGCTGGTTTTTGATAGTTTGGGACCTATTGAATAATGAATGTTTTGAATTTTCTCCAAATGTAAAGTAGTTGCAAACTCATCCTTTTAGAAACTTGTTTGGGCTGTTGAGAGGAGTAAAAAACCATCAAAAATTTCAATCCTGCATGATTCTACCAAGAAATGTGATTCTTCATTCAAAACGCTGGTTTTTGCTATTGGGCTCTATTGAATAATGAATGTTTTGAATTTTCTCCAAAAGTAAAGTAGTTGCAAACTCATGCTTTTAGAGACTTGTTTGGGCTCATGAGAGGAGTAGAAAAACATCAAAAATTTCAGTCCTGCATGATTCTACCAAGAAATGTGTGTTCATTGAAACCGCTGGTTTTTGATAGTTTGGGCCCTATTGAATAATGAATGTTTTGAATTTTCTCCAAAAGTAAAGTAGTTGCAAACTCATCCTTTTAGAAACTTGTTTGGGCTGTTGAGAGGAGTAAAAAACCATCAAAAATTTCAATCCTGCATGATTCTACCAAGAAATGTGATTCTTCATTCAAAACGCTGGTTTTTGCTATTGGGCTCTATTGAATAATGAATGTTTTGAATTTTCTCCAAAAGTAAAGTAGTTGCAAACTCATGCTTTTAGAGACTTGTTTGGGCTCATGAGAGGAGTAGAAAAACATCAAAAATTTCAGTCCTGCATGATTCTACCAAGAAATGTGTGTTCATTCAAACCGCTGGTTTTTGATAGTTTGGGCCCTATTGAATAATGAATGTTTTGAATTTTCTCCAAAAGTAAAGTAGTTGCAAACTCATGCTTTTAGAGACTTGTTTGGGCTCATGAGAGGAGTAGAAAAACATCAAAAATTTCAGTCCTGCATGATTCTACCAAGAAATGTGTGTTCATTGAAACCGCTGGTTTTTGATAGTTTGGGCCCTATTGAATAATGAATGTTTTGAATTTTCTCCAAAAGTAAAGTAGTTGCAAACTCATCCTTTTAGAAACTTGTTTGGGCTGTTGAGAGGAGTAAAAAACCATCAAAAATTTCAATCCTGCATGATTCTACCAAGAAATGTGATTCTTCATTCAAAATGCTGGTTTTTGCTATTGGGCTCTATTGAATAATGAATGTTTTGAATTTTCTCCAAAAGTAAAGTAGTTGCAAACTCATGCTTTTAGAGACTTGTTTGGGCTCATGAGAGGAGTAGAAAAACATCAAAAATTTCAGTCGTGCATGATTCTACCAAGAAATGTGTGTTCATTGAAACCGCTGGTTTTTGATAGTTTGGGCCCTATTGAATAATGAATGTTTTGAATTTTCTCCAAAAGTAAAGTAGTTGCAAACTCATCCTTTTAGAAACTTGTTTGGGCTGTTGAGAGGAGTAAAAAACCATCAAAAATTTCAATCCTGCATGATTCTACCAAGAAATGTGATTCTTCATTCAAAACGCTGGTTTTTGCTATTGGGCTCTATTGAATAATGAATGTTTTGAATTTTCTCCAAAAGTAAAGTAGTTGCAAACTCATGCTTTTAGAGACTTGTTTGGGCTCATGAGAGGAGTAGAAAAACATCAAAAATTTCAGTCCTGCATGATTCTAACAAGAAATGTGTGTTCATTCAAACCGCTGGTTTTTGATAGTTTGGGCCCTATTGAATAATGAATGTTTTGAATTTTCTCCAAAAGTAAAGTAGTTGCAAACTCATCCTTTTAGAAACTTGTTTGGGCTGTTGAGAGGAGTAAAAAACCATCAAAAATTTCAATCCTGCATGATTCTACCAAGAAATGTGATTCTTCATTCAAAACGCTGGTTTTTGCTATTGGGCTCTATTGAATAATGAATGTTTTGAATTTTCTCCAAAAGTAAAGTAGTTGCAAACTCATGCTTTTAGAGACTTGTTTGGGCTCATGAGAGGAGTAGAAAAACATCAAAAATTTCAGTCCTGCATGATTCTACCAAGAAATGTGTGTTCATTGAAACCGCTGGTTTTTGATAGTTTGGGCCCTATTGAATAATGAATGTTTTGAATTTTCTCCAAAAGTAAAGTAGTTGCAAACTCATCCTTTTAGAAACTTGTTTGGGCTGTTGAGAGGAGTAAAAAACCATCAAAAATTTCAATCCTGCATGATTCTACCAAGAAATGTGATTCTTCATTCAAAACGCTGGTTTTTGCTATTGGGCTCTATTGAATAATGAATGTTTTGAATTTTCTCCAAAAGTAAAGTAGTTGCAAACTCATGCTTTTAGAGACTTGTTTGGGCTCATGAGAGGAGTAGAAAAACATCAAAAATTTCAGTCCCGCATGATTCTACCAAGAAATGTGTGTTTATTGAAACCGCTGGTTTTTGATAGTTTGGGCCCTATTGAATAATGAATGTTTTGAATTTTCTCCAAAAGTAAAGTAGTTGCAAACTCATCCTTTTAGAAACTTGTTTGGGCTGTTGAGAGGAGTAAAAAACCATCAAAAATTTCAATCCTGCATGATTTTACCAAGAAATGTGATTCTTCATTCAAAACCTGATTTTTGCTATTGGGCTCTATTGAATAGTGAATGTTTTGAATTTTCTCCAAAAGTAAAGTAGTTGCAAACTCATGCTTTTAGAGACTTGTTTGGGCTCATGAGAGGAGTAGAAAAACATCAAAAATTTCAGTCCTGCATGATTCTACCAAGAAATGTGTTCATTCAAACCGCTGGTTTTTGATAGTTTGGGCCCTATTGAATAATGAATGTTTTGAATTTTCTCCAAAAGTAAAGTAGTTGCAAACTCATCCTTTTAGAAACTTGTTTGGGCTGTTGAGAGGAGTAAAAAACCATCAAAAATTTCAATCCTGCATGATTCTACCAAGAAATGTGATTCTTCATTCAAAACGCTGGTTTTTGCTCTTGGGCTCTATTGAATAATGAATGTTTTGAATTTTCTCCAAAAGTAAAGTAGTTGCAAACTCATGCTTTTAGAGACTTGTTTGGGCTCATGAGAGGAGTAGAAAAACATCAAAAATTTCAGTCCTGCATGATTCTACCAAGAAATGTGTGTTCATTGAAACCGCTGGTTTTTGATAGTTTGGGCCCTATTGTATAATGAATGTTTTGAATTTTCTCCAAAAGTAAAGTAGTTGCAAACTCATCCTTTTAGAAACTTGTTTGGGCTGTTGAGAGGAGTAAAAAACCATCAAAAATTTCAATCCTGCATGATTCTACCAAGAAATGTGATTCTTCATTCAAAACGCTGGTTTTTGCTATTGGGCTCTATTGAATAATGAATGTTTTGAATTTTCTCCAAAAGTAAAGTAGTTGCAAACTCATGCTTTTAGAGACTTGTTTGGGCTCATGAGATGAGTAGAAAAACATCAAAAATTTCAGTCCTGCATGATTCTACCAAGACATGTGTGTTCATTGAAACGGCTGGTTTTTGATAGTTTGGGCCCTATTGAATAATGAATGTTTTGAATTTTCTCCAAAAGTAAAGTAGTTGCAAACTCATCCTTTTAGAAACTTGTTTGGGCTGTTGAGAGGAGTAAAAAACCATCAAAAATTTCAATCCTGCATGATTCTACCAAGAAATGTGATTCTTCATTCAAAACGCTGGTTTTTGCTATTGGGCTCTATTGAATAATGAATGTTTTGAATTTTCTCCAAAAGTAAAGTAGTTGCAAACTCATGCTTTTAGAGACTTGTTTGGGCTCATGAGAGGAGTAGAAAAACATCAAAAATTTCAGTCCTGCATGATTCTACCAAGAAATGTGTGTTCATTCAAACCGCTGGTTTTTGATAGTTTGGGCCCTATTGAATAATGAATGTTTTGAATTTTCTCCAAAAGTAAAGTAGTTGCAAACTCATGCTTTTAGAGACTTGTTTGGGCTCATGAGAGGAGTAGAAAAACATCAAAAATTTCAGTCCTGCATGATTCTACCAAGAAATGTGTGTTCATTGAAACGGCTGGTTTTTGATAGTTTGGGCCCTCTTGAATAATGAATGTTTTGAATTTTCTCCAAAAGTAAAGTAGTTGCAAACTCATCCTTTTAGAAACTTGTTTGGGCTGTTGAGAGGAGTAAAAAACCATCAAAAATTTCAATCCTGCATGATTCTACCAAGAAATGTGATTCTTCATTCAAAACGCTGGTTTTTGCTATTGGGCTCTATTGAATAATGAATGTTTTGAATTTTCTCCAAAAGTAAAGTAGTTGCAAACTCATGCTTTTAGAGACTTGTTTGGGCTCATGAGAGGAGTAGAAAAACATCAAAAATTTCAGTCCTGCATGATTCTACCAAGAAATGTGTGTTCATTCAAACCGCTGGTTTTTGATAGTTTGGGCCCTATTGAATAATGAATGTTTTGAATTTTCTCCAAAAGTAAAGTAGTTGCAAACTCATGCTTTTAGAGACTTGTTTGGGCTCATGAGAGGAGTAGAAAAACATCAAAAATTTCAGTCCTGCATGATTCTACCAAGAAATGTGTGTTCATTGAAACCGCTGGTTTTTGATAGTTTGGGCCCTATTGAATAATGAATGTTTTGAATTTTCTCCAAAAGTAAAGTAGTTGCAAACTCATCCTTTTAGAAACTTGTTTGGGCTGTTGAGAGGAGTAAAAAACCATCAAAAATTTCAATCCTGCATGATTCTACCAAGAAATGTGATTCTTCATTCAAAACGCTGGTTTTTGCTATTGGGCTCTATTGAATAATGAATGTTTTGAATTTTCTCCAAAAGTAAAGTAGTTGCAAACTCATGCTTTTAGAGACTTGTTTGGGCTCATGAGAGGAGTAGAAAAACATCAAAAATTTCAGTCCTGCATGATTCTACCAAGAAATGTGTGTTCATTCAAACCGCTGGTTTTTGATAGTTTGGGCCCTATTGAATAATGAATGTTTTGAATTTTCTCCAAAAGTAAAGTAGTTGCAAACTCATGCTTTTAGAGACTTGTTTGGGCTCATGAGAGGAGTAGAAAAACATCAAAAATTTCAGTCCTGCATGATTCTACCAAGAAATGTGTGTTCATTCAAACCGCTGGTTTTTGATAGTTTGGGCCCTATTGAATAATGAATGTTTTGAATTTTCTCCAAAAGTAAAGTAGTTGCAAACTCATCCTTTTAGAAACTTGTTTGGGCTGTTGAGAGGAGTAAAAAACCATCAAAAATTTCAATCCTGCATGATTCTACCAAGAAATGTGATTCTTCATTCAAAACGCTGGTTTTTGCTATTGGGCTCTATTGAATAATGAATGTTTTGAATTTTCTCCAAAAGTAAAGTAGTTGCAAACTCATGCTTTTAGAGACTTGTTTGGGCTCATGAGAGGAGTAGAAAAACATCAAAAATTTCAGTCCTGCATGATTCTACCAAGAAATGTGTGTTCATTAAACCGCTGGTTTTTGATAGTTTGGGCCCTATTGAATAATGAATGTTTTGAATTTTCTCCAAAAGTAAAGTAGTTGCAAACTCATCCTTTTAGAAACTTGTTTGGGCTGTTGAGAGGAGTAAAAAACCATCAAAAATTTCAATCCTGCATGATTTTACCAAGAAATGTGATTCTTCATTCAAAACCTGATTTTTGCTATTTTGCTCTATTGAATAGTGAATGTTTTGAATTTTCTCCAAAAGTAAAGTAGTTGCAAACTCATGCTTTTAGAGACTTGTTTGGGCTCATGAGAGGAGTAGAAAAACATCAAAAATTTCAGTCCTGCATGATTCTACCAAGAAATGTGTTCATTCAAACCGCTGGTTTTTGATAGTTTGGGCCCTATTGAATAATGAATGTTTTGAATTTTCTCCAAAAGTAAAGTAGTTGCAAACTCATCCTTTTAGAAACTTGTTTGGGCTGTTGAGAGGAGTAAAAAACCATCAAAAATTTCAATCCTGCATGATTCTACCAAGAAATGTGATTCTTCATTCAAAACGCTGGTTTTTGCTATTGGGCTCTATTGAATAATGAATGTTTTGAATTTTCTCCAAAAGTAAAGTAGTTGCAAACTCATGCTTTTAGAGACTTGTTTGGGCTCATGAGAGGAGTAGAAAAACATCAAAAATTTCAGTCCTGCATGATTCTACCAAGAAATGTGTGTTCATTGAAACCGCTGGTTTTTGATAGTTTGGGCCCTATTGTATAATGAATGTTTTGAATTTTCTCCAAAAGTAAAGTAGTTGCAAACTCATCCTTTTAGAAACTTGTTTGGGCTGTTGAGAGGAGTAAAAAACCATCAAAAATTTCAATCCTGCATGATTCTACCAAGAAATGTGATTCTTCATTCAAAACGCTGGTTTTTGCTATTGGGCTCTATTGAATAATGAATGTTTTGAATTTTCTCCAAAAGTAAAGTAGTTGCAAACTCATGCTTTTAGAGACTTGTTTGGGCTCATGAGATGAGTAGAAAAACATCAAAAATTTCAGTCCTGCATGATTCTACCAAGACATGTGTGTTCATTGAGACGGTTGGTTTTTGATAGTTTGGGCCCTATTGAATAATGAATGTTTTGAATTTTCTCCAAAAGTAAAGTAGTTGCAAACTCATCCTTTTAGAAACTTGTTTGGGCTGTTGAGAGGAGTAAAAAACCATCAAAAATTTCAATCCTGCATGATTCTACCAAGAAATGTGATTCTTCATTCAAAACGCTGGTTTTTGCTATTGGGCTCTATTGAATAATGAATGTTTTGAATTTTCTCCAAAAGTAAAGTAGTTGCAAACTCATGCTTTTAGAGACTTGTTTGGGCTCATGAGAGGAGTAGAAAAACATCAAAAATTTCAGTCCTGCATGATTCTACCAAGAAATGTGTGTTCATTCAAACCGCTGGTTTTTGATAGTTTGGGCCCTATTGAATAATGAATGTTTTGAATTTTCTCCAAAAGTAAAGTAGTTGCAAACTCATGCTTTTAGAGACTTGTTTGGGCTCATGAGAGGAGTAGAAAAACATCAAAAATTTCAGTCCTGCATGATTCTACCAAGAAATGTGTGTTCATTGAAACGGCTGGTTTTTGATAGTTTGGGCCCTATTGAATAATGAATGTTTTGAATTTTCTCCAAAAGTAAAGTAGTTGCAAACTCATCCTTTTAGAAACTTGTTTGGGCTGTTGAGAGGAGTAAAAAACCATCAAAAATTTCAATCCTGCATGATTCTACCAAGAAATGTGATTCTTCATTCAAAACGCTGGTTTTTGCTATTGGGCTCTATTGAGTAATGAATGTTTTGAATTTTCTCCAAAAGTAAAGTAGTTGCAAACTCATGCTTTTAGAGACTTGTTTGGGCTCATGAGAGGAGTAGAAAAACATCAAAAATTTCAGTCCTGCATGATTCTACCAAGAAATGTGTGTTCATTGAAACCGCTGGTTTTTGATAGTTTGGGCCCTATTGAATAATGAATGTTTTGAATTTTCTCCAAAAGTAAAGTAGTTGCAAACTCATCCTTTTAGAAACTTGTTTGGGCTGTTGAGAGGAGTAAAAAAACATCAAAAATTTCAATCCTGCATGATTTTACCAAGAAATGTGATTCTTCATTCAAAACCTGATTTTTGCTATTGGGCTCTATTGAATAGTGAATGTTTTGAATTTTCTCCAAAAGTAAAGTAGTTGCAAACTCATGCTTTTAGAGACTTGTTTGGGCTCATGAGAGGAGTAGAAAAACATCAAAAATTTCAGTCCTGCATGATTCTACCAAGAAATGTGTTCATTCAAACCGCTGGTTTTTGATAGTTTGGGCCCTATTGAATAATGAATGTTTTGAATTTTCTCCAAAAGTAAAGTATTTGCAAACTCATGCTTTTAGAGACTTGTTTGGGCTCATGAGAGGAGTAGAAAAACATCAAAAATTTCAGTCCTGCATGATTCTACCAAGAAATGTGTGTTCATTGAAACCGCTGGTTTTTGATAGCTTGGGCCCTATTGAATAATGAATGTTTTGAATTTTCTCCAAAAGTAAAGTAGTTGCAAACTCATCCTTTTAGAAACTTGTTTGGGCTGTTGAGAGGAGTAAAAAACCATCAAAAATTTCAATCCTGCATGATTCTACCAAGAAATGTGATTCTTCATTCAAAACGCTGGTTTTTGCTATTGGGCTCTATTGAATAATGAATGTTTTGAATTTTCTCCAAAAGTAAAGTAGTTGCAAACTCATGCTTTTAGAGACTTGTTTGGGCTCATGAGAGGAGTAGAAAAACATCAAAAATTTCAGTCCTGCATGATTCTACCAAGAAATGTGTGTTGATTCAAACCGCTGGTTTTTGATAGTTTGGGCCCTATTGAATAATGAATGTTTTGAATTTTCTCCAAAAGTAAAGTAGTTGCAAACTCATGCTTTTAGAGACTTGTTTGGGCTCATGAGAGGAGTAGAAAAACATCAAAAATTTCAGTCCTGCATGATTCTACCAAGAAATGTGTGTTCATTGAAACCGCTGGTTTTTGATAGTTTGGGCCCTATTGAATAATGAATGTTTTGAATTTTCTCCAAAAGTAAAGTAGTTGCAAACTCATCCTTTTAGAAACTTGTTTGGGCTGTTGAGAGGAGTAAAAAACCATCAAAAATTTCAATCCTGCATGATTCTACCAAGAAATGTGATTCTTCATTCAAAACGCTGGTTTTTGCTATTGGGCTCTATTGAATAATGAATGTTTTGAATTTTCTCCAAAAGTAAAGTAGTTGCAAACTCATGCTTTTAGAGACTTGTTTGGGCTCATGAGATGAGTAGAAAAACATCAAAAATTTCAGTCCTGCATGATTCTACCAAGACATGTGTGTTCATTGAAACGGCTGGTTTTTGATAGTTGGGCCCTATTGAATAATGAATGTTTTGAATTTTCTCCAAAAGTAAAGTAGTTGCAAACTCATCCTTTTAGAAACTTGTTTGGGCTGTTGAGAGGAGTAAAAAACCATCAAAAATTTCAATCCTGCATGATTCTACCAAGAAATGTGATTCTTCATTCAAAACGCTGGTTTTTGCTATTGGGCTCTATTGAATAATGAATGTTTTGAATTTTCTCCAAAAGTAAAGTAGTTGCAAACTCATGCTTTTAGAGACTTGTTTGGGCTCATGAGAGGAGTAGAAAAACATCAAAAATTTCAGTCCTGCATGATTCTACCAAGAAATGTGTGTTCATTAAACCGCTGGTTTTTGATAGTTTGGGCCCTATTGAATAATGAATGTTTTGAATTTTCTCCAAAAGTAAAGTAGTTGCAAACTCATCCTTTTAGAAACTTGTTTGGGCTGTTGAGAGGAGTAAAAAACCATCAAAAATTTCAATCCTGCATGATTTTACCAAGAAATGTGATTCTTCATTCAAAACCTGATTTTTGCTATTTTGCTCTATTGAATAGTGAATGTTTTGAATTTTCTCCAAAAGTAAAGTAGTTGCAAACTCATGCTTTTAGAGACTTGTTTGGGCTCATGAGAGGAGTAGAAAAACATCAAAAATTTCAGTCCTGCATGATTCTACCAAGAAATGTGTTCATTCAAACCGCTGGTTTTTGATAGTTTGGGCCCTATTGAATAATGAATGTTTTGAATTTTCTCCAAAAGTAAAGTAGTTGCAAACTCATCCTTTTAGAAACTTGTTTGGGCTGTTGAGAGGAGTAAAAAACCATCAAAAATTTCAATCCTGCATGATTCTACCAAGAAATGTGATTCTTCATTCAAAACGCTGGTTTTTGCTATTGGGCTCTATTGAATAATGAATGTTTTGAATTTTCTCCAAAAGTAAAGTAGTTGCAAACTCATGCTTTTAGAGACTTGTTTGGGCTCATGAGAGGAGTAGAAAAACATCAAAAATTTCAGTCCTGCATGATTCTACCAAGAAATGTGTGTTCATTGAAACCGCTGGTTTTTGATAGTTTGGGCCCTATTGTATAATGAATGTTTTGAATTTTCTCCAAAAGTAAAGTAGTTGCAAACTCATCCTTTTAGAAACTTGTTTGGGCTGTTGAGAGGAGTAAAAAACCATCAAAAATTTCAATCCTGCATGATTCTACCAAGAAATGTGATTCTTCATTCAAAACGCTGGTTTTTGCTATTGGGCTCTATTGAATAATGAATGTTTTGAATTTTCTCCAAAAGTAAAGTAGTTGCAAACTCATGCTTTTAGAGACTTGTTTGGGCTCATGAGATGAGTAGAAAAACATCAAAAATTTCAGTCCTGCATGATTCTACCAAGACATGTGTGTTCATTGAAACGGTTGGTTTTTGATAGTTTGGGCCCTATTGAATAATGAATGTTTTGAATTTTCTCCAAAAGTAAAGTAGTTGCAAACTCATCCTTTTAGAAACTTGTTTGGGCTGTTGAGAGGAGTAAAAAACCATCAAAAATTTCAATCCTGCATGATTTTACCAAGAAATGTGATTCTTCATTCAAAACCTGATTTTTGCTATTTTGCTCTATTGAATAGTGAATGTTTTGAATTTTCTCCAAAAGTAAAGTAGTTGCAAACTCATGCTTTTAGAGACTTGTTTGGGCTCATGAGAGGAGTAGAAAAACATCAAAAATTTCAGTCCTGCATGATTCTACCAAGAAATGTGTTCATTCAAACCGCTGGTTTTTGATAGTTTGGGCCCTATTGAATAATGAATGTTTTGAATTTTCTCCAAAAGTAAAGTAGTTGCAAACTCATCCTTTTAGAAACTTGTTTGGGCTGTTGAGAGGAGTAAAAAACCATCAAAAATTTCAATCCTGCATGATTCTACCAAGAAATGTGATTCTTCATTCAAAACGCTGGTTTTTGCTATTGGGCTCTATTGAATAATGAATGTTTTGAATTTTCTCCAAAAGTAAAGTAGTTGCAAACTCATGCTTTTAGAGACTTGTTTGGGCTCATGAGATGAGTAGAAAAACATCAAAAATTTCAGTCCTGCATGATTCTACCAAGACATGTGTGTTCATTGAAACGGTTGGTTTTTGATAGTTTGGGCCCTATTGAATAATGAATGTTTTGAATTTTCTCCAAAAGTAAAGTAGTTGCAAACTCATCCTTTTAGAAACTTGTTTGGGCTGTTGAGAGGAGTAAAAAACCATCAAAAATTTCAATCCTGCATGATTCTACCAAGAAATGTGATTCTTCATTCAAAACGCTGTTTTTTGCTATTGGGCTCTATTGAATAATGAATGTTTTGAATTTTCTCCAAAAGTAAAGTAGTTGCAAACTCATGCTTTTAGAGACTTGTTTGGGCTCATGAGAGGAGTAGAAAAACATCAAAAATTTCAGTCCTGCATGATTCTACCAAGAAATGTGTGTTCATTCAAACCGCTGGTTTTTGATAGTTTGGGCCCTATTGAATAATGAATGTTTTGAATTTTCTCCAAAAGTAAAGTAGTTGCAAACTCATGCTTTTAGAGACTTGTTTGGGCTCATGAGAGGAGTAGAAAAACATCAAAAATTTCAGTCCTGCATGATTCTACCAAGAAATGTGTGTTCATTGAAACGGCTGGTTTTTGATAGTTTGGGCCCTATTGAATAATGAATGTTTTGAATTTTCTCCAAAAGTAAAGTAGTTGCAAACTCATCCTTTTAGAAACTTGTTTGGGCTGTTGAGAGGAGTAAAAAACCATCAAAAATTTCAATCCTGCATGATTCTACCAAGAAATGTGATTCTTCATTCAAAACGCTGGTTTTTGCTATTGGGCTCTATTGAGTAATGAATGTTTTGAATTTTCTCCAAAAGTAAAGTAGTTGCAAACTCATGCTTTTAGAGACTTGTTTGGGCTCATGAGAGGAGTAGAAAAACATCAAAAATTTCAGTCCTGCATGATTCTACCAAGAAATGTGTGTTCATTGAAACCGCTGGTTTTTGATAGTTTGGGCCCTATTGAATAATGAATGTTTTGAATTTTCTCCAAAAGTAAAGTAGTTGCAAACTCATCCTTTTAGAAACTTGTTTGGGCTGTTGAGAGGAGTAAAAAAACATCAAAAATTTCAATCCTGCATGATTTTACCAAGAAATGTGATTCTTCATTCAAAACCTGATTTTTGCTATTGGGCTCTATTGAATAGTGAATGTTTTGAATTTTCTCCAAAAGTAAAGTAGTTGCAAACTCATGCTTTTAGAGACTTGTTTGGGCTCATGAGAGGAGTAGAAAAACATCAAAAATTTCAGTCCTGCATGATTCTACCAAGAAATGTGTTCATTCAAACCGCTGGTTTTTGATAGTTTGGGCCCTATTGAATAATGAATGTTTTGAATTTTCTCCAAAAGTAAAGTATTTGCAAACTCATGCTTTTAGAGACTTGTTTGGGCTCATGAGAGGAGTAGAAAAACATCAAAAATTTCAGTCCTGCATGATTCTACCAAGAAATGTGTGTTCATTGAAACCGCTGGTTTTTGATAGTTTGGGCCCTATTGAATAATGAATGTTTTGAATTTTCTCCAAAAGTAAAGTAGTTGCAAACTCATCCTTTTAGAAACTTGTTTGGGCTGTTGAGAGGAGTAAAAAACCATCAAAAATTTCAATCCTGCATGATTCTACCAAGAAATGTGATTCTTCATTCAAAACGCTGGTTTTTGCTATTGGGCTCTATTGAATAATGAATGTTTTGAATTTTCTCCAAAAGTAAAGTAGTTGCAAACTCATGCTTTTAGAGACTTGTTTGGGCTCATGAGAGGAGTAGAAAAACATCAAAAATTTCAGTCCTGCATGATTCTACCAAGAAATGTGTGTTGATTCAAACCGCTGGTTTTTGATAGTTTGGGCCCTATTGAATAATGAATGTTTTGAATTTTCTCCAAAAGTAAAGTAGTTGCAAACTCATGCTTTTAGAGACTTGTTTGGGCTCATGAGAGGAGTAGAAAAACATCAAAAATTTCAGTCCTGCATGATTCTACCAAGAAATGTGTGTTCATTGAAACCGCTGGTTTTTGATAGTTTGGGCCCTATTGAATAATGAATGTTTTGAATTTTCTCCAAAAGTAAAGTAGTTGCAAACTCATCCTTTTAGAAACTTGTTTGGGCTGTTGAGAGGAGTAAAAAACCATCAAAAATTTCAATCCTGCATGATTCTACCAAGAAATGTGATTCTTCATTCAAAACGCTGGTTTTTGCTATTGGGCTCTATTGAATAATGAATGTTTTGAATTTTCTCCAAAAGTAAAGTAGTTGCAAACTCATGCTTTTAGAGACTTGTTTGGGCTCATGAGATGAGTAGAAAAACATCAAAAATTTCAGTCCTGCATGATTCTACCAAGACATGTGTGTTCATTGAAACGGCTGGTTTTTGATAGTTGGGCCCTATTGAATAATGAATGTTTTGAATTTTCTCCAAAAGTAAAGTAGTTGCAAACTCATCCTTTTAGAAACTTGTTTGGGCTGTTGAGAGGAGTAAAAAACCATCAAAAATTTCAATCCTGCATGATTCTACCAAGAAATGTGATTCTTCATTCAAAACGCTGGTTTTTGCTATTGGGCTCTATTGAATAATGAATGTTTTGAATTTTCTCCAAAAGTAAAGTAGTTGCAAACTCATGCTTTTAGAGACTTGTTTGGGCTCATGAGAGGAGTAGAAAAACATCAAAAATTTCAGTCCTGCATGATTCTACCAAGAAATGTGTGTTCATTAAACCGCTGGTTTTTGATAGTTTGGGCCCTATTGAATAATGAATGTTTTGAATTTTCTCCAAAAGTAAAGTAGTTGCAAACTCATCCTTTTAGAAACTTGTTTGGGCTGTTGAGAGGAGTAAAAAACCATCAAAAATTTCAATCCTGCATGATTTTACCAAGAAATGTGATTCTTCATTCAAAACCTGATTTTTGCTATTTTGCTCTATTGAATAGTGAATGTTTTGAATTTTCTCCAAAAGTAAAGTAGTTGCAAACTCATGCTTTTAGAGACTTGTTTGGGCTCATGAGAGGAGTAGAAAAACATCAAAAATTTCAGTCCTGCATGATTCTACCAAGAAATGTGTTCATTCAAACCGCTGGTTTTTGATAGTTTGGGCCCTATTGAATAATGAATGTTTTGAATTTTCTCCAAAAGTAAAGTAGTTGCAAACTCATCCTTTTAGAAACTTGTTTGGGCTGTTGAGAGGAGTAAAAAACCATCAAAAATTTCAATCCTGCATGATTCTACCAAGAAATGTGATTCTTCATTCAAAACGCTGGTTTTTGCTATTGGGCTCTATTGAATAATGAATGTTTTGAATTTTCTCCAAAAGTAAAGTAGTTGCAAACTCATGCTTTTAGAGACTTGTTTGGGCTCATGAGAGGAGTAGAAAAACATCAAAAATTTCAGTCCTGCATGATTCTACCAAGAAATGTGTGTTCATTGAAACCGCTGGTTTTTGATAGTTTGGGCCCTATTGTATAATGAATGTTTTGAATTTTCTCCAAAAGTAAAGTAGTTGCAAACTCATCCTTTTAGAAACTTGTTTGGGCTGTTGAGAGGAGTAAAAAACCATCAAAAATTTCAATCCTGCATGATTCTACCAAGAAATGTGATTCTTCATTCAAAACGCTGGTTTTTGCTATTGGGCTCTATTGAATAATGAATGTTTTGAATTTTCTCCAAAAGTAAAGTAGTTGCAAACTCATGCTTTTAGAGACTTGTTTGGGCTCATGAGATGAGTAGAAAAACATCAAAAATTTCAGTCCTGCATGATTCTACCAAGACATGTGTGTTCATTGAAACGGCTGGTTTTTGATAGTTTGGGCCCTATTGAATAATGAATGTTTTGAATTTTCTCCAAAAGTAAAGTAGTTGCAAACTCATCCTTTTAGAAACTTGTTTGGGCTGTTGAGAGGAGTAAAAAACCATCAAAAATTTCAATCCTGCATGATTCTACCAAGAAATGTGATTCTTCATTCAAAACGCTGGTTTTGGCTATTGGGCTCTATTGAATAATGAATGTTTTGAATTTTCTCCAAAAGTAAAGTAGTTGCAAACTCATGCTTTTAGAGACTTGTTTGGGCTCATGAGAGGAGTAGAAAAACATCAAAAATTTCAGTCCTGCATGATTCTACCAAGAAATGTGTGTTCATTCAAACCGCTGGTTTTTGATAGTTTGGGCCCTATTGAATAATGAATGTTTTGAATTTTCTCCAAAAGTAAAGTAGTTGCAAACTCATGCTTTTAGAGACTTGTTTGGGCTCATGAGAGGAGTAGAAAAACATCAAAAATTTCAGTCCTGCATGATTCTACCAAGAAATGTGTGTTCATTGAAACCGCTGGTTTTTGATAGTTTGGGCCCTATTGTATAATGAATGTTTTGAATTTTCTCCAAAAGTAAAGTAGTTGCAAACTCATCCTTTTAGAAACTTGTTTGGGCTGTTGAGAGGAGTAAAAAACCATCAAAAATTTCAATCCTGCATGATTCTACCAAGAAATGTGATTCTTCATTCAAAACGCTGGTTTTTGCTATTGGGCTCTATTGAATAATGAATGTTTTGAATTTTCTCCAAAAGTAAAGTAGTTGCAAACTCATGCTTTTAGAGACTTGTTTGGGCTCATGAGATGAGTAGAAAAACATCAAAAATTTCAGTCCTGCATGATTCTACCAAGACATGTGTGTTCATTGAAACGGCTGGTTTTTGATAGTTTGGGCCCTATTGAATAATGAATGTTTTGAATTTTCTCCAAAAGTAAAGTAGTTGCAAACTCATCCTTTTAGAAACTTGTTTGGGCTGTTGAGAGGAGTAAAAAACCATCAAAAATTTCAATCCTGCATGATTCTACCAAGAAATGTGATTCTTCATTCAAAACGCTGGTTTTTGCTATTGGGCTCTATTGAATAATGAATGTTTTGAATTTTCTCCAAAAGTAAAGTAGTTGCAAACTCATGCTTTTAGAGACTTGTTTGGGCTCATGAGAGGAGTAGAAAAACATCAAAAATTTCAGTCCTGCATGATTCTACCAAGAAATGTGTGTTCATTCAAACCGCTGGTTTTTGATAGTTTGGGCCCTATTGAATAATGAATGTTTTGAATTTTCTCCAAAAGTAAAGTAGTTGCAAACTCATGCTTTTAGAGACTTGTTTGGGCTCATGAGAGGAGTAGAAAAACATCAAAAATTTCAGTCCTGCATGATTCTACCAAGAAATGTGTGTTCATTGAAACCGCTGGTTTTTGATAGTTTGGGCCCTATTGAATAATGAATGTTTTGAATTTTCTCCAAAAGTAAAGTAGTTGCAAACTCATCCTTTTAGAAACTTGTTTGGGCTGTTGAGAGGAGTAAAAAAACATCAAAAATTTCAATCCTGCATGATTTTACCAAGAAATGTGATTCTTCATTCAAAACCTGATTTTTGCTATTGGGCTCTATTGAATAGTGAATGTTTTGAATTTTCTCCAAAAGTAAAGTAGTTGCAAACTCATGCTTTTAGAGACTTGTTTGGGCTCATGAGAGGAGTAGAAAAACATCAAAAATTTCAGTCCTGCATGATTCTACCAAGAAATGTGTTCATTCAAACCGCTGGTTTTTGATAGTTTGGGCCCTATTGAATAATGAATGTTTTGAATTTTCTCCAAAAGTAAAGTATTTGCAAACTCATGCTTTTAGAGACTTGTTTGGGCTCATGAGAGGAGTAGAAAAACATCAAAAATTTCAGTCCTGCATGATTCTACCAAGAAATGTGTGTTCATTGAAACCGCTGGTTTTTGATAGTTTGGGCCCTATTGAATAATGAATGTTTTGAATTTTCTCCAAAAGTAAAGTAGTTGCAAACTCATCCTTTTAGAAACTTGTTTGGGCTGTTGAGAGGAGTAAAAAACCATCAAAAATTTCAATCCTGCATGATTCTACCAAGAAATGTGATTCTTCATTCAAAACGCTGGTTTTTGCTATTGGGCTCTATTGAATAATGAATGTTTTGAATTTTCTCCAAAAGTAAAGTAGTTGCAAACTCATGCTTTTAGAGACTTGTTTGGGCTCATGAGAGGAGTAGAAAAACATCAAAAATTTCAGTCCTGCATGATTCTACCAAGAAATGTGTGTTGATTCAAACCGCTGGTTTTTGATAGTTTGGGCCCTATTGAATAATGAATGTTTTGAATTTTCTCCAAAAGTAAAGTAGTTGCAAACTCATGCTTTTAGAGACTTGTTTGGGCTCATGAGAGGAGTAGAAAAACATCAAAAATTTCAGTCCTGCATGATTCTACCAAGAAATGTGTGTTCATTGAAACCGCTGGTTTTTGATAGTTTGGGCCCTATTGAATAATGAATGTTTTGAATTTTCTCCAAAAGTAAAGTAGTTGCAAACTCATCCTTTTAGAAACTTGTTTGGGCTGTTGAGAGGAGTAAAAAACCATCAAAAATTTCAATCCTGCATGATTCTACCAAGAAATGTGATTCTTCATTCAAAACGCTGGTTTTTGCTATTGGGCTCTATTGAATAATGAATGTTTTGAATTTTCTCCAAAAGTAAAGTAGTTGCAAACTCATGCTTTTAGAGACTTGTTTGGGCTCATGAGATGAGTAGAAAAACATCAAAAATTTCAGTCCTGCATGATTCTACCAAGACATGTGTGTTCATTGAAACGGCTGGTTTTTGATAGTTGGGCCCTATTGAATAATGAATGTTTTGAATTTTCTCCAAAAGTAAAGTAGTTGCAAACTCATCCTTTTAGAAACTTGTTTGGGCTGTTGAGAGGAGTAAAAAACCATCAAAAATTTCAATCCTGCATGATTCTACCAAGAAATGTGATTCTTCATTCAAAACGCTGGTTTTTGCTATTGGGCTCTATTGAATAATGAATGTTTTGAATTTTCTCCAAAAGTAAAGTAGTTGCAAACTCATGCTTTTAGAGACTTGTTTGGGCTCATGAGAGGAGTAGAAAAACATCAAAAATTTCAGTCCTGCATGATTCTACCAAGAAATGTGTGTTCATTAAACCGCTGGTTTTTGATAGTTTGGGCCCTATTGAATAATGAATGTTTTGAATTTTCTCCAAAAGTAAAGTAGTTGCAAACTCATCCTTTTAGAAACTTGTTTGGGCTGTTGAGAGGAGTAAAAAACCATCAAAAATTTCAATCCTGCATGATTTTACCAAGAAATGTGATTCTTCATTCAAAACCTGATTTTTGCTATTTTGCTCTATTGAATAGTGAATGTTTTGAATTTTCTCCAAAAGTAAAGTAGTTGCAAACTCATGCTTTTAGAGACTTGTTTGGGCTCATGAGAGGAGTAGAAAAACATCAAAAATTTCAGTCCTGCATGATTCTACCAAGAAATGTGTTCATTCAAACCGCTGGTTTTTGATAGTTTGGGCCCTATTGAATAATGAATGTTTTGAATTTTCTCCAAAAGTAAAGTAGTTGCAAACTCATCCTTTTAGAAACTTGTTTGGGCTGTTGAGAGGAGTAAAAAACCATCAAAAATTTCAATCCTGCATGATTCTACCAAGAAATGTGATTCTTCATTCAAAACGCTGGTTTTTGCTATTGGGCTCTATTGAATAATGAATGTTTTGAATTTTCTCCAAAAGTAAAGTAGTTGCAAACTCATGCTTTTAGAGACTTGTTTGGGCTCATGAGAGGAGTAGAAAAACATCAAAAATTTCAGTCCTGCATGATTCTACCAAGAAATGTGTGTTCATTGAAACCGCTGGTTTTTGATAGTTTGGGCCCTATTGTATAATGAATGTTTTGAATTTTCTCCAAAAGTAAAGTAGTTGCAAACTCATCCTTTTAGAAACTTGTTTGGGCTGTTGAGAGGAGTAAAAAACCATCAAAAATTTCAATCCTGCATGATTCTACCAAGAAATGTGATTCTTCATTCAAAACGCTGGTTTTTGCTATTGGGCTCTATTGAATAATGAATGTTTTGAATTTTCTCCAAAAGTAAAGTAGTTGCAAACTCATGCTTTTAGAGACTTGTTTGGGCTCATGAGATGAGTAGAAAAACATCAAAAATTTCAGTCCTGCATGATTCTACCAAGACATGTGTGTTCATTGAAACGGTTGGTTTTTGATAGTTTGGGCCCTATTGAATAATGAATGTTTTGAATTTTCTCCAAAAGTAAAGTAGTTGCAAACTCATCCTTTTAGAAACTTGTTTGGGCTGTTGAGAGGAGTAAAAAACCATCAAAAATTTCAATCCTGCATGATTTTACCAAGAAATGTGATTCTTCATTCAAAACCTGATTTTTGCTATTTTGCTCTATTGAATAGTGAATGTTTTGAATTTTCTCCAAAAGTAAAGTAGTTGCAAACTCATGCTTTTAGAGACTTGTTTGGGCTCATGAGAGGAGTAGAAAAACATCAAAAATTTCAGTCCTGCATGATTCTACCAAGAAATGTGTTCATTCAAACCGCTGGTTTTTGATAGTTTGGGCCCTATTGAATAATGAATGTTTTGAATTTTCTCCAAAAGTAAAGTAGTTGCAAACTCATCCTTTTAGAAACTTGTTTGGGCTGTTGAGAGGAGTAAAAAACCATCAAAAATTTCAATCCTGCATGATTCTACCAAGAAATGTGATTCTTCATTCAAAACGCTGGTTTTTGCTATTGGGCTCTATTGAATAATGAATGTTTTGAATTTTCTCCAAAAGTAAAGTAGTTGCAAACTCATGCTTTTAGAGACTTGTTTGGGCTCATGAGAGGAGTAGAAAAACATCAAAAATTTCAGTCCTGCATGATTCTACCAAGAAATGTGTGTTCATTGAAACCGCTGGTTTTTGATAGTTTGGGCCCTATTGTATAATGAATGTTTTGAATTTTCTCCAAAAGTAAAGTAGTTGCAAACTCATCCTTTTAGAAACTTGTTTGGGCTGTTGAGAGGAGTAAAAAACCATCAAAAATTTCAATCCTGCATGATTCTACCAAGAAATGTGATTCTTCATTCAAAACGCTGGTTTTTGCTATTGGGCTCTATTGAATAATGAATGTTTTGAATTTTCTCCAAAAGTAAAGTAGTTGCAAACTCATGCTTTTAGAGACTTGTTTGGGCTCATGAGATGAGTAGAAAAACATCAAAAATTTCAGTCCTGCATGATTCTACCAAGACATGTGTGTTCATTGAAACGGTTGGTTTTTGATAGTTTGGGCCCTATTGAATAATGAATGTTTTGAATTTTCTCCAAAAGTAAAGTAGTTGCAAACTCATCCTTTTAGAAACTTGTTTGGGCTGTTGAGAGGAGTAAAAAACCATCAAAAATTTCAATCCTGCATGATTCTACCAAGAAATGTGATTCTTCATTCAAAACGCTGGTTTTTGCTATTGGGCTCTATTGAATAATGAATGTTTTGAATTTTCTCCAAAAGTAAAGTAGTTGCAAACTCATGCTTTTAGAGACTTGTTTGGGCTCATGAGAGGAGTAGAAAAACATCAAAAATTTCAGTCCTGCATGATTCTACCAAGAAATGTGTGTTCATTCAAACCGCTGGTTTTTGATAGTTTGGGCCCTATTGAATAATGAATGTTTTGAATTTTCTCCAAAAGTAAAGTAGTTGCAAACTCATGCTTTTAGAGACTTGTTTGGGCTCATGAGAGGAGTAGAAAAACATCAAAAATTTCAGTCCTGCATGATTCTACCAAGAAATGTGTGTTCATTGAAACGGCTGGTTTTTGATAGTTTGGGCCCTATTGAATAATGAATGTTTTGAATTTTCTCCAAAAGTAAAGTAGTTGCAAACTCATCCTTTTAGAAACTTGTTTGGGCTGTTGAGAGGAGTAAAAAACCATCAAAAATTTCAATCCTGCATGATTCTACCAAGAAATGTGATTCTTCATTCAAAACGCTGGTTTTTGCTATTGGGCTCTATTGAGTAATGAATGTTTTGAATTTTCTCCAAAAGTAAAGTAGTTGCAAACTCATGCTTTTAGAGACTTGTTTGGGCTCATGAGAGGAGTAGAAAAACATCAAAAATTTCAGTCCTGCATGATTCTACCAAGAAATGTGTGTTCATTGAAACCGCTGGTTTTTGATAGTTTGGGCCCTATTGAATAATGAATGTTTTGAATTTTCTCCAAAAGTAAAGTAGTTGCAAACTCATCCTTTTAGAAACTTGTTTGGGCTGTTGAGAGGAGTAAAAAAACATCAAAAATTTCAATCCTGCATGATTTTACCAAGAAATGTGATTCTTCATTCAAAACCTGATTTTTGCTATTGGGCTCTATTGAATAGTGAATGTTTTGAATTTTCTCCAAAAGTAAAGTAGTTGCAAACTCATGCTTTTAGAGACTTGTTTGGGCTCATGAGAGGAGTAGAAAAACATCAAAAATTTCAGTCCTGCATGATTCTACCAAGAAATGTGTTCATTCAAACCGCTGGTTTTTGATAGTTTGGGCCCTATTGAATAATGAATGTTTTGAATTTTCTCCAAAAGTAAAGTATTTGCAAACTCATGCTTTTAGAGACTTGTTTGGGCTCATGAGAGGAGTAGAAAAACATCAAAAATTTCAGTCCTGCATGATTCTACCAAGAAATGTGTGTTCATTGAAACCGCTGGTTTTTGATAGTTTGGGCCCTATTGAATAATGAATGTTTTGAATTTTCTCCAAAAGTAAAGTAGTTGCAAACTCATCCTTTTAGAAACTTGTTTGGGCTGTTGAGAGGAGTAAAAAACCATCAAAAATTTCAATCCTGCATGATTCTACCAAGAAATGTGATTCTTCATTCAAAACGCTGGTTTTTGCTATTGGGCTCTATTGAATAATGAATGTTTTGAATTTTCTCCAAAAGTAAAGTAGTTGCAAACTCATGCTTTTAGAGACTTGTTTGGGCTCATGAGAGGAGTAGAAAAACATCAAAAATTTCAGTCCTGCATGATTCTACCAAGAAATGTGTGTTGATTCAAACCGCTGGTTTTTGATAGTTTGGGCCCTATTGAATAATGAATGTTTTGAATTTTCTCCAAAAGTAAAGTAGTTGCAAACTCATGCTTTTAGAGACTTGTTTGGGCTCATGAGAGGAGTACAAAAACATCAAAAATTTCAGTCCTGCATGATTCTACCAAGAAATGTGTGTTCATTGAAACCGCTGGTTTTTGATAGTTTGGGCCCTATTGAATAATGAATGTTTTGAATTTTCTCCAAAAGTAAAGTAGTTGCAAACTCATCCTTTTAGAAACTTGTTTGGGCTGTTGAGAGGAGTAAAAAACCATCAAAAATTTCAATCCTGCATGATTCTACCAAGAAATGTGATTCTTCATTCAAAACGCTGGTTTTTGCTATTGGGCTCTATTGAATAATGAATGTTTTGAATTTTCTCCAAAAGTAAAGTAGTTGCAAACTCATGCTTTTAGAGACTTGTTTGGGCTCATGAGATGAGTAGAAAAACATCAAAAATTTCAGTCCTGCATGATTCTACCAAGACATGTGTGTTCATTGAAACGGCTGGTTTTTGATAGTTGGGCCCTATTGAATAATGAATGTTTTGAATTTTCTCCAAAAGTAAAGTAGTTGCAAACTCATCCTTTTAGAAACTTGTTTGGGCTGTTGAGAGGAGTAAAAAACCATCAAAAATTTCAATCCTGCATGATTCTACCAAGAAATGTGATTCTTCATTCAAAACGCTGGTTTTTGCTATTGGGCTCTATTGAATAATGAATGTTTTGAATTTTCTCCAAAAGTAAAGTAGTTGCAAACTCATGCTTTTAGAGACTTGTTTGGGCTCATGAGAGGAGTAGAAAAACATCAAAAATTTCAGTCCTGCATGATTCTACCAAGAAATGTGTGTTCATTAAACCGCTGGTTTTTGATAGTTTGGGCCCTATTGAATAATGAATGTTTTGAATTTTCTCCAAAAGTAAAGTAGTTGCAAACTCATCCTTTTAGAAACTTGTTTGGGCTGTTGAGAGGAGTAAAAAACCATCAAAAATTTCAATCCTGCATGATTTTACCAAGAAATGTGATTCTTCATTCAAAACCTGATTTTTGCTATTTTGCTCTATTGAATAGTGAATGTTTTGAATTTTCTCCAAAAGTAAAGTAGTTGCAAACTCATGCTTTTAGAGACTTGTTTGGGCTCATGAGAGGAGTAGAAAAACATCAAAAATTTCAGTCCTGCATGATTCTACCAAGAAATGTGTTCATTCAAACCGCTGGTTTTTGATAGTTTGGGCCCTATTGAATAATGAATGTTTTGAATTTTCTCCAAAAGTAAAGTAGTTGCAAACTCATCCTTTTAGAAACTTGTTTGGGCTGTTGAGAGGAGTAAAAAACCATCAAAAATTTCAATCCTGCATGATTCTACCAAGAAATGTGATTCTTCATTCAAAACGCTGGTTTTTGCTATTGGGCTCTATTGAATAATGAATGTTTTGAATTTTCTCCAAAAGTAAAGTAGTTGCAAACTCATGCTTTTAGAGACTTGTTTGGGCTCATGAGAGGAGTAGAAAAACATCAAAAATTTCAGTCCTGCATGATTCTACCAAGAAATGTGTGTTCATTGAAACCGCTGGTTTTTGATAGTTTGGGCCCTATTGTATAATGAATGTTTTGAATTTTCTCCAAAAGTAAAGTAGTTGCAAACTCATCCTTTTAGAAACTTGTTTGGGCTGTTGAGAGGAGTAAAAAACCATCAAAAATTTCAATCCTGCATGATTCTACCAAGAAATGTGATTCTTCATTCAAAACGCTGGTTTTTGCTATTGGGCTCTATTGAATAATGAATGTTTTGAATTTTCTCCAAAAGTAAAGTAGTTGCAAACTCATGCTTTTAGAGACTTGTTTGGGCTCATGAGATGAGTAGAAAAACATCAAAAATTTCAGTCCTGCATGATTCTACCAAGACATGTGTGTTCATTGAAACGGTTGGTTTTTGATAGTTTGGGCCCTATTGAATAATGAATGTTTTGAATTTTCTCCAAAAGTAAAGTAGTTGCAAACTCATCCTTTTAGAAACTTGTTTGGGCTGTTGAGAGGAGTAAAAAACCATCAAAAATTTCAATCCTGCATGATTCTACCAAGAAATGTGATTCTTCATTCAAAACGCTGGTTTTTGCTATTGGGCTCTATTGAATAATGAATGTTTTGAATTTTCTCCAAAAGTAAAGTAGTTGCAAACTCATGCTTTTAGAGACTTGTTTGGGCTCATGAGAGGAGTAGAAAAACATCAAAAATTTCAGTCCTGCATGATTCTACCAAGAAATGTGTGTTCATTCAAACCGCTGGTTTTTGACAGTTTGGGCCCTATTGAATAATGAATGTTTTGAATTTTCTCCAAAAGTAAAGTAGTTGCAAACTCATGCTTTTAGAGACTTGTTTGGGCTCATGAGAGGAGTAGAAAAACATCAAAAATTTCAGTCCTGCATGATTCTACCAAGAAATGTGTGTTCATTGAAACGGCTGGTTTTTGATAGTTTGGGCCCTATTGAATAATGAATGTTTTGAATTTTCTCCAAAAGTAAAGTAGTTGCAAACTCATCCTTTTAGAAACTTGTTTGGGCTGTTGAGAGGAGTAAAAAACCATCAAAAATTTCAATCCTGCATGATTCTACCAAGAAATGTGATTCTTCATTCAAAACGCTGGTTTTTGCTATTGGGCTCTATTGAGTAATGAATGTTTTGAATTTTCTCCAAAAGTAAAGTAGTTGCAAACTCATGCTTTTAGAGACTTGTTTGGGCTCATGAGAGGAGTAGAAAAACATCAAAAATTTCAGTCCTGCATGATTCTACCAAGAAATGTGTGTTCATTGAAACCGCTGGTTTTTGATAGTTTGGGCCCTATTGAATAATGAATGTTTTGAATTTTCTCCAAAAGTAAAGTAGTTGCAAACTCATCCTTTTAGAAACTTGTTTGGGCTGTTGAGAGGAGTAAAAAAACATCAAAAATTTCAATCCTGCATGATTTTACCAAGAAATGTGATTCTTCATTCAAAACCTGATTTTTGCTATTGGGCTCTATTGAATAGTGAATGTTTTGAATTTTCTCCAAAAGTAAAGTAGTTGCAAACTCATGCTTTTAGAGACTTGTTTGGGCTCATGAGAGGAGTAGAAAAACATCAAAAATTTCAGTCCTGCATGATTCTACCAAGAAATGTGTTCATTCAAACCGCTGGTTTTTGATAGTTTGGGCCCTATTGAATAATGAATGTTTTGAATTTTCTCCAAAAGTAAAGTATTTGCAAACTCATGCTTTTAGAGACTTGTTTGGGCTCATGAGAGGAGTAGAAAAACATCAAAAATTTCAGTCCTGCATGATTCTACCAAGAAATGTGTGTTCATTGAAACCGCTGGTTTTTGATAGTTTGGGCCCTATTGAATAATGAATGTTTTGAATTTTCTCCAAAAGTAAAGTAGTTGCAAACTCATCCTTTTAGAAACTTGTTTGGGCTGTTGAGAGGAGTAAAAAACCATCAAAAATTTCAATCCTGCATGATTCTACCAAGAAATGTGATTCTTCATTCAAAACGCTGGTTTTTGCTATTGGGCTCTATTGAATAATGAATGTTTTGAATTTTCTCCAAAAGTAAAGTAGTTGCAAACTCATGCTTTTAGAGACTTGTTTGGGCTCATGAGAGGAGTAGAAAAACATCAAAAATTTCAGTCCTGCATGATTCTACCAAGAAATGTGTGTTGATTCAAACCGCTGGTTTTTGATAGTTTGGGCCCTATTGAATAATGAATGTTTTGAATTTTCTCCAAAAGTAAAGTAGTTGCAAACTCATGCTTTTAGAGACTTGTTTGGGCTCATGAGAGGAGTAGAAAAACATCAAAAATTTCAGTCCTGCATGATTCTACCAAGAAATGTGTGTTCATTGAAACCGCTGGTTTTTGATAGTTTGGGCCCTATTGAATAATGAATGTTTTGAATTTTCTCCAAAAGTAAAGTAGTTGCAAACTCATCCTTTTAGAAACTTGTTTGGGCTGTTGAGAGGAGTAAAAAACCATCAAAAATTTCAATCCTGCATGATTCTACCAAGAAATGTGATTCTTCATTCAAAACGCTGGTTTTTGCTATTGGGCTCTATTGAATAATGAATGTTTTGAATTTTCTCCAAAAGTAAAGTAGTTGCAAACTCATGCTTTTAGAGACTTGTTTGGGCTCATGAGATGAGTAGAAAAACATCAAAAATTTCAGTCCTGCATGATTCTACCAAGACATGTGTGTTCATTGAAACGGCTGGTTTTTGATAGTTGGGCCCTATTGAATAATGAATGTTTTGAATTTTCTCCAAAAGTAAAGTAGTTGCAAACTCATCCTTTTAGAAACTTGTTTGGGCTGTTGAGAGGAGTAAAAAACCATCAAAAATTTCAATCCTGCATGATTCTACCAAGAAATGTGATTCTTCATTCAAAACGCTGGTTTTTTCTATTGGGCTCTATTGAATAATGAATGTTTTGAATTTTCTCCAAAAGTAAAGTAGTTGCAAACTCATGCTTTTAGAGACTTGTTTGGGCTCATGAGAGGAGTAGAAAAACATCAAAAATTTCAGTCCTGCATGATTCTACCAAGAAATGTGTGTTCATTCAAACCGCTGGTTTTTGATAGTTTGGGCCATATTGAATAATGAATGTTTAGAATTTTCTCCAAAAGTAAAGTAGTTGCAAACTCATGCTTTTAGAGACTTGTTTGGGCTCATGAGAGGAGTAGAAAAACATCAAAAATTTCAGTCCTGCATGATTCTACCAAGAAATGTGTGTTCATTGAAACCGCTGGTTTTTGATAGTTTGGGCCCTATTGAATAATGAATGTTTTGAATTTTCTCCAAAAGTAAAGTAGTTGCAAACTCATCCTTTTAGAAACTTGTTTGGGCTGTTGAGAGGAGTAAAAAACCATCAAAAATTTCAATCCTGCATGATTCTACCAAGAAATGTGATTCTTCATTCAAAACGCTGGTTTTTGCTATTGGGCTCTATTGAATAATGAATGTTTTGAATTTTCTCCAAAAGTAAAGTAGTTGCAAACTCATGCTTTTAGAGACTTGTTTGGGCTCATGAGATGAGTAGAAAAACATCAAAAATATCAGTCCTGCATGATTCTACCAAGACATGTGTTTTCATTGAAACTGCTGTTTTTTGATAGTTTGGGCCCTATTGAATAATGAATGTTTTGAATTTTCTCCAAAAGTAAAGTAGTTGCAAACTCATCCTTTTAGAAACTTGTTTGGGCTGTTGAGAGGAGTAAAAAACCATCAAAAATTTCAATCCTGCATGATTCTACCAAGAAATGTGATTCTTCATTCAAAACGCTGGTTTTTGCTATTGGGCTCTATTGAATAATGAATGTTTTGAATTTTCTCCAAAAGTAAAGTACTTGCAAACTCATGCTTTTAGAGACTTGTTTGGGCTCATGAGAGGAGTAGAAAAACATCAAAAATTTCAGTCCTGCATGATTCTACCAAGAAATGTGTGTTCATTCAAACCGCTGGTTTTTGATAGTTTGGGCCATATTGAATAATGAATGTTTAGAATTTTCTCCAAAAGTAAAGTAGTTGCAAACTCATGCTTTTAGAGACTTGTTTGGGCTCATGAGAGGAGTAGAAAAACATCAAAAATTTCAGTCCTGCATGATTCTACCAAGAAATGTGTGTTCATTGAAACCGCTGGTTTTTCCTATTGGGCTCTATTGAATAATGAATGTTTTGAATTTTCTCCAAAAGTAAAGTAGTTGCAAACTCATGCTTTTAGAGACTTGTTTGGGCTCATGAGATGAGTAGAAAAACATCAAAAATATCAGTCCTGCATGATTCTACCAAGACATGTGTGTTCATTGAAACGGCTGGTTTTTGATAGTTTGGGCCCTATTGAATAATGAATGTTTTGAATTTTCTCCAAAAGTAAAGTAGTTGCAAACTCATCCTTTTAGAAACTTGTTTGGGCTGTTGAGAGGAGTAAAAAACCATCAAAAATTTCAATCCTGCATGATTCTACCAAGAAATGTGATTCTTCATTCAAAACGCTGGTTTTTGCTATTGGGCTCTATTGAATAATGAATGTTTTGAATTTTCTCCAAAAGTAAAGTAGTTGCAAACTCATGCTTTTAGAGACTTGTTTGGGCTCATGAGAGGAGTAGAAAAACATCAAAAATTTCAGTCCTGCATGATTCTACCAAGAAATGTGTGTTCATTCAAACCGCTGGTTTTTGATAGTTTGGGCCCTATTGAATAATGAATGTTTTGAATTTTCTCCAAAAGTAAAGTAGTTGCAAACTCATCCTTTTAGAAACTTGTTAGGGCTGTTGAGAGGAGTAAAAATCCATCAAAAATTTCAATCCTGCATGATTCTACCAAGAAATGTGATTCTTCATTCAAAACGCTGGTTTTCGCTATTGGGCTCTATTGAATAATGAATGTTTTGAATTTTCTCCAAAAGTAAAGTAGTTGCAAACTCATGCTTTTAGAGACTTGTTTGGGCTCATGAGAGGAGTAGAAAAACATCAAAAATTTCAGTCGTGCATGATTCTACCAAGAAATGTGTGTTCATTGAAACCGCTGGTTTTTGATAGTTTGGGCCCTATTGAATAATGAATGTTTTGAATTTTCTCCAAAAGTAAAGTAGTTGCAAACTCATCCTTTTAGAAACTTGTTTGGGCTGTTGAGAGGAGTAAAAAACCATCAAAAATTTCAATCCTGCATGATTCTACCAAGAAATGTGATTCTTCATTCAAAACGCTGGTTTTTGCTATTGGGCTCTATTGAATAATGAATGTTTTGAATTTTCTCCAAAAGTAAAGTAGTTGCAAACTCATGCTTTTAGAGACTTGTTTGGGCTCATGAGAGGAGTAGAAAAACATCAAAAATTTCAGTCCTGCATGATTCTACCAAGAAATGTGTGTTCATTGAAACCGCTGGTTTTTGATAGTTTGGGCCCTATTGAATAATGAATGTTTTGAATTTTCTCCAAAAGTAAAGTAGTTGCAAACTCATCCTTTTAGAAACTTGTTTGGGCTGTTGAGAGGAGTAAAAAACCATCAAAAATTTCAATCCTGCATGATTTTACCAAGAAATGTGATTCTTCATTCAAAACCTGATTTTTGCTATTGGGCTCTATTGAGTAGTGAATGTTTTGAATTTTCTCCAAAAGTAAAGTAGTTGCAAACTCATGCTTTTAGAGACTTGTTTGGGCTCATGAGAGGAGTAGAAAAACATCAAAAATTTCAGTCCTGCATGATTCTACCAAGAAATGTGTTCATTCAAACCGCTGGTTTTTGATAGTTTGGGCCCTATTGAATAATGAATGTTTTGAATTTTCTCCAAAAGTAAAGTAGTTGCAAACTCATCCTTTTAGAAACTTGTTTGGGCTGTTGAGAGGAGTAAAAAACCATCAAAAATTTCAATCCTGCATGATTCTACCAAGAAATGTGATTCTTCATTCAAAACGCTGGTTTTTGCTATTGGGCTCTATTGAATAATGAATGTTTTGAATTTTCTCCAAAAGTAAAGTAGTTGCAAACTCATGCTTTTAGAGACTTGTTTGGGCTCATGAGAGGAGTAGAAAAACATCAAAAATTTCAGTCCTGCATGATTCTACCAAGAAATGTGTGTTCATTGAAACGGCTGGTTTTTGATAGTTTGGGCCCTATTGTATAATGAATGTTTTGAATTTTCTCCAAAAGTAAAGTAGTTGCAAACTCATCCTTTTAGAAACTTGTTTGGGCTGTTGAGAGGAGTAAAAAACCATCAAAAATTTCAATCCTGCATGATTCTACCAAGAAATGTGATTCTTCATTCAAAACGCTGGTTTTTGCTATTGGGCTCTATTGAATAATGAATGTTTTGAATTTTCTCCAAAAGTAAAGTAGTTGCAAACTCATGCATTTAGAGACTTGTTTGGGCTCATGAGATGAGTAGAAAAACATCAAAAATTTCAGTCCTGCATGATTCTACCAAGACATGTGTGTTCATTGAAACGGCTGGTTTTTGATAGTTTGGGCCCTATTGAATAATGAATGTTTTGAATTTTCTCCAAAAGTAAAGTAGTTGCAAACTCATCCTTTTAGAAACTTGTTTGGGCTGTTGAGAGGAGTAAAAAACCATCAAAAATTTCAATCCTGCATGATTCTACCAAGAAATGTGATTCTTCATTCAAAACGCTGGTTTTTGCTATTGGGCTCTATTGAATAATGAATGTTTTGAATTTTCTCCAAAAGTAAAGTAGTTGCAAACTCATGCTTTTAGAGACTTGTTTGGGCTCATGAGAGGAGTAGAAAAACATCAAAAATTTCAGTCCTGCATGATTCTACCAAGAAATGTGTGTTCATTCAAACCGCTGGTTTTTGATAGTTTGGGCCCTATTGAATAATGAATGTTTTGAATTTTCTCCAAAAGTAAAGTAGTTGCAAACTCATGCTTTTAGAGACTTGTTTGGGCTCATGAGAGGAGTAGAAAAACATCAAAAATTTCAGTCCTGCATGATTCTACCAAGAAATGTATGTTCATTGAAACGGCTGGTTTTTGATAGTTTGGGCCCTATTGAATAATGAATGTTTTGAATTTTCTCCAAAAGTAAAGTAGTTGCAAACTCATCCTTTTAGAAACTTGTTTTGGCTGTTGAGAGGAGTAAAAAACCATCAAAAATTTCAATCCTGCATGATTCTACCAAGAAATGTGATTCTTCACTCAAAACGCTGGTTTTTGCTATTGGGCTCTATTGAATAATGAATGTTTTGAATTTTCTCCAAAAGTAAAGTAGTTGCAAACTCATGCTTTTAGAGACTTGTTTGGGCTCATGAGAGGAGTAGAAAAACATCAAAAATTTCAGTCCTGCATGATTCTACCAAGAAATGTGTGTTCATTCAAACCGCTGGTTTTTGATAGTTTGGGCCCTATTGAATAATGAATGTTTTGAATTTTCTCCAAAAGTAAAGTAGTTGCAAACTCATGCTTTTAGAGACTTGTTTGGGCTCATGAGAGGAGTAGAAAAACATCAAAAATTTCAGTCCTGCATGATTCTACCAAGAAATGTGTGTTCATTGAAACCGCTGGTTTTTGATAGTTTGGGCCCTATTGAATAATGAATGTTTTGAATTTTCTCCAAAAGTAAAGTAGTTGCAAACTCATCCTTTTAGAAACTTGTTTGGGCTGTTGAGAGGAGTAAAAAACCATCAAAAATTTCAATCCTGCATGATTCTACCAAGAATTGTGATTCTTCATTCAAAACGCTGGTTTTTGCTATTGGGCTCTATTGAATAATGAATGTTTTGAATTTTCTCCAAAAGTAAAGTAGTTGCAAACTCATGCTTTTAGAGACTTGTTTGGGCTCATGAGAGGAGTAGAAAAACATCAAAAATTTCAGTCCTGCATGATTCTACCAAGAAATGTGTGTTCATTGAAACCGCTGTTTTTTGATAGTTTGGGCCCTATTGAATAATGAATGTTTTGAATTTTCTCCAAAAGTAAAGTAGTTGCAAACTCATGCTTTTAGAGACTTGTTTGGGCTCATGAGAGGAGTAGAAAAACATCAAAAATTTCAGTCCTGCATGATTCTACCAAGAAATGTGTGTTCATTCAAACCGCTGGTTTTTGATAGTTTGGGCCCTATTGAATAATGAATGTTTTGAATTTTCTCCAAAAGTAAAGTAGTTGCAAACTCATCCTTTTAGAAACTTGTTTGGGCTGTTGAGAGGAGTAAAAAACCATCAAAAATTTCAATCCTGCATGATTCTACCAAGAAATGTGATTCTTCATTCAAAACGCTGGTTTTTGCTATTGGGCTCTATTGAATAATGAATGTTTTGAATTTTCTCCAAAAGTAAAGCAGTTGCAAACTCATGCTTTTAGAGACTTGTTTGGGCTCATGGGAGGAGTAGAAAAACATCAAAAATTTCAGTCCTGCATGATTCTACCAAGAAATGTGTGTTCATTGAAACCGCTGGTTTTTGATAGTTTGGGCCCTATTGAATAATGAATGTTTTGAATTTTCTCCAAAAGTAAAGTAGTTGCAAACTCATCCTTTTAGAAACTTGTTTGGGCTGTTGAGAGGAGTAAAAAACCATCAAAAATTTCAATCCTGCATGATTCTACCAAGAAATGTGATTCTTCATTCAAAACGCTGGTTTTTGCTATTGGGCTCTATTGAATAATGAATGTTTTGAATTTTCTCCAAAAGTAAAGTAGTTGCAAACTCATGCTTTTAGAGACTTGTTTGGGCTCATGAGAGGAGTAGAAAAACATCAAAAATTTCAGTCGTGCATGATTCTACCAAGAAATGTGTGTTCATTGAAACGGCTGGTTTTTGATAGTTTGGGCCCTATTGAATAATGAATGTTTTGAATTTTCTCCAAAAGTAAAGTAGTTGCAAACTCATCCTTTTAGAAACTTGTTTGGGCTGTTGAGAGGAGTAAAAAACCATCAAAAATTTCAATCCTGCATGATTCTACCAAGAAATGTGATTCTTCATTCAAAACGCTGGTTTTTGCTATTGGGCTCTATTGAATAATGAATGTTTTGAATTTTCTCCAAAAGTAAAGTAGTTGCAAACTCATGCTTTTAGAGACTTGTTTGGGCTCATGAGAGGAGTAGAAAAACATCAAAAATTTCAGTCCTGCATGATTCTACCAAGAAATGTGTGTTCATTGAAACCGCTGGTTTTTGATAGTTTGGGCCCTATTGAATAATGAATGTTTTGAATTTTCTCCAAAAGTAAAGTAGTTGCAAACTCATCCTTTTAGAAACTTGTTTGGGCTGTTGAGAGGAGTAAAAAACCATCAAAAATTTCAATCCTGCATGATTCTACCAAGAAATGTGATTCTTCATTCAAAACGCTGGTTTTTGCTATTGGGCTCTATTGAATAATGAATGTTTTGAATTTTCTCCAAAAGTAAAGTAGTTGCAAACTCATGCTTTTAGAGACTTGTTTGGGCTCATGAGAGGAGTAGAAAAACATCAAAAATTTCAGTCCTGCATGATTCTACCAAGAAATGTGTGTTCATTGAAACCGCTGGTTTTTGATAGTTTGGGCCCTATTGAATAATGAATGTTTTGAATTTTCTCCAAAAGTAAAGTAGTTGCAAACTCATCCTTTTAGAAACTTGTTTGGGCTGTTGAGAGGAGTAAAAAACCATCAAAAATTTCAATCCTGCATGATTCTACCAAGAAATGTGATTCTTCATTCAAAACGCTGGTTTTTGCTATTGGGCTCTATTGAATAATGAATGTTTTGAATTTTCTCCAAAAGTAAAGTAGTTGCAAACTCATGCTTTTAGAGACTTGTTTGGGCTCATGAGATGAGTAGAAAAACATCAAAAATTTCAGTCCTGCATGATTCTACCAAGACATGTGTGTTCATTGAAACGGCTGGTTTTTGATAGTTGGGCCCTATTGAATAATGAATGTTTTGAATTTTCTCCAAAAGTAAAGTAGTTGCAAACTCATCCTTTTAGAAACTTGTTTGGGCTGTTGAGAGGAGTAAAAAACCATCAAAAATTTCAATCCTGCATGATTCTACCAAGAAATGTGATTCTTCATTCAAAACGCTGGTTTTTTCTATTGGGCTCTATTGAATAATGAATGTTTTGAATTTTCTCCAAAAGTAAAGTAGTTGCAAACTCATGCTTTTAGAGACTTGTTTGGGCTCATGAGAGGAGTAGAAAAACATCAAAAATTTCAGTCCTGCATGATTCTACCAAGAAATGTGTGTTCATTCAAACCGATGGTTTTTGATAGTTTGGGCCATATTGAATAATGAATGTTTAGAATTTTCTCCAAAAGTAAAGTAGTTGCAAACTCATGCTTTTAGAGACTTGTTTGGGCTCATGAGAGGAGTAGAAAAACATCAAAAATTTCAGTCCTGCATGATTCTACCAAGAAATGTGTGTTCATTGAAACCGCTGGTTTTTGATAGTTTGGGCCCTATTGAATAATGAATGTTTTGAATTTTCTCCAAAAGTAAAGTAGTTGCAAACTCATCCTTTTAGAAACTTGTTTGGGCTGTTGAGAGGAGTAAAAAACCATCAAAAATTTCAATCCTGCATGATTCTACCAAGAAATGTGATTCTTCATTCAAAACGCTGGTTTTTGCTATTGGGCTCTATTGAATAATGAATGTTTTGAATTTTCTCCAAAAGTAAAGTAGTTGCAAACTCATGCTTTTAGAGACTTGTTTGGGCTCATGAGATGAGTAGAAAAACATCAAAAATATCAGTCCTGCATGATTCTACCAAGACATGTGTGTTCATTGAAACGGCTGTTTTTTGATAGTTTGGGCCCTATTGAATAATGAATGTTTTGAATTTTCTCCAAAAGTAAAGTAGTTGCAAACTCATCCTTTTAGAAACTTGTTTGGGCTGTTGAGAGGAGTAAAAAACCATCAAAAATTTCAATCCTGCATGATTCTACCAAGAAATGTGATTCTTCATTCAAAACGCTGGTTTTTGCTATTGGGCTCTATTGAATAATGAATGTTTTGAATTTTCTCCAAAAGTAAAGTAGTTGCAAACTCATGCTTTTAGAGACTTGTTTGGGCTCATGAGAGGAGTAGAAAAACATCAAAAATTTCAGTCCTGCATGATTCTACCAAGAAATGTGTGTTCATTCAAACCGCTGGTTTTTGATAGTTTGGGCCATATTGAATAATGAATGTTTAGAATTTTCTCCAAAAGTAAAGTAGTTGCAAACTCATGCTTTTAGAGACTTGTTTGGGCTCATGAGAGGAGTAGAAAAACATCAAAAATTTCAGTCCTGCATGATTCTACCAAGAAATGTGTGTTCATTGAAACCGCTGGTTTTTGCTATTGGGCTCTATTGAATAATGAATGTTTTGAATTTTCTCCAAAAGTAAAGTAGTTGCAAACTCATGCTTTTAGAGACTTGTTTGGGCTCATGAGATGAGTAGAAAAACATCAAAAATATCAGTCCTGCATGATTCTACCAAGACATGTGTGTTCATTGAAACGGCTGGTTTTTGATAGTTTGGGCCCTATTGAATAATGAATGTTTTGAATTTTCTCCAAAAGTAAAGTAGTTGCAAACTCATCCTTTTAGAAACTTGTTTGGGCTGTTGAGAGGAGTAAAAAACCATCAAAAATTTCAATCCTGCATGATTCTACCAAGAAATGTGATTCTTCATTCAAAACGCTGGTTTTTGCTATTGGGCTCTATTGAATAATGAATGTTTTGAATTTTCTCCAAAAGTAAAGTAGTTGCAAACTCATGCTTTTAGAGACTTGTTTGGGCTCATGAGAGGAGTAGAAAAACATCAAAAATTTCAGTCCTACATGATTCTACCAAGAAATGTGTGTTCATTCAAACCGCTGGTTTTTGATAGTTTGGGCCATATTGAATAATGAATGTTTAGAATTTTCTCCAAAAGTAAAGTAGTTGCAAACTCATGCTTTTAGAGACTTGTTTGGGCTCATGAGAGGAGTAGAAAAACATCAAAAATTTCAGTCCTGCATGATTCTACCAAGAAATGTGTGTTCATTGAAACCGCTGGTTTTTGATAGTTTGGGCCCTATTGAATAATGAATGTTTTGAATTTTCTCCAAAAGTAAAGTAGTTGCAAACTCATCCTTTTAGAAACTTGTTTGGGCTGTTGAGAGGAGTAAAAAACCATCAAAAATTTCAATCCTGCATGATTCTACCAAGAAATGTGATTCTTCATTCAAAACGCTGGTTTTTGCTATTGGGCTCTATTGAATAATGAATGTTTTGAATTTTCTCCAAAAGTAAAGTAGTTGCAAACTCATGCTTTTAGAGACTTGTTTGGGCTCATGAGAGGAGTAGAAAAACATCAAAAATTTCAGTCCTGCATGATTCTACCAAGAAATGTGTGTTCATTCAAACCGCTGGTTTTTGATAGTTTGGGCCCTATTGAATAATGAATGTTTTGAATTTTCTCCAAAAGTAAAGTAGTTGCAAACTCATCCTTTTAGAAACTTGTTAGGGCTGTTGAGAGGAGTAAAAAACCATCAAAAATTTCAATCCTGCATGATTCTACCAAGAAATGTGATTCTTCATTCAAAACGCTGGTTTTCGCTATTGGGCTCTATTGAATAATGAATGTTTTGAATTTTCTCCAAAAGTAAAGTATTTGCAAACTCATGCTTTTAGAGACTTGTTTGGGCTCATGAGAGGAGTAGAAAAACATCAAAAATTTCAGTCGTGCATGATTCTACCAAGAAATGTGTGTTCATTGAAACCGCTGGTTTTTGATAGTTTGGGCCCTATTGAATAATGAATGTTTTGAATTTTCTCCAAAAGTAAAGTAGTTGCAAACTCATCCTTTTAGAAACTTGTTTGGGCTGTTGAGAGGAGTAAAAAACCATCAAAAATTTCAATCCTGCATGATTTTACCAAGAAATGTGATTCTTCATTCAAAACCTGATTTTTGCTATTGGGCTCTATTGAGTAGTGAATGTTTTGAATTTTCTCCAAAAGTAAAGTAGTTGCAAACTCATGCTTTTAGAGACTTGTTTGGGCTCATGAGAGGAGTAGAAAAACATCAAAAATTTCAGTCCTGCATGATTCTACCAAGAAATGTGTTCATTCAAACCGCTGGTTTTTGATAGTTTGGGCCCTATTGAATAATGAATGTTTTGAATTTTCTCCAAAAGTAAAGTAGTTGCAAACTCATCCTTTTAGAAACTTGTTTGGGCTGTTGAGAGGAGTAAAAAACCATCAAAAATTTCAATCCTGCATGATTTTACCAAGAAATGTGATTCTTCATTCAAAACCTGATTTTTGCTATTGGGCTCTATTGAGTAGTGAATGTTTTGAATTTTCTCCAAAAGTAAAGTAGTTGCAAACTCATGCTTTTAGAGACTTGTTTGGGCTCATGAGAGGAGTAGAAAAACATCAAAAATTTCAGTCCTGCATGATTCTACCAAGAAATGTGTTCATTCAAACCGCTGGTTTTTGATAGTTTGGACCCTATTGAATAATGAATGTTTTGAATTTTCTCCAAAAGTAAAGTAGTTGCAAACTCATCCTTTTAGAAACTTGTTTGGGCTGTTGAGAGGAGTAAAAAACCATCAAAAATTTCAATCCTGCATGATTCTACCAAGAAATGTGATTCTTCATTCAAAACGCTGGTTTTTGCTATTGGGCTCTATTGAATAATGAATGTTTTGAATTTTCTCCAAAAGTAAAGTAGTTGCAAACTCATGCTTTTAGAGACTTGTTTGGGCTCATGAGAGGAGTAGAAAAACATCAAAAATTTCAGTCCTGCATGATTCTACCAAGAAATGTGTGTTCATTGAAACCGCTGGTTTTTGATAGTTTGGGCCCTATTGTATAATGAATGTTTTGAATTTTCTCCAAAAGTAAAGTAGTTGCAAACTCATCCTTTTAGAAACTTGTTTGGGCTGTTGAGAGGAGTAAAAAACCATCAAAAATTTCAATCCTGCATGATTCTACCAAGAAATGTGATTCTTCATTCAAAACGCTGGTTTTTGCTATTGGGCTCTATTGAATAATGAATGTTTTGAATTTTCTCCAAAAGTAAAGTAGTTGCAAACTCATGCTTTTAGAGACTTGTTTGGGCTCATGAGATGAGTAGAAAAACATCAAAAATTTCAGTCCTGCATGATTCTACCAAGACATGTGTGTTCATTGAAACGGCTGGTTTTTGATAGTTTGGGCCCTATTGAATAATGAATGTTTTGAATTTTCTCCAAAAGTAAAGTAGTTGCAAACTCATCCTTTTAGAAACTTGTTTGGGCTGTTGAGAGGAGTAAAAAACCATCAAAAATTTCAATCCTGCATGATTCTACCAAGAAATGTGATTCTTCATTCAAAACGCTGGTTTTTGCTATTGGGCTCTATTGAATAATGAATGTTTTGAATTTTCTCCAAAAGTAAAGTAGTTGCAAACTCATGCTTTTAGAGACTTGTTTGGGCTCATGAGAGGAGTAGAAAAACATCAAAAATTTCAGTCCTGCATGATTCTACCAAGAAATGTGTGTTCATTCAAACCGCTGGTTTTTGATAGTTTGGGCCCTATTGAATAATGAATGTTTTGAATTTTCTCCAAAAGTAAAGTAGTTGCAAACTCATGCTTTTAGAGACTTGTTTGGGCTCATGAGAGGAGTAGAAAAACATCAAAAATTTCAGTCCTGCATGATTCTACCAAGAAATGTATGTTCATTGAAACGGCTGGTTTTTGATAGTTTGGGCCCTATTGAATAATGAATGTTTTGAATTTTCTCCAAAAGTAAAGTAGTTGCAAACTCATCCTTTTAGAAACTTGTTTTGGCTGTTGAGAGGAGTAAAAAACCATCAAAAATTTCAATCCTGCATGATTCTACCAAGAAATGTGATTCTTCACTCAAAACGCTGGTTTTTGCTATTGGGCTCTATTGAATAATGAATGTTTTGAATTTTCTCCAAAAGTAAAGTAGTTGCAAACTCATGCTTTTAGAGACTTGTTTGGGCTCATGAGAGGAGTAGAAAAACATCAAAAATTTCAGTCCTGCATGATTCTACCAAGAAATGTGTGTTCATTCAAACCGCTGGTTTTTGATAGTTTGGGCCCTATTGAATAATGAATGTTTTGAATTTTCTCCAAAAGTAAAGTAGTTGCAAACTCATGCTTTTAGAGACTTGTTTGGGCTCATGAGAGGAGTAGAAAAACATCAAAAATTTCAGTCCTGCATGATTCTACCAAGAAATGTGTGTTCATTGAAACCGCTGGTTTTTGATAGTTTGGGCCCTATTGAATAATGAATGTTTTGAATTTTCTCCAAAAGTAAAGTAGTTGCAAACTCATCCTTTTAGAAACTTGTTTGGGCTGTTGAGAGGAGTAAAAAACCATCAAAAATTTCAATCCTGCATGATTCTACCAAGAAATGTGATTCTTCATTCAAAACGCTGGTTTTTGCTATTGGGCTCTATTGAATAATGAATGTTTTGAATTTTCTCCAAAAGTAAAGTAGTTGCAAACTCATGCTTTTAGAGACTTGTTTGGGCTCATGAGAGGAGTAGAAAAACATCAAAAATTTCAGTCCTGCATGATTCTACCAAGAAATGTGTGTTCATTGAAACCGCTGTTTTTTGATAGTTTGGGCCCTATTGAATAATGAATGTTTTGAATTTTCTCCAAAAGTAAAGTAGTTGCAAACTCATGCTTTTAGAGACTTGTTTGGGCTCATGAGAGGAGTAGAAAAACATCAAAAATTTCAGTCCTGCATGATTCTACCAAGAAATGTGTGTTCATTCAAACCGCTGGTTTTTGATAGTTTGGGCCCTATTGAATAATGAATGTTTTGAATTTTCTCCAAAAGTAAAGTAGTTGCAAACTCATCCTTTTAGAAACTTGTTTGGGCTGTTGAGAGGAGTAAAAAACCATCAAAAATTTCAATCCTGCATGATTCTACCAAGAAATGTGATTCTTCATTCAAAACGCTGGTTTTTGCTATTGGGCTCTATTGAATAATGAATGTTTTGAATTTTCTCCAAAAGTAAAGTAGTTGCAAACTCATGCTTTTAGAGACTTGTTTGGGCTCATGAGAGGAGTAGAAAAACATCAAAAATTTCAGTCCTGCATGATTCTACCAAGAAATGTGTGTTCATTGAAACCGCTGGTTTTTGATAGTTTGGGCCCTATTGAATAATGAATGTTTTGAATTTTCTCCAAAAGTAAAGTAGTTGCAAACTCATCCTTTTAGAAACTTGTTTGGGCTGTTGAGAGGAGTAAAAAACCATCAAAAATTTCAATCCTGCATGATTCTACCAAGAAATGTGATTCTTCATTCAAAACGCTGGTTTTTGCTATTGGGCTCTATTGAATAATGAATGTTTTGAATTTTCTCCAAAAGTAAAGTAGTTGCAAACTCATGCTTTTAGAGACTTGTTTGGGCTCATGAGAGGAGTAGAAAAACATCAAAAATTTCAGTCGTGCATGATTCTACCAAGAAATGTGTGTTCATTGAAACGGCTGGTTTTTGATAGTTTGGGCCCTATTGAATAATGAATGTTTTGAATTTTCTCCAAAAGTAAAGTAGTTGCAAACTCATCCTTTTAGAAACTTGTTTGGGCTGTTGAGAGGAGTAAAAAACCATCAAAAATTTCAATCCTGCATGATTCTACCAAGAAATGTGATTCTTCATTCAAAACGCTGGTTTTTGCTATTGGGCTCTATTGAATAATGAATGTTTTGAATTTTCTCCAAAAGTAAAGTAGTTGCAAACTCATGCTTTTAGAGACTTGTTTGGGCTCATGAGAGGAGTAGAAAAACATCAAAAATTTCAGTCCTGCATGATTCTACCAAGAAATGTGTGTTCATTGAAACCGCTGGTTTTTGATAGTTTGGGCCCTATTGAATAATGAATGTTTTGAATTTTCTCCAAAAGTAAAGTAGTTGCAAACTCATCCTTTTAGAAACTTGTTTGGGCTGTTGAGAGGAGTAAAAAACCATCAAAAATTTCAATCCTGCATGATTCTACCAAGAAATGTGATTCTTCATTCAAAACGCTGGTTTTTGCTATTGGGCTCTATTGAATAATGAATGTTTTGAATTTTCTCCAAAAGTAAAGTAGTTGCAAACTCATGCTTTTAGAGACTTGTTTGGGCTCATGAGAGGAGTAGAAAAACATCAAAAATTTCAGTCCTGCATGATTCTACCAAGAAATGTGTGTTTATTGAAACCGCTGGTTTTTGATAGTTTGGGCCCTATTGAATAATGAATGTTTTGAATTTTCTCCAAAAGTAAAGTAGTTGCAAACTCATCCTTTTAGAAACTTGTTTGGGCTGTTGAGAGGAGTAAAAAACCATCAAAAATTTCAATCCTGCATGATTTTACCAAGAAATGTGATTCTTCATTCAAAACCTGATTTTTGCTATTGGGCTCTATTGAATAGTGAATGTTTTGAATTTTCTCCAAAAGTAAAGTAGTTGCAAACTCATGCTTTTAGAGACTTGTTTGGGCTCATGAGAGGAGTAGAAAAACATCAAAAATTTCAGTCCTGCATGATTCTACCAAGAAATGTGTTCATTCAAACCGCTGGTTTTTGATAGTTTGGGCCCTATTGAATAATGAATGTTTTGAATTTTCTCCAAAAGTAAAGTAGTTGCAAACTCATCCTTTTAGAAACTTGTTTGGGCTGTTGAGAGGAGTAAAAAACCATCAAAAATTTCAATCCTGCATGATTCTACCAAGAAATGTGATTCTTCATTCAAAACGCTGGTTTTTGCTCTTGGGCTCTATTGAATAATGAATGTTTTGAATTTTCTCCAAAAGTAAAGTAGTTGCAAACTTATGCTTTTAGAGACTTGTTTGGGCTCATGAGAGGAGTAGAAAAACATCAAAAATTTCAGTCCTGCATGATTCTACCAAGAAATGTGTGTTCATTGAAACCGCTGGTTTTTGATAGTTTGGGCCCTATTGTATAATGAATGTTTTGAATTTTCTCCAAAAGTAAAGTAGTTGCAAACTCATCCTTTTAGAAACTTGTTTGGGCTGTTGAGAGGAGTAAAAAACCATCAAAAATTTCAATCCTGCATGATTCTACCAAGAAATGTGATTCTTCATTCAAAACGCTGGTTTTTGCTATTGGGCTCTATTGAATAATGAATGTTTTGAATTTTCTCCAAAAGTAAAGTAGTTGCAAACTCATGCTTTTAGAGACTTGTTTGGGCTCATGAGAGGAGTAGAAAAACATCAAAAATTTCAGTCCTGCATGATTCTACCAAGAAATGTGTGTTCATTGAAACCGCTGGTTTTTGATAGTTTGGGCCCTATTGAATAATGAATGTTTTGAATTTTCTCCAAAAGTAAAGTAGTTGCAAACTCATCCTTTTAGAAACTTGTTTGGGCTGTTGAGAGGAGTAAAAAACCATCAAAAATTTCAATCCTGCATGATTCTACCAAGAAATGTGATTCTTCATTCAAAACGCTGGTTTTTGCTATTGGGCTCTATTGAATAATGAATGTTTTGAATTTTCTCCAAAAGTAAAGTAGTTGCAAACTCATGCTTTTAGAGACTTGTTTGGGCTCATGAGAGGAGTAGAAAAACATCAAAAATTTCAGTCCTGCATGATTCTACCAAGAAATGTGTGTTTATTGAAACCGCTGGTTTTTGATAGTTTGGGCCCTATTGAATAATGAATGTTTTGAATTTTCTCCAAAAGTAAAGTAGTTGCAAACTCATCCTTTTAGAAACTTGTTTGGGCTGTTGAGAGGAGTAAAAAACCATCAAAAATTTCAATCCTGCATGATTTTACCAAGAAATGTGATTCTTCATTCAAAACCTGATTTTTGCTATTGGGCTCTATTGAATAGTGAATGTTTTGAATTTTCTCCAAAAGTAAAGTAGTTGCAAACTCATGCTTTTAGAGACTTGTTTGGGCTCATGAGAGGAGTAGAAAAACATCAAAAATTTCAGTCCTGCATGATTCTACCAAGAAATGTGTTCATTCAAACCGCTGGTTTTTGATAGTTTGGGCCCTATTGAATAATGAATGTTTTGAATTTTCTCCAAAAGTAAAGTAGTTGCAAACTCATCCTTTTAGAAACTTGTTTGGGCTGTTGAGAGGAGTAAAAAACCATCAAAAATTTCAATCCTGCATGATTCTACCAAGAAATGTGATTCTTCATTCAAAACGCTGGTTTTTGCTCTTGGGCTCTATTGAATAATGAATGTTTTGAATTTTCTCCAAAAGTAAAGTAGTTGCAAACTTATGCTTTTAGAGACTTGTTTGGGCTCATGAGAGGAGTAGAAAAACATCAAAAATTTCAGTCCTGCATGATTCTACCAAGAAATGTGTGTTCATTGAAACCGCTGGTTTTTGATAGTTTGGGCCCTATTGAATAATGAATGTTTTGAATTTTCTCCAAAAGTAAAGTAGTTGCAAACTCATCCTTTTAGAAACTTGTTTGGGCTGTTGAGAGGAGTAAAAAACCATCAAAAATTTCAATCCTGCATGATTCTACCAAGAAATGTGATTCTTCATTCAAAACGCTGGTTTTTGCTATTGGGCTCTATTGAATAATGAATGTTTTGAATTTTCTCCAAAAGTAAAGTAGTTGCAAACTCATGCTTTTAGAGACTTGTTTGGGCTCATGAGATGAGTAGAAAAACATCAAAAATTTCAGTCCTGCATGATTCTACCAAGACATGTGTGTTCATTGAAATGGCTGGTTTTTGATAGTTTGGGCCCTATTGAATAATGAATGTTTTGAATTTTCTCCAAAAGTAAAGTAGTTGCAAACTCATCCTTTTAGAAACTTGTTTGGGCTGTTGAGAGGAGTAAAAAACCATCAAAAATTTCAATCCTGCATGATTCTACCAAGAAATGTGATTCTTCATTCAAAACGCTGGTTTTTGCTATTGGGCTCTATTGAATAATGAATGTTTTGAATTTTCTCCAAAAGTAAAGTAGTTGCAAACTCATGCTTTTAGAGACTTGTTTGGGCTCATGAGAGGAGTAGAAAAACATCAAAAATTTCAGTCCTGCATGATTCTACCAAGAAATGTGTGTTCATTCAAACCGCTGGTTTTTGATAGTTTGGGCCCTATTGAATAATGAATGTTTTGAATTTTCTCCAAAAGTAAAGTAGTTGCAAAATCATGCTTTTAGAGACTTGTTTGGGCTCATGAGAGGAGTAGAAAAACATCAAAAATTTCAGTCCTGCATGATTCTACCAAGAAATGTGTGTTCATTGAAACGGCTGGTTTTTGATAGTTTGGGCCCTCTTGAATAATGAATGTTTTGAATTTTCTCCAAAAGTAAAGTAGTTGCAAACTCATCCTTTTAGAAACTTGTTTGGGCTGTTGAGAGGAGTAAAAAACCATCAAAAATTTCAATCCTGCATGATTCTACCAAGAAATGTGATTCTTCATTCAAAACGCTGGTTTTTGCTATTGGGCTCTATTGAATAATGAATGTTTTGAATTTTCTCCAAAAGTAAAGTAGTTGCAAACTCATGCTTTTAGAGACTTGTTTGGGCTCATGAGAGGAGTAGAAAAACATCAAAAATTTCAGTCCTGCATGATTCTACCAAGAAATGTGTGTTCATTCAAACCGCTGGTTTTTGATAGTTTGGGCCCTATTGAATAATGAATGTTTTGAATTTTCTCCAAAAGTAAAGTAGTTGCAAACTCATGCTTTTAGAGACTTGTTTGGGCTCATGAGAGGAGTAGAAAAACATCAAAAATTTCAGTCCTGCATGATTCTACCAAGAAATGTGTGTTCATTGAAACGGCTGGTTTTTGATAGTTTGGGCCCTATTGAATAATGAATGTTTTGAATTTTCTCCAAAAGTAAAGTAGTTGCAAACTCATCCTTTTAGAAACTTGTTTGGGCTGTTGAGAGGAGTAAAAAACCATCAAAAATTTCAATCCTGCATGATTCTACCAAGAAATGTGATTCTTCATTCAAAACGCTGGTTTTTGCTATTGGGCTCTATTGAATAATGAATGTTTTGAATTTTCTCCAAAAGTAAAGTAGTTGCAAACTCATGCTTTTAGAGACTTGTTTGGGCTCATGAGAGGAGTAGAAAAACATCAAAAATTTCAGTCCTGCATGATTCTACCAAGAAATGTGTGTTCATTGAAACCGCTGTTTTTTGATAGTTTGGGCCCTATTGAATAATGAATGTTTTGAATTTTCTCCAAAAGTAAAGTAGTTGCAAACTCATGCTTTTAGAGACTTGTTTGGGCTCATGAGAGGAGTAGAAAAACATCAAAAATTTCAGTCCTGCATGATTCTACCAAGAAATGTGTGTTCATTCAAACCGCTGGTTTTTGATAGTTTGGGCCCTATTGAATAATGAATGTTTTGAATTTTCTCCAAAAGTAAAGTAGTTGCAAACTCATCCTTTTAGAAACTTGTTTGGGCTGTTGAGAGGAGTAAAAAACCATCAAAAATTTCAATCCTGCATGATTCTACCAAGAAATGTGATTCTTCATTCAAAACGCTGGTTTTTGCTATTGGGCTCTATTGAATAATGAATGTTTTGAATTTTCTCCAAAAGTAAAGTAGTTGCAAACTCATGCTTTTAGAGACTTGTTTGGGCTCATGAGAGGAGTAGAAAAACATCAAAAATTTCAGTCCTGCATGATTCTACCAAGAAATGTGTGTTCATTGAAACCGCTGGTTTTTGATAGTTTGGGCCCTATTGAATAATGAATGTTTTGAATTTTCTCCAAAAGTAAAGTAGTTGCAAACTCATCCTTTTAGAAACTTGTTTGGGCTGTTGAGAGGAGTAAAAAACCATCAAAAATATCAATCCTGCATGATTCTACCAAGAAATGTGATTCTTCATTCAAAACGCTGGTTTTTGCTATTGGGCTCTATTGAATAATGAATGTTTTGAATTTTCTCCAAAAGTAAAGTATTTGCAAACTCATGCTTTTAGAGACTTGTTTGGGCTCATGAGAGGAGTAGAAAAACATCAAAAATTTCAGTCGTGCATGATTCTACCAAGAAATGTGTGTTCATTGAAACGGCTGGTTTTTGATAGTTTGGGCCCTATTGAATAATGAATGTTTTGAATTTTCTCCAAAAGTAAAGTAGTTGCAAACTCATCCTTTTAGAAACTTGTTTGGGCTGTTGAGAGGAGTAAAAAACCATCAAAAATTTCAATCCTGCATGATTCTACCAAGAATTGTGATTCTTCATTCAAAACGCTGGTTTTTGCTATTGGGCTCTATTGAATAATGAATGTTTTGAATTTTCTCCAAAAGTAAAGTAGTTGCAAACTCATGCTTTTAGAGACTTGTTTGGGCTCATGAGAGGAGTAGAAAAACATCAAAAATTTCAGTCCTGCATGATTCTACCAAGAAATGTGTGTTCATTGAAACCGCTGGTTTTTGATAGTTTGGGCCCTATTGAATAATGAATGTTTTGAATTTTCTCCAAAAGTAAAGTAGTTGCAAACTCATCCTTTTAGAAACTTGTTTGGGCTGTTGAGAGGAGTAAAAAACCATCAAAAATTTCAATCCTGCATGATTCTACCAAGAAATGTGATTCTTCATTCAAAACGCTGGTTTTTGCTATTGGGCTCTATTGAATAATGAATGTTTTGAATTTTCTCCAAAAGTAAAGTAGTTGCAAACTCATGCTTTTAGAGACTTGTTTGGGCTCATGAGAGGAGTAGAAAAACATCAAAAATTTCAGTCCTGCATGATTCTACCAAGAAATGTGTGTTCATTGAAACCGCTGGTTTTTGATAGTTTGGGCCCTATTGAATAATGAATGTTTTGAATTTTCTCCAAAAGTAAAGTAGTTGCAAACTCATCCTTTTAGAAACTTGTTTGGGCTGTTGAGAGGAGTAAAAAACCATCAAAAATTTCAATCCTGCATGATTCTACCAAGAAATGTGATTCTTCATTCAAAACGCTGGTTTTTGCTATTGGGCTCTATTGAATAATGAATGTTTTGAATTTTCTCCAAAAGTAAAGTAGTTGCAAACTCATGCTTTTAGAGACTTGTTTGGGCTCATGAGAGGAGTAGAAAAACATCAAAAATTTCAGTCCTGCATGATTCTACCAAGAAATGTGTGTTTATTGAAACCGCTGGTTTTTGATAGTTTGGGCCCTATTGAATAATGAATGTTTTGAATTTTCTCCAAAAGTAAAGTAGTTGCAAACTCATCCTTTTAGAAACTTGTTTGGGCTGTTGAGAGGAGTAAAAAACCATCAAAAATTTCAATCCTGCATGATTTTACCAAGAAATGTGATTCTTCATTCAAAACCTGATTTTTGCTATTGGGCTCTATTGAATAGTGAATGTTTTGAATTTTCTCCAAAAGTAAAGTAGTTGCAAACTCATGCTTTTAGAGACTTGTTTGGGCTCATGAGAGGAGTAGAAAAACATCAAAAATTTCAGTCCTGCATGATTCTACCAAGAAATGTGTTCATTCAAACCGCTGGTTTTTGATAGTTTGGGCCCTATTGAATAATGAATGTTTTGAATTTTCTCCAAAAGTAAAGTAGTTGCAAACTCATCCTTTTAGAAACTTGTTTGGGCTGTTGAGAGGAGTAAAAAACCATCAAAAATTTCAATCCTGCATGATTCTACCAAGAAATGTGATTCTTCATTCAAAACGCTGGTTTTTGCTCTTGGGCTCTATTGAATAATGAATGTTTTGAATTTTCTCCAAAAGTAAAGTAGTTGCAAACTCATGCTTTTAGAGACTTGTTTGGGCTCATGAGAGGAGTAGAAAAACATCAAAAATTTCAGTCGTGCATGATTCTACCAAGAAATGTGTGTTCATTGAAACGGCTGGTTTTTGATAGTTTGGGCCCTATTGAATAATGAATGTTTTGAATTTTCTCCAAAAGTAAAGTAGTTGCAAACTCATCCTTTTAGAAACTTGTTTGGGCTGTTGAGAGGAGTAAAAAACCATCAAAAATTTCAATCCTGCATGATTCTACCAAGAATTGTGATTCTTCATTCAAAACGCTGGTTTTTGCTATTGGGCTCTATTGAATAATGAATGTTTTGAATTTTCTCCAAAAGTAAAGTAGTTGCAAACTCATGCTTTTAGAGACTTGTTTGGGCTCATGAGAGGAGTAGAAAAACATCAAAAATTTCAGTCCTGCATGATTCTACCAAGAAATGTGTGTTCATTGAAACCGCTGGTTTTTGATAGTTTGGGCCCTATTGAATAATGAATGTTTTGAATTTTCTCCAAAAGTAAAGTAGTTGCAAACTCATCCTTTTAGAAACTTGTTTGGGCTGTTGAGAGGAGTAAAAAACCATCAAAAATTTCAATCCTGCATGATTCTACCAAGAAATGTGATTCTTCATTCAAAACGCTGGTTTTTGCTATTGGGCTCTATTGAATAATGAATGTTTTGAATTTTCTCCAAAAGTAAAGTAGTTGCAAACTCATGCTTTTAGAGACTTGTTTGGGCTCATGAGAGGAGTAGAAAAACATCAAAAATTTCAGTCCTGCATGATTCTACCAAGAAATGTGTGTTCATTGAAACCGCTGGTTTTTGATAGTTTGGGCCCTATTGAATAATGAATGTTTTGAATTTTCTCCAAAAGTAAAGTAGTTGCAAACTCATCCTTTTAGAAACTTGTTTGGGCTGTTGAGAGGAGTAAAAAACCATCAAAAATTTCAATCCTGCATGATTCTACCAAGAAATGTGATTCTTCATTCAAAACGCTGGTTTTTGCTATTGGGCTCTATTGAATAATGAATGTTTTGAATTTTCTCCAAAAGTAAAGTAGTTGCAAACTCATGCTTTTAGAGACTTGTTTGGGCTCATGAGAGGAGTAGAAAAACATCAAAAATTTCAGTCCTGCATGATTCTACCAAGAAATGTGTGTTTATTGAAACCGCTGGTTTTTGATAGTTTGGGCCCTATTGAATAATGAATGTTTTGAATTTTCTCCAAAAGTAAAGTAGTTGCAAACTCATCCTTTTAGAAACTTGTTTGGGCTGTTGAGAGGAGTAAAAAACCATCAAAAATTTCAATCCTGCATGATTTTACCAAGAAATGTGATTCTTCATTCAAAACCTGATTTTTGCTATTGGGCTCTATTGAATAGTGAATGTTTTGAATTTTCTCCAAAAGTAAAGTAGTTGCAAACTCATGCTTTTAGAGACTTGTTTGGGCTCATGAGAGGAGTAGAAAAACATCAAAAATTTCAGTCCTGCATGATTCTACCAAGAAATGTGTTCATTCAAACCGCTGGTTTTTGATAGTTTGGGCCCTATTGAATAATGAATGTTTTGAATTTTCTCCAAAAGTAAAGTAGTTGCAAACTCATCCTTTTAGAAACTTGTTTGGGCTGTTGAGAGGAGTAAAAAACCATCAAAAATTTCAATCCTGCATGATTCTACCAAGAAATGTGATTCTTCATTCAAAACGCTGGTTTTTGCTCTTGGGCTCTATTGAATAATGAATGTTTTGAATTTTCTCCAAAAGTAAAGTAGTTGCAAACTCATGCTTTTAGAGACTTGTTTGGGCTCATGAGAGGAGTAGAAAAACATCAAAAATTTCAGTCCTGCATGATTCTACCAAGAAATGTGTGTTCATTGAAACCGCTGGTTTTTGATAGTTTGGGCCCTATTGTATAATGAATGTTTTGAATTTTCTCCAAAAGTAAAGTAGTTGCAAACTCATCCTTTTAGAAACTTGTTTGGGCTGTTGAGAGGAGTAAAAAACCATCAAAAATTTCAATCCTGCATGATTCTACCAAGAAATGTGATTCTTCATTCAAAACGCTGGTTTTTGCTATTGGGCTCTATTGAATAATGAATGTTTTGAATTTTCTCCAAAAGTAAAGTAGTTGCAAACTCATGCTTTTAGAGACTTGTTTGGGCTCATGAGATGAGTAGAAAAACATCAAAAATTTCAGTCCTGCATGATTCTACCAAGACATGTGTGTTCATTGAAATGGCTGGTTTTTGATAGTTTGGGCCCTATTGAATAATGAATGTTTTGAATTTTCTCCAAAAGTAAAGTAGTTGCAAACTCATCCTTTTAGAAACTTGTTTGGGCTGTTGAGAGGAGTAAAAAACCATCAAAAATTTCAATCCTGCATGATTCTACCAAGAAATGTGATTCTTCATTCAAAACGCTGGTTTTTGCTATTGGGCTCTATTGAATAATGAATGTTTTGAATTTTCTCCAAAAGTAAAGTAGTTGCAAACTCATGCTTTTAGAGACTTGTTTGGGCTCATGAGAGGAGTAGAAAAACATCAAAAATTTCAGTCCTGCATGATTCTACCAAGAAATGTGTGTTCATTCAAACCGCTGGTTTTTGATAGTTTGGGCCCTATTGAATAATGAATGTTTTGAATTTTCTCCAAAAGTAAAGTAGTTGCAAACTCATGCTTTTAGAGACTTGTTTGGGCTCATGAGAGGAGTAGAAAAACATCAAAAATTTCAGTCCTGCATGATTCTACCAAGAAATGTGTGTTCATTGAAACGGCTGGTTTTTGATAGTTTGGGCCCTCTTGAATAATGAATGTTTTGAATTTTCTCCAAAAGTAAAGTAGTTGCAAACTCATCCTTTTAGAAACTTGTTTGGGCTGTTGAGAGGAGTAAAAAACCATCAAAAATTTCAATCCTGCATGATTCTACCAAGAAATGTGATTCTTCATTCAAAACGCTGGTTTTTGCTATTGGGCTCTATTGAATAATGAATGTTTTGAATTTTCTCCAAAAGTAAAGTAGTTGCAAACTCATGCTTTTAGAGACTTGTTTGGGCTCATGAGAGGAGTAGAAAAACATCAAAAATTTCAGTCCTGCATGATTCTACCAAGAAATGTGTGTTCATTCAAACCGCTGGTTTTTGATAGTTTGGGCCCTATTGAATAATGAATGTTTTGAATTTTCTCCAAAAGTAAAGTAGTTGCAAACTCATGCTTTTAGAGACTTGTTTGGGCTCATGAGAGGAGTAGAAAAACATCAAAAATTTCAGTCCTGCATGATTCTACCAAGAAATGTGTGTTCATTGAAACGGCTGGTTTTTGATAGTTTGGGCCCTATTGAATAATGAATGTTTTGAATTTTCTCCAAAAGTAAAGTAGTTGCAAACTCATCCTTTTAGAAACTTGTTTGGGCTGTTGAGAGGAGTAAAAAACCATCAAAAATTTCAATCCTGCATGATTCTACCAAGAAATGTGATTCTTCATTCAAAACGCTGGTTTTTGCTATTGGGCTCTATTGAATAATGAATGTTTTGAATTTTCTCCAAAAGTAAAGTAGTTGCAAACTCATGCTTTTAGAGACTTGTTTGGGCTCATGAGAGGAGTAGAAAAACATCAAAAATTTCAGTCCTGCATGATTCTACCAAGAAATGTGTGTTCATTGAAACCGCTGGTTTTTGATAGTTTGGGCCCTATTGAATAATGAATGTTTTGAATTTTCTCCAAAAGTAAAGTAGTTGCAAACTCATCCTTTTAGAAACTTGTTTGGGCTGTTGAGAGGAGTAAAAAACCATCAAAAATTTCAATCCTGCATGATTCTACCAAGAAATGTGATTCTTCATTCAAAACGCTGGTTTTTGCTATTGGGCTCTATTGAATAATGAATGTTTTGAATTTTCTCCAAAAGTAAAGTAGTTGCAAACTCATGCTTTTAGAGACTTGTTTGGGCTCATGAGAGGAGTAGAAAAACATCAAAAATTTCAGTCCTGCATGATTCTACCAAGAAATGTGTGTTCATTGAAACCGCTGGTTTTTGATAGTTTGGGCCCTATTGAATAATGAATGTTTTGAATTTTCTCCAAAAGTAAAGTAGTTGCAAACTCATCATTTTAGAAACTTGTTTGGGCTGTTGAGAGGAGTAAAAAACCATCAAAAATTTCAATCCTGCATGATTCTACCAAGAAATGTGATTCTTCATTCAAAACGCTGGTTTTTGCTATTGGGCTCTATTGAATAATGAATGTTTTGAATTTTCTCCAAAAGTAAAGTAGTTGCAAACTCATGCTTTTAGAGACTTGTTTGGGCTCATGAGAGGAGTAGAAAAACATCAAAAATTTCAGTCCTGCATGATTCTACCAAGAAATGTGTGTTCATTGAAACCGCTGGTTTTTGATAGTTTGGGCCCTATTGAATAATGAATGTTTTGAATTTTCTCCAAAAGTAAAGTAGTTGCAAACTCATCCTTTTAGAAACTTGTTTGGGCTGTTGAGAGGAGTAAAAAACCATCAAAAATTTCAATCCTGCATGATTCTACCAAGAAATGTGATTCTTCATTCAAAACGCTGGTTTTTGCTATTGGGCTCTATTGAATAATGAATGTTTTGAATTTTCTCCAAAAGTAAAGTAGTTGCAAACTCATGCTTTTAGAGACTTGTTTGGGCTCATGAGATGAGTAGAAAAACATCAAAAATTTCAGTCCTGCATGATTCTACCAAGACATGTGTGTTCATTGAAACGGCTGGTTTTTGATAGTTTGGGCCCTATTGAATAATGAATGTTTTGAATTTTCTCCAAAAGTAAAGTAGTTGCAAACTCATCCTTTTAGAAACTTGTTTGGGCTGTTGAGAGGAGTAAAAAACCATCAAAAATTTCAATCCTGCATGATTCTACCAAGAAATGTGATTCTTCATTCAAAACGCTGGTTTTTGCTATTGGGCTCTATTGAATAATGAATGTTTTGAATTTTCTCCAAAAGTAAAGTAGTTGCAAACTCATGCTTTTAGAGACTTGTTTGGGCTCATGAGAGGAGTAGAAAAACATCAAAAATTTCAGTCCTGCATGATTCTACCAAGAAATGTGTGTTCATTCAAACCGCTGGTTTTTGATAGTTTGGGCCCTATTGAATAATGAATGTTTTGAATTTTCTCCAAAAGTAAAGTAGTTGCAAACTCATGCTTTTAGAGACTTGTTTGGGCTCATGAGAGGAGTAGAAAAACATCAAAAATTTCAGTCCTGCATGATTCTACCAAGAAATGTGTGTTCATTCAAACCGCTGGTTTTTGATAGTTTGGGCCCTATTGAATAATGAATGTTTTGAATTTTCTCCAAAAGTAAAGTAGTTGCAAACTCATCCTTTTAGAAACTTGTTTGGGCTGTTGAGAGGAGTAAAAAACCATCAAAAATTTCAATCCTGCATGATTCTACCAAGAAATGTGATTCTTCATTCAAAACGCTGGTTTTTGCTATTGGGCTCTATTGAATAATGAATGTTTTGAATTTTCTCCAAAAGTAAAGTAGTTGCAAACTCATGCTTTTAGAGACTTGTTTGGGCTCATGAGAGGAGTAGAAAAACATCAAAAATTTCAGTCCTGCATGATTCTACCAAGAAATGTGTGTTCATTGAAACCGCTGGTTTTTGATAGTTTGGGCCCTATTGAATAATGAATGTTTTGAATTTTCTCCAAAAGTAAAGTAGTTGCAAACTCATCCTTTTAGAAACTTGTTTGGGCTGTTGAGAGGAGTAAAAAACCATCAAAAATTTCAATCCTGCATGATTCTACCAAGAAATGTGATTCTTCATTCAAAACGCTGGTTTTTGCTATTGGGCTCTATTGAATAATGAATGTTTTGAATTTTCTCCAAAAGTAAAGTAGTTGCAAACTCATGCTTTTAGAGACTTGTTTGGGCTCATGAGAGGAGTAGAAAAACATCAAAAATTTCAGTCCTGCATGATTCTACCAAGAAATGTGTGTTCATTCAAACCGCTGGTTTTTGATAGTGTGGACCCTATTGAATAATGAATGTTTTGAATTTTCTCCAAAAGTAAAGTAGTTGCAAACTCATGCTTTTAGAGACTTGTTTGGGCTCATGAGAGGAGTAGAAAAACATCAAAAATTTCAGTCCTGCATGATTCTACCAAGAAATGTGTGTTCATTGAAACCGCTGGTTTTTGATAGTTTGGGCCCTATTGAATAATGAATGTTTTGAATTTTCTCCAAAAGTAAAGTAGTTGCAAACTCATCCTTTTAGAAACTTGTTTGGGCTGTTGAGAGGAGTAAAAAACCATCAAAAATTTCAATCCTGCATGATTCTACCAAGAAATGTGATTCTTCATTCAAAACGCTGGTTTTTGCTATTGGGCTCTATTGAATAATGAATGTTTTGAATTTTCTCCAAAAGTAGTTGCAAACTCATGCTTTTAGAGACTTGTTTGGGCTCATGAGAGGAGTAGAAAAACATCAAAAATTTCAGTCCTGCATGATTCTACCAAGAAATGTGTGTTCATTGAAACCGCTGGTTTTTGATAGTTTGGGCCCTATTGAATAATGAATGTTTTGAATTTTCTCCAAAAGTAAAGTAGTTGCAAACTCATGCTTTTAGAGACTTGTTTGGGCTCATGAGAGGAGTAGAAAAACATCAAAAATTTCAGTCCTGCATGATTCTACCAAGAAATGTGTGTTCATTGAAACCGCTGGTTTTTGATAGTTTGGGCCCTATTGAATAATGAATGTTTTGAATTTTCTCCAAAAGTAAAGTAGTTGCAAACTCATCCTTTTAGAAACTTGTTTGGGCTGTTGAGAGGAGTAAAAAACCATCAAAAATTTCAATCCTGCATGATTCTACCAAGAAATGTGATTCTTCATTCAAAACGCTGGTTTTTGCTGTTGGGCTCTATTGAATAATGAATGTTTTGAATTTTCTCCAAAAGTAAAGTAGTTGCAAACTCATGCTTTTAGAGACTTGTTTGGGCTCATGAGAGGAGTAGAAAAACATCAAAAATTTCAGTCCTGCATGATTCTACCAAGAAATGTGTGTTCATTGAAACCGCTGGTTTTTGATAGTTTGGGCCCTATTGTATAATGAATGTTTTGAATTTTCTCCAAAAGTAAAGTAGTTGCAAACTCATACTTTTAGAAACTTGTTTGGGCTGTTGAGAGGAGTAAAAAACCATCAAAAATTTCAATCCTGCATGATTCTACCAAGAAATGTGATTCTTCATTCAAAACGCTGGTTTTTGCTATTGGGCTCTATTGAATAATGAATGTTTTGAATTTTCTCCAAAAGTAAAGTAGTTGCAAACTCATGCTTTTAGAGACTTGTTTGGGCTCATGAGATGAGTAGAAAAACATCAAAAATTTCAGTCCTGCATGATTCTACCAAGACATGTGTGTTCATTGAAACGGCTGGTTTTTGATAGTTTGGGCCCTATTGAATAATGAATGTTTTGAATTTTCTCCAAAAGTAAAGTAGTTGCAAACTCATCCTTTTAGAAACTTGTTTGGGCTGTTGAGAGGAGTAAAAAACCATCAAAAATTTCAATCCTGCATGATTCTACCAAGAAATGTGATTCTTCATTCAAAACGCTGGTTTTTGCTATTGGGCTCTATTGAATAATGAATGTTTTGAATTTTCTCCAAAAGTAAAGTAGTTGCAAACTCATGCTTTTAGAGACTTGTTTGGGCTCATGAGAGGAGTAGAAAAACATCAAAAATTTCAGTCCTGCATGATTCTACCAAGAAATGTGTGTTCATTCAAACCGCTGGTTTTTGATAGTTTGGGCCCTATTGAATAATGAATGTTTTGAATTTTCTCCAAAAGTAAAGTAGTTGCAAACTCATGCTTTTAGAGACTTGTTTGGGCTCATGAGAGGAGTAGAAAAACATCAAAAATTTCAGTCCTGCATGATTCTACCAAGAAATGTGTGTTCATTGAAACGGCTGGTTTTTGATAGTTTGGGCCCTATTGAATAATGAATGTTTTGAATTTTCTCCAAAAGTAAAGTAGTTGCAAACTCATCCTTTTAGAAACTTGTTTGGGCTGTTGAGAGGAGTAAAAAACCATCAAAAATTTCAATCCTGCATGATTCTACCAAGAAATGTGATTCTTCATTCAAAACGCTGGTTTTTGCTATTGGGCTCTATTGAATAATGAATGTATTGAATTTTCTCCAAAAGTAAAGTAGTTGCAAACTCATGCTTTTAGAGACTTGTTTGGGCTCATGAGAGGAGTAGAAAAACATCAAAAATGTCAGTCCTGCATGATTCTACCAAGAAATGTGTGTTCATTGAAACCGCTGGTTTTTGATAGTTTGGGCTCTATTGAATAATGAATGTTTTGAATTTTCTCCAAAAGTAAAGTAGTTGCAAACTCATGCTTTTAGAGACTTGTTTGGGCTCATGAGAGGAGTAGAAAAACATCAAAAATTTCAGTCCTGCATGATTCTACCAAGAAATGTGTGTTCATTCAAACCGCTGGTTTTTGATAGTTTGTGCCCTATTGAATAATGAATGTTTTGAATTTTCTCCAAAAGTAAAGTAGTTGCAAACTCATCCTTTTAGAAACTTGTTTGGGCTGTTGAGAGGAGTAAAAAACCATCAAAAATTTCAATCCTGCATGATTCTACCAAGAAATGTGATTCTTCATTCAAAACGCTGGTTTTTGCTATTGGGCTCTATTGAATAATGAATGTTTTGAATTTTCTCCAAAAGTAAAGTAGTTGCAAACTCATGCTTTTAGAGACTTGTTTGGGCTCATGAGAGGAGTAGAAAAACATCAAAAATTTCAGTCCTGCATGATTCTACCAAGAAATGTGTGTTCATTGAAACCGCTGGTTTTTGATAGTTTGGGCCCTATTGAATAATGAATGTTTTGAATTTTCTCCAAAAGTAAAGTAGTTGCAAACTCATCCTTTTAGAAACTTGTTTGGGCTGTTGAGAGGAGTAAAAAACCATCAAAAATTTCAATCCTGCATGATTCTACCAAGAAATGTGATTCTTCATTCAAAACGCTGGTTTTTGCTATTGGGCTCTATTGAATAATGAATGTTTTGAATTTTCTCCAAAAGTAAAGTAGTTGCAAACTCATGCTTTTAGAGACTTGTTTGGGCTCATGAGAGGAGTAGAAAAACATCAAAAATTTCAGTCCTGCATGATTCTACCAAGAAATGTGTGTTCATTCAAACCGCTGGTTTTTGATAGTTTGGGCCCTATTGAATAATGAATGTTTTGAATTTTCTCCAAAAGTAAAGTAGTTGCAAACTCATGCTTTTAGAGACTTGTTTGGGCTCATGAGAGGAGTAGAAAAACATCAAAAATTTCAGTCCTGCATGATTCTACCAAGAAATGTGTGTTCATTGAAACGGCTGGTTTTTGATAGTTTGGGCCCTATTGAATAATGAATGTTTTGAATTTTCTCCAAAAGTAAAGTAGTTGCAAACTCATCCTTTTAGAAACTTGTTTGGGCTGTTGAGAGGAGTAAAAAACCATCAAAAATTTCAATCCTGCATGATTCTACCAAGAAATGTGATTCTTCATTCAAAACGCTGGTTTTTGCTATTGGGCTCTATTGAATAATGAATGTATTGAATTTTCTCCAAAAGTAAAGTAGTTGCAAACTCATGCTTTTAGAGACTTGTTTGGGCTCATGAGAGGAGTAGAAAAACATCAAAAATGTCAGTCCTGCATGATTCTACCAAGAAATGTGTGTTCATTGAAACCGCTGGTTTTTGATAGTTTGGGCTCTATTGAATAATGAATGTTTTGAATTTTCTCCAAAAGTAAAGTAGTTGCAAACTCATGCTTTTAGAGACTTGTTTGGGCTCATGAGAGGAGTAGAAAAACATCAAAAATTTCAGTCCTGCATGATTCTACCAAGAAATGTGTGTTCATTCAAACCGCTGGTTTTTGATAGTTTGTGCCCTATTGAATAATGAATGTTTTGAATTTTCTCCAAAAGTAAAGTAGTTGCAAACTCATCCTTTTAGAAACTTGTTTGGGCTGTTGAGAGGAGTAAAAAACCATCAAAAATTTCAATCCTGCATGATTCTACCAAGAAATGTGATTCTTCATTCAAAACGCTGGTTTTTGCTATTGGGCTCTATTGAATAATGAATGTTTTGAATTTTCTCCAAAAGTAAAGTAGTTGCAAACTCATGCTTTTAGAGACTTGTTTGGGCTCATGAGAGGAGTAGAAAAACATCAAAAATTTCAGTCCTGCATGATTCTACCAAGAAATGTGTGTTCATTGAAACCGCTGGTTTTTGATAGTTTGGGCCCTATTGAATAATGAATGTTTTGAATTTTCTCCAAAAGTAAAGTAGTTGCAAACTCATCCTTTTAGAAACTTGTTTGGGCTGTTGAGAGGAGTAAAAAACCATCAAAAATTTCAATCCTGCATGATTCTACCAAGAAATGTGATTCTTCATTCAAAACGCTGGTTTTTGCTATTGGGCTCTATTGAATAATGAATGTTTTGAATTTTCTCCAAAAGTAAAGTAGTTGCAAACTCATGCTTTTAGAGACTTGTTTGGGCTCATGAGAGGAGTAGAAAAACATCAAAAATTTCAGTCCTGCATGATTCTACCAAGAAATGTGTGTTCATTGAAACCGCTGGTTTTTGATAGTTTGGGCCCTATTGAATAATGAATGTTTTGAATTTTCTCCAAAAGTAAAGTAGTTGCAAACTCATGCTTTTAGAGACTTGTTTGGGCTCATGAGAGGAGTAGAAAAACATCAAAAATTTCAGTCCTGCATGATTCTACCAAGAAATGTGTGTTCATTCAAACCGCTGGTTTTTGATAGTTTGGGCCCTATTGAATAATGAATGTTTTGAATTTTCTCCAAAAGTAAAGTAGTTGAAAACTCATCCTTTTAGAAACTTGTTTGGGCTGTTGAGAGGAGTAAAAAACCATCAAAAATTTCAATCCTGCATGATTCTACCAAGAAATGTGATTCTTCATTCAAAACGCTGGTTTTTGCTATTGGGCTCTATTGAATAATGAATGTTTTGAATTTTCTCCAAAAGTAAAGTAGTTGCAAACTCATGCTTTTAGAGACTTGTTTGGGCTCATGAGAGGAGTAGAAAAACATCAAAAATTTCAGTCCTGCATGATTCTACCAAGAAATGTGTGTTCATTGAAACCGCTGGTTTTTGATAGTTTGGGCCCTATTGAATAATGAATGTTTTGAATTTTCTCCAAAAGTAAAGTAGTTGCAAACTCATCCTTTTAGAAACTTGTTTGGGCTGTTGAGAGGAGTAAAAAACCATCAAAAATTTCAATCCTGCATAATTCTACCAAGAAATGTGATTCTTCATTCAAAACGCTGGTTTTTGCTATTGGGCTCTATTGAATAATGAATGTTTTGAATTTTCTCCAAAAGTAAAGTAGTTGCAAACTCATGCTTTTAGAGACTTGTTTGGGCTCATGAGAGGAGTAGAAAAACATCAAAAATTTCAGTCCTGCATGATTCTACCAAGAAATGTGTGTTCATTGAAACCGCTGGTTTTTGATAGTTTGGGCCCTATTGAATAATGAATGTTTTGAATTTTCTCCAAAAGTAAAGTAGTTGCAAACTCATCCTTTTAGAAACTTGTTTGGGCTGTTGAGAGGAGTAAAAAACCATCAAAAATTTCAATCCTGCATGATTTTACCAAGAAATGTGATTCTTCATTCAAAACCTGATTTTTGCTATTTTGCTATATTGAATAGTGAATGTTTTGAATTTTCTCCAAAAGTAAAGTAGTTGCAAACTCATGCTTTTAGAGACTTGTTTGGGCTCATGAGAGGAGTAGAAAAACATCAAAAATTTCAGTCCTGCATGATTCTACCAAGAAATGTGTTCATTCAAACCGCTGGTTTTTGATAGTTTGGGCCCTATTGAATAATGAATGTTTTGAATTTTCTCCAAAAGTAAAGTAGTTGCAAACTCATCCTTTTAGAAACTTGTTTGGGCTGTTGAGAGGAGTAAAAAACCATCAAAAATTTCAATCCTGCATGATTCTACCAAGAAATGTGATTCTTCATTCAAAACGCTGGTTTTTGCTATTGGGCTCTATTGAATAATGAATGTTTTGAATTTTCTCCAAAAGTAGTTGCAAACTCATGCTTTTAGAGACTTGTTTGGGCTCATGAGAGGAGTAGAAAAACATCAAAAATTTCAGTCCTGCATGATTCTACCAAGAAATGTGTGTTCATTGAAACCGCTGGTTTTTGATAGTTTGGGCCCTATTGAATAATGAATGTTTTGAATTTTCTCCAAAAGTAAAGTAGTTGCAAACTCATGCTTTTAGAGACTTGTTTGGGCTCATGAGAGGAGTAGAAAAACATCAAAAATTTCAGTCCTGCATGATTCTACCAAGAAATGTGTGTTCATTGAAACCGCTGGTTTTTGATAGTTTGGGCCCTATTGAATAATGAATGTTTTGAATTTTCTCCAAAAGTAAAGTAGTTGCAAACTCATCCTTTTAGAAACTTGTTTGGGCTGTTGAGAGGAGTAAAAAACCATCAAAAATTTCAATCCTGCATGATTCTACCAAGAAATGTGATTCTTCATTCAAAACGCTGGTTTTTGCTGTTGGGCTCTATTGAATAATGAATGTTTTGAATTTTCTCCAAAAGTAAAGTAGTTGCAAACTCATGCTTTTAGAGACTTGTTTGGGCTCATGAGAGGAGTAGAAAAACATCAAAAATTTCAGTCCTGCATGATTCTACCAAGAAATGTGTGTTCATTGAAACCGCTGGTTTTTGATAGTTTGGGCCCTATTGTATAATGAATGTTTTGAATTTTCTCCAAAAGTAAAGTAGTTGCAAACTCATCCTTTTAGAAACTTGTTTGGGCTGTTGAGAGGAGTAAAAAACCATCAAAAATTTCAATCCTGCATGATTCTACCAAGAAATGTGATTCTTCATTCAAAACGCTGGTTTTTGCTATTGGGCTCTATTGAATAATGAATGTTTTGAATTTTCTCCAAAAGTAAAGTAGTTGCAAACTCATGCTTTTAGAGACTTGTTTGGGCTCATGAGATGAGTAGAAAAACATCAAAAATTTCAGTCCTGCATGATTCTACCAAGACATGTGTGTTCATTGAAACGGCTGGTTTTTGATAGTTTGGGCCCTATTGAATAATGAATGTTTTGAATTTTCTCCAAAAGTAAAGTAGTTGCAAACTCATCCTTTTAGAAACTTGTTTGGGCTGTTGAGAGGAGTAAAAAACCATCAAAAATTTCAATCCTGCATGATTCTACCAAGAAATGTGATTCTTCATTCAAAACGCTGGTTTTTGCTATTGGGCTCTATTGAATAATGAATGTTTTGAATTTTCTCCAAAAGTAAAGTAGTTGCAAACTCATGCTTTTAGAGACTTGTTTGGGCTCATGAGAGGAGTAGAAAAACATCAAAAATTTCAGTCCTGCATGATTCTACCAAGAAATGTGTGTTCATTCAAACCGCTGGTTTTTGATAGTTTGGGCCCTATTGAATAATGAATGTTTTGAATTTTCTCCAAAAGTAAAGTAGTTGCAAACTCATGCTTTTAGAGACTTGTTTGGGCTCATGAGAGGAGTAGAAAAACATCAAAAATTTCAGTCCTGCATGATTCTACCAAGAAATGTGTGTTCATTGAAACGGCTGGTTTTTGATAGTTTGGGCCCTATTGAATAATGAATGTTTTGAATTTTCTCCAAAAGTAAAGTAGTTGCAAACTCATCCTTTTAGAAACTTGTTTGGGCTGTTGAGAGGAGTAAAAAACCATCAAAAATTTCAATCCTGCATGATTCTACCAAGAAATGTGATTCTTCATTCAAAACGCTGGTTTTTGCTATTGGGCTCTATTGAATAATGAATGTATTGAATTTTCTCCAAAAGTAAAGTAGTTGCAAACTCATGCTTTTAGAGACTTGTTTGGGCTCATGAGAGGAGTAGAAAAACATCAAAAATGTCAGTCCTGCATGATTCTACCAAGAAATGTGTGTTCATTGAAACCGCTGGTTTTTGATAGTTTGGGCTCTATTGAATAATGAATGTTTTGAATTTTCTCCAAAAGTAAAGTAGTTGCAAACTCATGCTTTTAGAGACTTGTTTGGGCTCATGAGAGGAGTAGAAAAACATCAAAAATTTCAGTCCTGCATGATTCTACCAAGAAATGTGTGTTCATTCAAACCGCTGGTTTTTGATAGTTTGTGCCCTATTGAATAATGAATGTTTTGAATTTTCTCCAAAAGTAAAGTAGTTGCAAACTCATCCTTTTAGAAACTTGTTTGGGCTGTTGAGAGGAGTAAAAAACCATCAAAAATTTCAATCCTGCATGATTCTACCAAGAAATGTGATTCTTCATTCAAAACGCTGGTTTTTGCTATTGGGCTCTATTGAATAATGAATGTTTTGAATTTTCTCCAAAAGTAAAGTAGTTGCAAACTCATGCTTTTAGAGACTTGTTTGGGCTCATGAGAGGAGTAGAAAAACATCAAAAATTTCAGTCCTGCATGATTCTACCAAGAAATGTGTGTTCATTGAAACCGCTGGTTTTTGATAGTTTGGGCCCTATTGAATAATGAATGTTTTGAATTTTCTCCAAAAGTAAAGTAGTTGCAAACTCATCCTTTTAGAAACTTGTTTGGGCTGTTGAGAGGAGTAAAAAACCATCAAAAATTTCAATCCTGCATGATTCTACCAAGAAATGTGATTCTTCATTCAAAACGCTGGTTTTTGCTATTGGGCTCTATTGAATAATGAATGTTTTGAATTTTCTCCAAAAGTAAAGTAGTTGCAAACTCATGCTTTTAGAGACTTGTTTGGGCTCATGAGAGGAGTAGAAAAACATCAAAAATTTCAGTCCTGCATGATTCTACCAAGAAATGTGTGTTCATTCAAACCGCTGGTTTTTGATAGTTTGGGCCCTATTGAATAATGAATGTTTTGAATTTTCTCCAAAAGTAAAGTAGTTGCAAACTCATGCTTTTAGAGACTTGTTTGGGCTCATGAGAGGAGTAGAAAAACATCAAAAATTTCAGTCCTGCATGATTCTACCAAGAAATGTGTGTTCATTGAAACGGCTGGTTTTTGATAGTTTGGGCCCTATTGAATAATGAATGTTTTGAATTTTCTCCAAAAGTAAAGTAGTTGCAAACTCATCCTTTTAGAAACTTGTTTGGGCTGTTGAGAGGAGTAAAAAACCATCAAAAATTTCAATCCTGCATGATTCTACCAAGAAATGTGATTCTTCATTCAAAACGCTGGTTTTTGCTATTGGGCTCTATTGAATAATGAATGTATTGAATTTTCTCCAAAAGTAAAGTAGTTGCAAACTCATGCTTTTAGAGACTTGTTTGGGCTCATGAGAGGAGTAGAAAAACATCAAAAATGTCAGTCCTGCATGATTCTACCAAGAAATGTGTGTTCATTGAAACCGCTGGTTTTTGATAGTTTGGGCTCTATTGAATAATGAATGTTTTGAATTTTCTCCAAAAGTAAAGTAGTTGCAAACTCATGCTTTTAGAGACTTGTTTGGGCTCATGAGAGGAGTAGAAAAACATCAAAAATTTCAGTCCTGCATGATTCTACCAAGAAATGTGTGTTCATTCAAACCGCTGGTTTTTGATAGTTTGTGCCCTATTGAATAATGAATGTTTTGAATTTTCTCCAAAAGTAAAGTAGTTGCAAACTCATCCTTTTAGAAACTTGTTTGGGCTGTTGAGAGGAGTAAAAAACCATCAAAAATTTCAATCCTGCATGATTCTACCAAGAAATGTGATTCTTCATTCAAAACGCTGGTTTTTGCTATTGGGCTCTATTGAATAATGAATGTTTTGAATTTTCTCCAAAAGTAAAGTAGTTGCAAACTCATGCTTTTAGAGACTTGTTTGGGCTCATGAGAGGAGTAGAAAAACATCAAAAATTTCAGTCCTGCATGATTCTACCAAGAAATGTGTGTTCATTGAAACCGCTGGTTTTTGATAGTTTGGGCCCTATTGAATAATGAATGTTTTGAATTTTCTCCAAAAGTAAAGTAGTTGCAAACTCATCCTTTTAGAAACTTGTTTGGGCTGTTGAGAGGAGTAAAAAACCATCAAAAATTTCAATCCTGCATGATTCTACCAAGAAATGTGATTCTTCATTCAAAACGCTGGTTTTTGCTATTGGGCTCTATTGAATAATGAATGTTTTGAATTTTCTCCAAAAGTAAAGTAGTTGCAAACTCATGCTTTTAGAGACTTGTTTGGGCTCATGAGAGGAGTAGAAAAACATCAAAAATTTCAGTCCTGCATGATTCTACCAAGAAATGTGTGTTCATTGAAACCGCTGGTTTTTGATAGTTTGGGCCCTATTGAATAATGAATGTTTTGAATTTTCTCCAAAAGTAAAGTAGTTGCAAACTCATGCTTTTAGAGACTTGTTTGGGCTCATGAGAGGAGTAGAAAAACATCAAAAATTTCAGTCCTGCATGATTCTACCAAGAAATGTGTGTTCATTCAAACCGCTGGTTTTTGATAGTTTGGGCCCTATTGAATAATGAATGTTTTGAATTTTCTCCAAAAGTAAAGTAGTTGAAAACTCATCCTTTTAGAAACTTGTTTGGGCTGTTGAGAGGAGTAAAAAACCATCAAAAATTTCAATCCTGCATGATTCTACCAAGAAATGTGATTCTTCATTCAAAACGCTGGTTTTTGCTATTGGGCTCTATTGAATAATGAATGTTTTGAATTTTCTCCAAAAGTAAAGTAGTTGCAAACTCATGCTTTTAGAGACTTGTTTGGGCTCATGAGAGGAGTAGAAAAACATCAAAAATTTCAGTCCTGCATGATTCTACCAAGAAATGTGTGTTCATTGAAACCGCTGGTTTTTGATAGTTTGGGCCCTATTGAATAATGAATGTTTTGAATTTTCTCCAAAAGTAAAGTAGTTGCAAACTCATCCTTTTAGAAACTTGTTTGGGCTGTTGAGAGGAGTAAAAAACCATCAAAAATTTCAATCCTGCATAATTCTACCAAGAAATGTGATTCTTCATTCAAAACGCTGGTTTTTGCTATTGGGCTCTATTGAATAATGAATGTTTTGAATTTTCTCCAAAAGTAAAGTAGTTGCAAACTCATGCTTTTAGAGACTTGTTTGGGCTCATGAGAGGAGTAGAAAAACATCAAAAATTTCAGTCCTGCATGATTCTACCAAGAAATGTGTGTTCATTGAAACCGCTGGTTTTTGATAGTTTGGGCCCTATTGAATAATGAATGTTTTGAATTTTCTCCAAAAGTAAAGTAGTTGCAAACTCATCCTTTTAGAAACTTGTTTGGGCTGTTGAGAGGAGTAAAAAACCATCAAAAATTTCAATCCTGCATGATTTTACCAAGAAATGTGATTCTTCATTCAAAACCTGATTTTTGCTATTTTGCTATATTGAATAGTGAATGTTTTGAATTTTCTCCAAAAGTAAAGTAGTTGCAAACTCATGCTTTTAGAGACTTGTTTGGGCTCATGAGAGGAGTAGAAAAACATCAAAAATTTCAGTCCTGCATGATTCTACCAAGAAATGTGTTCATTCAAACCGCTGGTTTTTGATAGTTTGGGCCCTATTGAATAATGAATGTTTTGAATTTTCTCCAAAAGTAAAGTAGTTGCAAACTCATCCTTTTAGAAACTTGTTTGGGCTGTTGAGAGGAGTAAAAAACCATCAAAAATTTCAATCCTGCATGATTCTACCAAGAAATGTGATTCTTCATTCAAAACGCTGGTTTTTGCTATTGGGCTCTATTGAATAATGAATGTTTTGAATTTTCTCCAAAAGTAAAGTAGTTGTAAACTCATGCTTTTAGAGACTTGTTTGGGCTCATGAGAGGAGTAGAAAAACATCAAAAATTTCAGTCCTGCATGATTCTACCAAGAAATGTGTGTTCATTGAAACCGCTGGTTTTTGATAGTTTGGGCCCTATTGTATAATGAATGTTTTGAATTTTCTCCAAAAGTAAAGTAGTTGCAAACTCATCCTTTTAGAAACTTGTTTGGGCTGTTGAGAGGAGTAAAAAACCATCAAAAATTTCAATCCTGCATGATTCTACCAAGAAATGTGATTCTTCATTCAAAACGCTGGTTTTTGCTATTGGGCTCTATTGAATAATGAATGTTTTGAATTTTCTCCAAAAGTAAAGTAGTTGCAAACTCATGCTTTTAGAGACTTGTTTGGGCTCATGAGATGAGTAGAAAAACATCAAAAATTTCAGTCCTGCATGATTCTACCAAGACATGTGTGTTCATTGAAACGGCTGGTTTTTGATAGTTTGGGCCCTATTGAATAATGAATGTTTTGAATTTTCTCCAAAAGTAAAGTAGTTGCAAACTCATCCTTTTAGAAACTTGTTTGGGCTGTTGAGAGGAGTAAAAAACCATCAAAAATTTCAATCCTGCATGATTCTACCAAGAAATGTGATTCTTCATTCAAAACGCTGGTTTTTGCTATTGGGCTCTATTGAATAATGAATGTTTTGAATTTTCTCCAAAAGTAAAGTAGTTGCAAACTCATGCTTTTAGAGACTTGTTTGGGCTCATGAGAGGAGTAGAAAAACATCAAAAATTTCAGTCCTGCATGATTCTACCAAGAAATGTGTGTTCATTCAAACCGCTGGTTTTTGATAGTTTGGGCACTATTGAATAATGAATGTTTTGAATTTTCTCCAAAAGTAAAGTAGTTGCAAACTCATGCTTTTAGAGACTTGTTTGGGCTCATGAGAGGAGTAGAAAAACATCAAAAATTTCAGTCCTGCATGATTCTACCAAGAAATGTGTGTTCATTCAAACCGCTGGTTTTTGATAGTTTGGGCCCTATTGAATAATGAATGTTTTGAATTTTCTCCAAAAGTAAAGTAGTTGCAAACTCATCCTTTTAGAAACTTGTTTGGGCTGTTGAGAGGAGTAAAAAACCATCAAAAATTTCAATCCTGCATGATTCTACCAAGAAATGTGATTCTTCATTCAAAACGCTGGTTTTTGCTATTGGGCTCTATTGAATAATGAATGTTTTGAATTTTCTCCAAAAGTAAAGTAGTTGCAAACTCATGCTTTTAGAGACTTGTTTGGGCTCATGAGAGGAGTAGAAAAACATCAAAAATTTCAGTCCTGCATGATTCTACCAAGAAATGTGTGTTCATTGAAACCGCTGGTTTTTGATAGTTTGGGCCCTATTGAATAATGAATGTTTTGAATTTTCTCCAAAAGTAAAGTAGTTGCAAACTCATCCTTTTAGAAACTTGTTTGGGCTGTTGAGAGGAGTAAAAAACCATCAAAAATTTCAATCCTGCATGATTCTACCAAGAAATGTGATTCTTCATTCAAAACGCTGGTTTTTGCTATTGGGCTCTATTGAATAATGAATGTTTTGAATTTTCTCCAAAAGTAAAGTAGTTGCAAACTCATGCTTTTAGAGACTTGTTTGGGCTCATGAGAGGAGTAGAAAAACATCAAAAATTTCAGTCCTGCATGATTCTACCAAGAAATGTGTGTTCATTGAAACCGCTGGTTTTTGATAGTTTGGGCCCTATTGTATAATGAATGTTTTGAATTTTCTCCAAAAGTAAAGTAGTTGCAAACTCATCCTTTTAGAAACTTGTTTGGGCTGTTGAGAGGAGTAAAAAAACCATCAAAAATTTCAATCCTGCATGATTCTACCAAGAAATGTGATTCTTCATTCAAAACGCTGGTTTTTGCTATTGGGCTCTATTGAATAATGAATGTTTTGAATTTTCTCCAAAAGTAAAGTAGTTGCAAACTCATGCTTTTAGAGACTTGTTTGGGCTCATGAGATGAGTAGAAAAACATCAAAAATTTCAGTCCTGCATGATTCTACCAAGACATGTGTGTTCATTGAAACGGCTGGTTTTTGATAGTTTGGGCCCTATTGAATAATGAATGTTTTGAATTTTCTCCAAAAGTAAAGTAGTTGCAAACTCATCCTTTTAGAAACTTGTTTGGGCTGTTGAGAGGAGTAAAAAACCATCAAAAATTTCAATCCTGCATGATTCTACCAAGAAATGTGATTCTTCATTCAAAACGCTGGTTTTTGCTATTGGGCTCTATTGAATAATGAATGTTTTGAATTTTCTCCAAAAGTAAAGTAGTTGCAAACTCATGCTTTTAGAGACTTGTTTGGGCTCATGAGAGGAGTAGAAAAACATCAAAAATTTCAGTCCGGCATGATTCTACCAAGAAATGTGTGTTCATTGAAACCGCTGGTTTTTGATAGTTTGGGCCCTATTGTATAATGAATGTTTTGAATTTTCTCCAAAAGTAAAGTAGTTGCAAACTCATCCTTTTAGAAACTTGTTTGGGCTGTTGAGAGGAGTAAAAAACCATCAAAAATTTCAATCCTGCATGATTCTACCAAGAAATGTGATTCTTCATTCAAAACGCTGGTTTTTGCTATTGGGCTCTATTGAATAATGAATGTTTTGAATTTTCTCCAAAAGTAAAGTAGTTGCAAACTCATGCTTTTAGAGACTTGTTTGGGCTCATGAGATGAGTAGAAAAACATCAAAAATTTCAGTCCTGCATGATTCTACCAAGACATGTGTGTTCATTGAAACAGCTGGTTTTTGATAGTTTGGGCCCTATTGAATAATGAATGTTTTGAATTTTCTCCAAAAGTAAAGTAGTTGCAAACTCATCCTTTTAGAAACTTGTTTGGGCTGTTGAGAGGAGTAAAAAACCATCAAAAATTTCAATCCTGCATGATTCTACCAAGAAATGTGATTCTTCATTCAAAACGCTGGTTTTTGCTATTGGGCTCTATTGAATAATGAATGTTTTGAATTTTCTCCAAAAGTAAAGTAGTTGCAAACTCATGCTTTTAGAGACTTGTTTGGGCTCATGAGAGGAGTAGAAAAACATCAAAAATATCAGTCCTGCATGATTCTACCAAGAAATGTGTGTTCATTCAAACCGCTGGTTTTTGATAGTTTGGGCCCTATTGAATAATGAATGTTTTGAATTTTCTCCAACAGTAAAGTAGTTGCAAACTCATGCTTTTAGAGACTTGTTTGGGCTCATGAGAGGAGTAGAAAAACATCAAAAATTTCAGTCCTGCATGATTCTACCAAGAAATGTGTGTTCATTGAAACGGCTGGTTTTTGATAGTTTGGGCCCTATTGAATAATGAATGTTTTGAATTTTCTCCAAAAGTAAAGTAGTTGCAAACTCATCCTTTTAGAAACTTGTTTGGGCTGTTGAGAGGAGTAAAAAACCATCAAAAATTTCAATCCTGCATGATTCTACCAAGAAATGTGATTCTTCATTCAAAACGCTGGTTTTTGCTATTGGGCTCTATTGAATAATGAATGTTTTGAATTTTCTCCAAAAGTAAAGTAGTTGCAAACTCATGCTTTTAGAGACTTGTTTGGGCTCATGAGAGGAGTAGAAAAACATCAAAAATTTCAGTCCTGCATGATTCTACCAAGAAATGTGTGTTCATTCAAACCGCTGGTTTTTGATAGTTTGGGCCCTATTGAATAATGAATGTTTTGAATAATTTTCTCCAAAAGTAAAGTAGTTGCAAACTCATGCTTTTAGAGACTTGTTTGGGCTCATGAGAGGAGTAGAAAAACATCAAAAATTTCAGTCCAGCATGATTCTACCAAGAAATGTGTGTTCATTGAAACCGCTGGTTTTTGATAGTTTGGGCCCTATTGAATAATGAATGTTTTGAATTTTCTCCAAAAGTAAAGTAGTTGCAAACTCATCCTTTTAGAAACTTGTTTGGGCTGTTGAGAGGAGTAAAAAACCATCAAAAATTTCAATCCTGCATGATTCTACCAAGAAATGTGATTCTTCATTCAAAACGCTGGTTTTTGCTATTGGGCTCTATTGAATAATGAATGTTTTGAATTTTCTCCAAAAGTAAAGTAGTTGCAAACTCATGCTTTTAGAGACTTGTTTGGGCTCATGAGATGAGTAGAAAAACATCAAAAATTTCAGTCCTGCATGATTCTACCAAGACATGTGTGTTCATTGAAACAGCTGGTTTTTGATAGTTTGGGCCCTATTGAATAATGAATGTTTTGAATTTTCTCCAAAAGTAAAGTAGTTGCAAACTCATCCTTTTAGAAACTTGTTTGGGCTGTTGAGAGGAGTAAAAAACCATCAAAAATTTCAATCCTGCATGATTCTACCAAGAAATGTGATTCTTCATTCAAAACGCTGGTTTTTGCTATTGGGCTCTATTGAATAATGAATGTTTTGAATTTTCTCCAAAAGTAAAGTAGTTGCAAACTCATGCTTTTAGAGACTTGTTTGGGCTCATGAGAGGAGTAGAAAAACATCAAAAATTTCAGTCCTGCATGATTCTACCAAGAAATGTGTGTTCATTCAAACCGCTGGTTTTTGATAGTTTGGGCCCTATTGAATAATGAATGTTTTGAATTTTCTCCAAAAGTAAAGTAGTTGCAAACTCATGCTTTTAGAGACTTGTTTGGGCTCATGAGAGGAGTAGAAAAACATCAAAAATTTCAGTCCTGCATGATTCTACCAAGAAATGTGTTCATTCAAACCGCTGGTTTTTGATAGTTTGGGCCCTATTGAATAATGAATGTTTTGAATTTTCTCCAAAAGTAAAGTAGTTGCAAACTCATCCTTTTAGAAACTTGTTTGGGCTGTTGAGAGGAGTAAAAAACCATCAAAAATTTCAATCCTGCATGATTCTACCAAGAAATGTGATTCTTCATTCAAAACGCTGGTTTTTGCTATTGGGCTCTATTGAATAATGAATGTTTTGAATTTTCTCCAAAAGTAAAGTAGTTGCAAACTCATGCTTTTAGAGACTTGTTTGGGCTCATGAGATGAGTAGAAAAACATCAAAAATTTCAGTCCTGCATGATTCTACCAAGACATGTGTGTTCATTGAAACGGCTGGTTTTTGATAGTTTGGGCCCTATTGAATAATGAATGTTTTGAATTTTCTCCAAAAGTAAAGTAGTTGCAAACTCATCCTTTTAGAAACTTGTTTGGGCTGTTGAGAGGAGTAAAAAACCATCAAAAATTTCAATCCTGCATGATTCTACCAAGAAATGTGATTCTTCATTCAAAACGCTGGTTTTTGCTATTGGGCTCTATTGAATAATGAATGTTTTGAATTTTCTCCAAAAGTAAAGTAGTTGCAAACTCATGCTTTTAGAGACTTGTTTGGGCTCATGAGAGGAGTAGAAAAACATCAAAAATTTCAGTCCTGCATGATTCTACCAAGAAATGTGTGTTCATTCAAACCGCTGGTTTTTGATAGTTTGGGCCATATTGAATAATGAATGTTTTGAATTTTCTCCAAAAGTAAAGTAGTTGCAAACTCATGCTTTTAGAGACTTGTTTGGGCTCATGAGAGGAGTAGAAAAACATCAAAAATTTCAGTCCTGCATGATTCTACCAAGAAATGTGTGTTCATTGAAACCGCTGGTTTTTGATAGTTTGGGCCCTATTGAATAATGAATGTTTTGAATTTTCTCCAAAAGTAAAGTAGTTGCAAACTCATCCTTTTAGAAACTTGTTTGGGCTGTTGAGAGGAGTAAAAAACCATCAAAAATTTCAATCCTGCATGATTCTACCAAGAAATGTGATTCTTCATTCAAAACGCTGGTTTTTGCTATTGGGCTCTATTGAATAATGAATGTTTTGAATTTTCTCCAAAAGTAAAGTAGTTGCAAACTCATGCTTTTAGAGACTTGTTTGGGCTCATGAGAGGAGTAGAAAAACATCAAAAATTTCAGTCCTGCATGATTCTACCAAGAAATGTGTTCATTCAAACCGCTGGTTTTTGATAGTTTGGGCCCTATTGAATAATGAATGTTTTGAATTTTCTCCAAAAGTAAAGTAGTTGCAAACTCATCCTTTTAGAAACTTGTTTGGGCTGTTGAGAGGAGTAAAAAACCATCAAAAATTTCAATCCTGCATGATTCTACCAAGAAATGTGATTCTTCATTCAAAACGCTGGTTTTTGCTATTGGGCTCTATTGAATAATGAATGTTTTGAATTTTCTCCAAAAGTAAAGTAGTTGCAAACTCATGCTTTTAGAGACTTGTTTGGGCTCATGAGAGGAGTAGAAATACATCAAAAATTTCAGTCCTGCATGATTCTACCAAGAAATGTGTGTTCATTGAAACCGCTGGTTTTTGATAGTTTGGGCCCTATTGAATAATGAATGTTTTGAATTTTCTCCAAAAGTAAAGTAGTTGCAAACTCATCCTTTTAGAAACTTGTTTGGGCTGTTGAGAGGAGTAAAAAACCATCAAAAATTTCAATCCTGCATGATTTTACCAAGAAATGTGATTCTTCATTCAAAACCTGATTTTTGCTATTTTGCTATATTGAATAGTGAATGTTTTGAATTTTCTCCAAAAGTAAAGTAGTTGCAAACTCATGCTTTTAGAGACTTGTTTGGGCTCATGAGAGGAGTAGAAAAACATCAAAAATTTCAGTCCTGCATGATTCTACCAAGAAATGTGTTCATTGAAACCGCTGGTTTTTGATAGTTTGGGCCCTATTGAATAATGAATGTTTTGAATTTTCTCCAAAAGTAAAGTAGTTGCAAACTCATCCTTTTAGAAACTTGTTTGGGCTGTTGAGAGGAGTAAAAAACCATCAAAAATTTCAATCCTGCATGATTCTACCAAGAAATGTGATTCTTCATTCAAAACGCTGGTTTTTGCTATTGGGCTCTATTGAATAATGAATGTTTTGAATTTTCTCCAAAAGTAAAGTAGTTGCAAACTCATGCTTTTAGAGACTTGTTTGGGCTCATGAGAGGAGTAGAAAAACATCAAAAATTTCAGTCCTGCATGATTCTACCAAGAAATGTGTGTTCATTGAAACCGCTGGTTTTTGATAGTTTGGGCCCTATTGTATAATGAATGTTTTGAATTTTCTCCAAAAGTAAAGTAGTTGCAAACTCATCCTTTTAGAAACTTGTTTGGGCTGTTGAGAGGAGTAAAAAACCATCAAAAATTTCAATCCTGCATGATTCTACCAAGAAATGTGATTCTTCATTCAAAACGCTGGTTTTTGCTATTGTGCTCTATTGAATAATGAATGTTTTGAATTTTCTCCAAAAGTAAAGTAGTTGCAAACTCATGCTTTTAGAGACTTGTTTGGGCTCATGAGATGAGTAGAAAAACATCAAAAATTTCAGTCCTGCATGATTCTACCAAGACATGTGTGTTCATTGAAACGGCTGGTTTTTGATAGTTTGGGCCCTATTGAATAATGAATGTTTTGAATTTTCTCCAAAAGTAAAGTAGTTGCAAACTCATCCTTTTAGAAACTTGTTTGGGCTGTTGAGAGGAGTAAAAAACCATCAAAAATTTCAATCCTGCATGATTCTACCAAGAAATGTGATTCTTCATTCAAAACGCTGGTTTTTGCTATTGGGCTCTATTGAATAATGAATGTTTTGAATTTTCTCCAAAAGTAAAGTAGTTGCAAACTCATGCTTTTAGAGACTTGTTTGGGCTCATGAGAGGAGTAGAAAAACATCAAAAATTTCAGTCCTGCATGATTCTACCAAGAAATGTGTGTTCATTCAAACCGCTGGTTTTTGATAGTTTGGGCCCTATTGAATAATGAATGTTTTGAATTTTCTCCAAAAGTAAAGTAGTTGCAAACTCATGCTTTTAGAGACTTGTTTGGGCTCATGAGAGGAGTAGAAAAACATCAAAAATTTCAGTCCTGCATGATTCTACCAAGAAATGTGTTCATTCAAACCGCTGGTTTTTGATAGTTTGGGCCCTATTGAATAATGAATGTTTTGAATTTTCTCCAAAAGTAAAGTAGTTGCAAACTCATCCTTTTAGAAACTTGTTTGGGCTGTTGAGAGGAGTAAAAAACCATCAAAAATTTCAATCCTGCATGATTCTACCAAGAAATGTGATTCTTCATTCAAAACGCTGGTTTTTGCTATTGGGCTCTATTGAATAATGAATGTTTTGAATTTTCTCCAAAAGTAAAGTAGTTGCAAACTCATGCTTTTAGAGACTTGTTTGGGCTCATGAGAGGAGTAGAAAAACATCAAAAATTTCAGTCCTGCATGATTCTACCAAGAAATGTGTGTTCATTGAAACCGCTGGTTTTTGATAGTTTGGGCCCTATTGAATAATGAATGTTTTGAATTTTCTCCAAAAGTAAAGTAGTTGCAAACTCATCCTTTTAGAAACTTGTTTGGGCTGTTGAGAGGAGTAAAAAACCATCAAAAATTTCAATCCTGCATGATTCTACCAAGAAATGTGATTCTTCATTCAAAACGCTGGTTTTTGCTATTGGGCTCTATTGAATAATGAATGTTTTGAATTTTCTCCAAAAGTAAAGTAGTTGCAAACTCATGCTTTTAGAGACTTGTTTGGGCTCATGAGATGAGTAGAAAAACATCAAAAATTTCAGTCCTGCATGATTCTACCAAGACATGTGTGTTCATTGAAACGGCTGGTTTTTGATAGTTTGGGCCCTATTGAATAATGAATGTTTTGAATTTTCTCCAAAAGTAAAGTAGTTGCAAACTCATCCTTTTAGAAACTTGTTTGGGCTGTTGAGAGGAGTAAAAAACCATCAAAAATTTCAATCCTGCATGATTCTACCAAGAAATGTGATTCTTCATTCAAAACGCTGGTTTTTGCTATTGGGCTCTATTGAATAATGAATGTTTTGAATTTTCTCCAAAAGTAAAGTAGTTGCAAACTCATGCTTTTAGAGACTTGTTTGGGCTCATGAGAGGAGTAGAAAAACATCAAAAATTTCAGTCCTGCATGATTCTACCAAGAAATGTGTGTTCATTCAAACCGCTGGTTTTTGATAGTTTGGGCCATATTGAATAATGAATGTTTTGAATTTTCTCCAAAAGTAAAGTAGTTGCAAACTCATGCTTTTAGAGACTTGTTTGGGCTCATGAGAGGAGTAGAAAAACATCAAAAATTTCAGTCCTGCATGATTCTACCAAGAAATGTGTGTTCATTGAAACCGCTGGTTTTTGATAGTTTGGGCCCTATTGAATAATGAATGTTTTGAATTTTCTCCAAAAGTAAAGTAGTTGCAAACTCATCCTTTTAGAAACTTGTTTGGGCTGTTGAGAGGAGTAAAAAACCATCAAAAATTTCAATCCTGCATGATTCTACCAAGAAATGTGATTCTTCATTCAAAACGCTGGTTTTTGCTATTGGGCTCTATTGAATAATGAATGTTTTGAATTTTCTCCAAAAGTAAAGTAGTTGCAAACTCATGCTTTTAGAGACTTGTTTGGGCTCATGAGAGGAGTAGAAAAACATCAAAAATTTCAGTCCTGCATGATTCTACCAAGAAATGTGTTCATTCAAACCGCTGGTTTTTGATAGTTTGGGCCCTATTGAATAATGAATGTTTTGAATTTTCTCCAAAAGTAAAGTAGTTGCAAACTCATCCTTTTAGAAACTTGTTTGGGCTGTTGAGAGGAGTAAAAAACCATCAAAAATTTCAATCCTGCATGATTCTACCAAGAAATGTGATTCTTCATTCAAAACGCTGGTTTTTGCTATTGGGCTCTATTGAATAATGAATGTTTTGAATTTTCTCCAAAAGTAAAGTAGTTGCAAACTCATGCTTTTAGAGACTTGTTTGGGCTCATGAGAGGAGTAGAAATACATCAAAAATTTCAGTCCTGCATGATTCTACCAAGAAATGTGTGTTCATTGAAACCGCTGGTTTTTGATAGTTTGGGCCCTATTGAATAATGAATGTTTTGAATTTTCTCCAAAAGTAAAGTAGTTGCAAACTCATCCTTTTAGAAACTTGTTTGGGCTGTTGAGAGGAGTAAAAAACCATCAAAAATTTCAATCCTGCATGATTTTACCAAGAAATGTGATTCTTCATTCAAAACCTGATTTTTGCTATTTTGCTATATTGAATAGTGAATGTTTTGAATTTTCTCCAAAAGTAAAGTAGTTGCAAACTCATGCTTTTAGAGACTTGTTTGGGCTCATGAGAGGAGTAGAAAAACATCAAAAATTTCAGTCCTGCATGATTCTACCAAGAAATGTGTTCATTGAAACCGCTGGTTTTTGATAGTTTGGGCCCTATTGAATAATGAATGTTTTGAATTTTCTCCAAAAGTAAAGTAGTTGCAAACTCATCCTTTTAGAAACTTGTTTGGGCTGTTGAGAGGAGTAAAAAACCATCAAAAATTTCAATCCTGCATGATTCTACCAAGAAATGTGATTCTTCATTCAAAACGCTGGTTTTTGCTATTGGGCTCTATTGAATAATGAATGTTTTGAATTTTCTCCAAAAGTAAAGTAGTTGCAAACTCATGCTTTTAGAGACTTGTTTGGGCTCATGAGAGGAGTAGAAAAACATCAAAAATTTCAGTCCTGCATGATTCTACCAAGAAATGTGTGTTCATTGAAACCGCTGGTTTTTGATAGTTTGGGCCCTATTGTATAATGAATGTTTTGAATTTTCTCCAAAAGTAAAGTAGTTGCAAACTCATCCTTTTAGAAACTTGTTTGGGCTGTTGAGAGGAGTAAAAAACCATCAAAAATTTCAATCCTGCATGATTCTACCAAGAAATGTGATTCTTCATTCAAAACGCTGGTTTTTGCTATTGGGCTCTATTGAATAATGAATGTTTTGAATTTTCTCCAAAAGTAAAGTAGTTGCAAACTCATGCTTTTAGAGACTTGTTTGGGCTCATGAGATGAGTAGAAAAACATCAAAAATTTCAGTCCTGCATGATTCTACCAAGACATGTGTGTTCATTGAAACGGCTGGTTTTTGATAGTTTGGGCCCTATTGAATAATGAATGTTTTGAATTTTCTCCAAAAGTAAAGTAGTTGCAAACTCATCCTTTTAGAAACTTGTTTGGGCTGTTGAGAGGAGTAAAAAACCATCAAAAATTTCAATCCTGCATGATTCTACCAAGAAATGTGATTCTTCATTCAAAACGCTGGTTTTTGCTATTGGGCTCTATTGAATAATGAATGTTTTGAATTTTCTCCAAAAGTAAAGTAGTTGCAAACTCATGCTTTTAGAGACTTGTTTGGGCTCATGAGAGGAGTAGAAAAACATCAAAAATTTCAGTCCTGCATGATTGTACCAAGAAATGTGTGTTCATTCAAACCGCTGGTTTTTGATAGTTTGGGCCCTATTGAATAATGAATGTTTTGAATTTTCTCCAAAAGTAAAGTAGTTGCAAACTCATGCTTTTAGAGACTTGTTTGGGCTCATGAGAGGAGTAGAAAAACATCAAAAATTTCAGTCCTGCATGATTCTACCAAGAAATGTGTGTTCATTCAAACCGCTGGTTTTTGATAGTTTGGGCCCTATTGAATAATGAATGTTTTGAATTTTCTCCAAAAGTAAAGTAGTTGCAAACTCATCCTTTTAGAAACTTGTTTGGGCTGTTGAGAGGAGTAAAAAACCATCAAAAATTTCAATCCTGCATGATTCTACCAAGAAATGTGATTCTTCATTCAAAACGCTGGTTTTTGCTATTGGGCTCTATTGAATAATGAATGTTTTGAATTTTCTCCAAAAGTAAAGTAGTTGCAAACTCATGCTTTTAGAGACTTGTTTGGGCTCATGAGAGGAGTAGAAAAACATCAAAAATTTCAGTCCTGCATGATTCTACCAAGAAATGTGTGTTCATTGAAACCGCTGGTTTTTGATAGTTTGGGCCCTATTGAATAATGAATGTTTTGAATTTTCTCCAAAAGTAAAGTAGTTGCAAACTCATCCTTTTAGAAACTTGTTTGGGCTGTTGAGAGGAGTAAAAAACCATCAAAAATTTCAATCCTGCATGATTCTACCAAGAAATGTGATTCTTCATTCAAAACGCTGGTTTTTGCTATTGGGCTCTATTGAATAATGAATGTTTTGAATTTTCTCCAAAAGTAAAGTAGTTGCAAACTCATGCTTTTAGAGACTTGTTTGGGCTCATGAGAGGAGTAGAAAAACATCAAAAATTTCAGTCCTGCATGATTCTACCAAGAAATGTGTGTTCATTCAAACCGCTGGTTTTTGATAGTTTGGGCCCTATTGAATAATGAATGTTTTGAATTTTCTCCAACAGTAAAGTAGTTGCAAACTCATGCTTTTAGAGACTTGTTTGGGCTCATGAGAGGAGTAGAAAAACATCAAAAATTTCAGTCCTGCATGATTCTACCAAGAAATGTGTGTTCATTGAAACGGCTGGTTTTTGATAGTTTGGGCCCTATTGAATAATGAATGTTTTGAATTTTCTCCAAAAGTAAAGTAGTTGCAAACTCATCCTTTTAGAAACTTGTTTGGGCTGTTGAGAGGAGTAAAAAACCATCAAAAATTTCAATACTGCATGATTCTACCAAGAAATGTGATTCTTCATTCAAAACGCTGGTTTTTGCTATTGGGCTCTATTGAATAATGAATGTTTTGAATTTTCTCCAAAAGTAAAGTAGTTGCAAACTCATGCTTTTAGAGACTTGTTTGGGCTCATGAGAGGAGTAGAAAAACATCAAAAATTTCAGTCCTGCATGATTCTACCAAGAAATGTGTGTTCATTCAAACCGCTGGTTTTTGATAGTTTGGGCCCTATTGAATAATGAATGTTTTGAATAATTTTCTCCAAAAGTAAAGTAGTTGCAAACTCATGCTTTTAGAGACTTGTTTGGGCTCATGAGAGGAGTAGAAAAACATCAAAAATTTCAGTCCAGCATGATTCTACCAAGAAATGTGTGTTCATTGAAACCGCTGGTTTTTGATAGTTTGGGCCCTATTGAATAATGAATGTTTTGAATTTTCTCCAAAAGTAAAGTAGTTGCAAACTCATCCTTTTAGAAACTTGTTTGGGCTGTTGAGAGGAGTAAAAAACCATCAAAAATTTCAATCCTGCATGATTCTACCAAGAAATGTGATTCTTCATTCAAAACGCTGGTTTTTGCTATTGGGCTCTATTGAATAATGAATGTTTTGAATTTTCTCCAAAAGTAAAGTAGTTGCAAACTCATGCTTTTAGAGACTTGTTTGGGCTCATGAGAGGAGTAGAAAAACATCAAAAATTTCAGTCCTGCATGATTCTACCAAGAAATGTGTGTTCATTGAAACCGCTGGTTTTTGATAGTTTGGGCCCTATTGAATAATGAATGTTTTGAATTTTCTCCAAAAGTAAAGTAGTTGCAAACTCATCCTTTTAGAAACTTGTTTGGGCTGTTGAGAGGAGTAAAAAACCATCAAAAATTTCAATCCTGCATGATTCTACCAAGAAATGTGATTCTTCATTCAAAACGCTGGTTTTTGCTATTGGGCTCTATTGAATAATGAATGTTTTGAATTTTCTCCAAAAGTAAAGTAGTTGCAAACTCATGCTTTTAGAGACTTGTTTGGGCTCATGAGAGGAGTAGAAAAACATCAAAAATTTCAGTCCTGCATGATTCTACCAAGAAATGTGTGTTCATTGAAACCGCTGGTTTTTGATAGTTTGGGCCCTATTGTATAATGAATGTTTTGAATTTTCTCCAAAAGTAAAGTAGTTGCAAACTCATCCTTTTAGAAACTTGTTTGGGCTGTTGAGAGGAGTAAAAAACCATCAAAAATTTCAATCCTGCATGATTCTACCAAGAAATGTGATTCTTCATTCAAAACGCTGGTTTTTGCTATTGGGCTCTATTGAATAATGAATGTTTTGAATTTTCTCGTAAAGTAGTTGCAAACTCATGCTTTTAGAGACTTGTTTGGGCTCATGAGATGAGTAGAAAAACATCAAAAATTTCAGTCCTGCATGATTCTACCAAGACATGTGTGTTCATTGAAACGGCTGGTTTTTGATAGTTTGGGCCCTATTGAATAATGAATGTTTTGAATTTTCTCCAAAAGTAAAGTAGTTGCAAACTCATGCTTTTAGAGACTTGTTTGGGCTCATGAGAGGAGTAGAAAAACATCAAAAATTTCAGTCCTGCATGATTGTACCAAGAAATGTGTGTTCATTCAAACCGCTGGTTTTTGATAGTTTGGGCCCTATTGAATAATGAATGTTTTGAATTTTCTCCAAAAGTAAAGTAGTTGCAAACTCATGCTTTTAGAGACTTGTTTGGGCTCATGAGAGGAGTAGAAAAACATCAAAAATTTCAGTCCTGCATGATTCTACCAAGAAATGTGTGTTCATTCAAACCGCTGGTTTTTGATAGTTTGGGCCCTATTGAATAATGAATGTTTTGAATTTTCTCCAAAAGTAAAGTAGTTGCAAACTCATCCTTTTAGAAACTTGTTTGGGCTGTTGAGAGGAGTAAAAAACCATCAAAAATTTCAATCCTGCATGATTCTACCAAGAAATGTGATTCTTCATTCAAAACGCTGGTTTTTGCTATTGGGCTCTATTGAATAATGAATGTTTTGAATTTTCTCCAAAAGTAAAGTAGTTGCAAACTCATGCTTTTAGAGACTTGTTTGGGCTCATGAGAGGAGTAGAAAAACATCAAAAATTTCAGTCCTGCATGATTCTACCAAGAAATGTGTGTTCATTGAAACCGCTGGTTTTTGATAGTTTGGGCCCTATTGAATAATGAATGTTTTGAATTTTCTCCAAAAGTAAAGTAGTTGCAAACTCATCCTTTTAGAAACTTGTTTGGGCTGTTGAGAGGAGTAAAAAACCATCAAAAATTTCAATCCTGCATGATTCTACCAAGAAATGTGATTCTTCATTCAAAACGCTGGTTTTTGCTATTGGGCTCTATTGAATAATGAATGTTTTGAATTTTCTCCAAAAGTAAAGTAGTTGCAAACTCATGCTTTTAGAGACTTGTTTGGGCTCATGAGAGGAGTAGAAAAACATCAAAAATTTCAGTCCTGCATGATTCTACCAAGAAATGTGTGTTCATTCAAACCGCTGGTTTTTGATAGTTTGGGCCCTATTGAATAATGAATGTTTTGAATTTTCTCCAACAGTAAAGTAGTTGCAAACTCATGCTTTTAGAGACTTGTTTGGGCTCATGAGAGGAGTAGAAAAACATCAAAAATTTCAGTCCTGCATGATTCTACCAAGAAATGTGTGTTCATTGAAACGGCTGGTTTTTGATAGTTTGGGCCCTATTGAATAATGAATGTTTTGAATTTTCTCCAAAAGTAAAGTAGTTGCAAACTCATCCTTTTAGAAACTTGTTTGGGCTGTTGAGAGGAGTAAAAAACCATCAAAAATTTCAATACTGCATGATTCTACCAAGAAATGTGATTCTTCATTCAAAACGCTGGTTTTTGCTATTGGGCTCTATTGAATAATGAATGTTTTGAATTTTCTCCAAAAGTAAAGTAGTTGCAAACTCATGCTTTTAGAGACTTGTTTGGGCTCATGAGAGGAGTAGAAAAACATCAAAAATTTCAGTCCTGCATGATTCTACCAAGAAATGTGTGTTCATTCAAACCGCTGGTTTTTGATAGTTTGGGCCCTATTGAATAATGAATGTTTTGAATAATTTTCTCCAAAAGTAAAGTAGTTGCAAACTCATGCTTTTAGAGACTTGTTTGGGCTCATGAGAGGAGTAGAAAAACATCAAAAATTTCAGTCCAGCATGATTCTACCAAGAAATGTGTGTTCATTGAAACCGCTGGTTTTTGATAGTTTGGGCCCTATTGAATAATGAATGTTTTGAATTTTCTCCAAAAGTAAAGTAGTTGCAAACTCATCCTTTTAGAAACTTGTTTGGGCTGTTGAGAGGAGTAAAAAACCATCAAAAATTTCAATCCTGCATGATTCTACCAAGAAATGTGATTCTTCATTCAAAACGCTGGTTTTTGCTATTGGGCTCTATTGAATAATGAATGTTTTGAATTTTCTCCAAAAGTAAAGTAGTTGCAAACTCATGCTTTTAGAGACTTGTTTGGGCTCATGAGAGGAGTAGAAAAACATCAAAAATTTCAGTCCTGCATGATTCTACCAAGAAATGTGTGTTCATTGAAACCGCTGGTTTTTGATAGTTTGGGCCCTATTGAATAATGAATGTTTTGAATTTTCTCCAAAAGTAAAGTAGTTGCAAACTCATCCTTTTAGAAACTTGTTTGGGCTGTTGAGAGGAGTAAAAAACCATCAAAAATTTCAATCCTGCATGATTCTACCAAGAAATGTGATTCTTCATTCAAAACGCTGGTTTTTGCTATTGGGCTCTATTGAATAATGAATGTTTTGAATTTTCTCCAAAAGTAAAGTAGTTGCAAACTCATGCTTTTAGAGACTTGTTTGGGCTCATGAGAGGAGTAGAAAAACATCAAAAATTTCAGTCCTGCATGATTCTACCAAGAAATGTGTGTTCATTGAAACCGCTGGTTTTTGATAGTTTGGGCCCTATTGTATAATGAATGTTTTGAATTTTCTCCAAAAGTAAAGTAGTTGCAAACTCATCCTTTTAGAAACTTGTTTGGGCTGTTGAGAGGAGTAAAAAACCATCAAAAATTTCAATCCTGCATGATTCTACCAAGAAATGTGATTCTTCATTCAAAACGCTGGTTTTTGCTATTGGGCTCTATTGAATAATGAATGTTTTGAATTTTCTCGTAAAGTAGTTGCAAACTCATGCTTTTAGAGACTTGTTTGGGCTCATGAGATGAGTAGAAAAACATCAAAAATTTCAGTCCTGCATGATTCTACCAAGACATGTGTGTTCATTGAAACGGCTGGTTTTTGATAGTTTGGGCCCTATTGAATAATGAATGTTTTGAATTTTCTCCAAAAGTAAAGTAGTTGCAAACTCATCCTTTTAGAAACTTGTTTGGGCTGTTGAGAGGAGTAAAAAACCATCAAAAATTTCAATCCTGCATGATTCTACCAAGAAATGTGATTCTTCATTCAAAACGCTGGTTTTTGCTATTGGGCTCTATTGAATAATGAATGTTTTGAATTTTCTCCAAAAGTAAAGTAGTTGCAAACTCATGCTTTTAGAGACTTGTTTGGGCTCATGAGATGAGTAGAAAAACATCAAAAATTTCAGTCCTGCATGATTCTACCAAGACATGTGTGTTCATTGAAACAGCTGGTTTTTGATAGTTTGGGCCCTATTGAATAATGAATGTTTTGAATTTTCTCCAAAAGTAAAGTAGTTGCAAACTCATCCTTTTAGAAACTTGTTTGGGCTGTTGAGAGGAGTAAAAAACCATCAAAAATTTCAATCCTGCATGATTCTACCAAGAAATGTGATTCTTCATTCAAAACGCTGGTTTTTGCTATTGGGCTCTATTGAATAATGAATGTTTTGAATTTTCTCCAAAAGTAAAGTAGTTGCAAACTCATGCTTTTAGAGACTTGTTTGGGCTCATGAGAGGAGTAGAAAAACATCAAAAATTTCAGTCCTGCATGATTCTACCAAGAAATGTGTGTTCATTCAAACCGCTGGTTTTTGATAGTTTGGGCCCTATTGAATAATGAATGTTTTGAATTTTCTCCAAAAGTAAAGTAGTTGCAAACTCATGCTTTTAGAGACTTGTTTGGGCTCATGAGAGGAGTAGAAAAACATCAAAAATTTCAGTCCTGCATGATTCTACCAAGAAATGTGTTCATTCAAACCGCTGGTTTTTGATAGTTTGGGCCCTATTGAATAATGAATGTTTTGAATTTTCTCCAAAAGTAAAGTAGTTGCAAACTCATCCTTTTAGAAACTTGTTTGGGCTGTTGAGAGGAGTAAAAAACCATCAAAAATTTCAATCCTGCATGATTCTACCAAGAAATGTGATTCTTCATTCAAAACGCTGGTTTTTGCTATTGGGCTCTATTGAATAATGAATGTTTTGAATTTTCTCCAAAAGTAAAGTAGTTGCAAACTCATGCTTTTAGAGACTTGTTTGGGCTCATGAGAGGAGTAGAAAAACATCAAAAATTTCAGTCCTGCATGATTCTACCAAGAAATGTGTGTTCATTGAAACCGCTGGTTTTTGATACTTTGGGCCCTATTGAATAATGAATGTTTTGAATTTTCTCCAAAAGTAAAGTAGTTGCAAACTCATCCTTTTAGAAACTTGTTTGGGCTGTTGAGAGGAGTAAAAAACCATCAAAAATTTCAATCCTGCATGATTCTACCAAGAAATGTGATTCTTCATTCAAAACGCTGGTTTTTGCTATTGGGCTCTATTGAATAATGAATGTTTTGAATTTTCTCCAAAAGTAAAGTAGTTGCAAACTCATGCTTTTAGAGACTTGTTTGGGCTCATGAGATGAGTAGAAAAACATCAAAAATTTCAGTCCTGCATGATTCTACCAAGACATGTGTGTTCATTGAAACGGCTGGTTTTTGATAGTTTGGGCCCTATTGAATAATGAATGTTTTGAATTTTCTCCAAAAGTAAAGTAGTTGCAAACTCATCCTTTTAGAAACTTGTTTGGGCTGTTGAGAGGAGTAAAAAACCATCAAAAATTTCAATCCTGCATGATTCTACCAAGAAATGTGATTCTTCATTCAAAACGCTGGTTTTTGCTATTGGGCTCTATTGAATAATGAATGTTTTGAATTTTCTCCAAAAGTAAAGTAGTTGCAAACTCATGCTTTTAGAGACTTGTTTGGGCTCATGAGAGGAGTAGAAAAACATCAAAAATTTCAGTCCTGCATGATTCTACCAAGAAATGTGTGTTCATTCAAACCGCTGGTTTTTGATAGTTTGGGCCATATTGAATAATGAATGTTTTGAATTTTCTCCAAAAGTAAAGTAGTTGCAAACTCATGCTTTTAGAGACTTGTTTGGGCTCATGAGAGGAGTAGAAAAACATCAAAAATTTCAGTCCTGCATGATTCTACCAAGAAATGTGTGTTCATTGAAACCGCTGGTTTTTGATAGTTTGGGCCCTATTGAATAATGAATGTTTTGAATTTTCTCCAAAAGTAAAGTAGTTGCAAACTCATCCTTTTAGAAACTTGTTTGGGCTGTTGAGAGGAGTAAAAAACCATCAAAAATTTCAATCCTGCATGATTCTACCAAGAAATGTGATTCTTCATTCAAAACGCTGGTTTTTGCTATTGGGCTCTATTGAATAATGAATGTTTTGAATTTTCTCCAAAAGTAAAGTAGTTGCAAACTCATGCTTTTAGAGACTTGTTTGGGCTCATGAGAGGAGTAGAAAAACATCAAAAATTTCAGTCCTGCATGATTCTACCAAGAAATGTGTTCATTCAAACCGCTGGTTTTTGATAGTTTGGGCCCTATTGAATAATGAATGTTTTGAATTTTCTCCAAAAGTAAAGTAGTTGCAAACTCATCCTTTTAGAAACTTGTTTGGGCTGTTGAGAGGAGTAAAAAACCATCAAAAATTTCAATCCTGCATGATTCTACCAAGAAATGTGATTCTTCATTCAAAACGCTGGTTTTTGCTATTGGGCTCTATTGAATAATGAATGTTTTGAATTTTCTCCAAAAGTAAAGTAGTTGCAAACTCATGCTTTTAGAGACTTGTTTGGGCTCATGAGAGGAGTAGAAATACATCAAAAATTTCAGTCCTGCATGATTCTACCAAGAAATGTGTGTTCATTGAAACCGCTGGTTTTTGATAGTTTGGGCCCTATTGAATAATGAATGTTTTGAATTTTCTCCAAAAGTAAAGTAGTTGCAAACTCATCCTTTTAGAAACTTGTTTGGGCTGTTGAGAGGAGTAAAAAACCATCAAAAATTTCAATCCTGCATGATTTTACCAAGAAATGTGATTCTTCATTCAAAACCTGATTTTTGCTATTTTGCTATATTGAATAGTGAATGTTTTGAATTTTCTCCAAAAGTAAAGTAGTTGCAAACTCATGCTTTTAGAGACTTGTTTGGGCTCATGAGAGGAGTAGAAAAACATCAAAAATTTCAGTCCTGCATGATTCTACCAAGAAATGTGTTCATTCAAACCGCTGGTTTTTGATAGTTTGGGCCCTATTGAATAATGAATGTTTTGAATTTTCTCCAAAAGTAAAGTAGTTGCAAACTCATCCTTTTAGAAACTTGTTTGGGCTGTTGAGAGGAGTAAAAAACCATCAAAAATTTCAATCCTGCATGATTCTACCAAGAAATGTGATTCTTCATTCAAAACGCTGGTTTTTGCTATTGGGCTCTATTGAATAATGAATGTTTTGAATTTTCTCCAAAAGTAAAGTAGTTGCAAACTCATGCTTTTAGAGACTTGTTTGGGCTCATGAGAGGAGTAGAAAAACATCAAAAATTTCAGTCCTGCATGATTCTACCAAGAAATGTGTGTTCATTGAAACCGCTGGTTTTTGATAGTTTGGGCCCTATTGTATAATGAATGTTTTGAATTTTCTCCAAAAGTAAAGTAGTTGCAAACTCATCCTTTTAGAAACTTGTTTGGGCTGTTGAGAGGAGTAAAAAACCATCAAAAATTTCAATCCTGCATGATTCTACCAAGAAATGTGATTCTTCATTCAAAACGCTGGTTTTTGCTATTGGGCTCTATTGAATAATGAATGTTTTGAATTTTCTCCAAAAGTAAAGTAGTTGCAAACTCATGCTTTTAGAGACTTGTTTGGGCTCATGAGATGAGTAGAAAAACATCAAAAATTTCAGTCCTGCATGATTCTACCAAGACATGTGTGTTCATTGAAACGGCTGGTTTTTGATAGTTTGGGCCCTATTGAATAATGAATGTTTTGAATTTTCTCCAAAAGTAAAGTAGTTGCAAACTCATCCTTTTAGAAACTTGTTTGGGCTGTTGAGAGGAGTAAAAAACCATCAAAAATTTCAATCCTGCATGATTCTACCAAGAAATGTGATTCTTCATTCAAAACGCTGGTTTTTGCTATTGGGCTCTATTGAATAATGAATGTTTTGAATTTTCTCCAAAAGTAAAGTAGTTGCAAACTCATGCTTTTAGAGACTTGTTTGGGCTCATGAGAGGAGTAGAAAAACATCAAAAATTTCAGTCCTGCATGATTCTACCAAGAAATGTGTGTTCATTGAAACCGCTGGTTTTTGATAGTTTGGGCCCTATTGAATAATGAATGTTTTGAATTTTCTCCAAAAGTAAAGTAGTTGCAAACTCATGCTTTTAGAGACTTGTTTGGGCTCATGAGAGGAGTAGAAAAACATCAAAAATTTCAGTCCTGCATGATTCTACCAAGAAATGTGTGTTCATTCAAACCGCTGGTTTTTGATAGTTTGGGCCCTATTGAATAATGAATGTTTTGAATTTTCTCCAAAAGTAAAGTAGTTGCAAACTCATCCTTTTAGAAACTTGTTTGGGCTGTTGAGAGGAGTAAAAAACCATCAAAAATTTCAATCCTGCATGATTCTACCAAGAAATGTGATTCTTCATTCAAAACGCTGGTTTTTGCTATTGGGCTCTATTGAATAATGAATGTTTTGAATTTTCTCCAAAAGTAAAGTAGTTGCAAACTCATGCTTTTAGAGACTTGTTTGGGCTCATGAGAGGAGTAGAAAAACATCAAAAATTTCAGTCCTGCATGATTCTACCAAGAAATGTGTGTTCATTGAAACCGCTGGTTTTTGATAGTTTGGGCCCTATTGAATAATGAATGTTTTGAATTTTCTCCAAAAGTAAAGTAGTTGCAAACTCATCCTTTTAGAAACTTGTTTGGGCTGTTGAGAGGAGTAAAAAACCATCAAAAATTTCAATCCTGCATGATTTTACCAAGAAATGTGATTCTTCATTCAAAACCTGATTTTTGCTATTTTGCTCTATTGAATAGTGAATGTTTTGAATTTTCTCCAAAAGTAAAGTAGTTGCAAACTCATGCTTTTAGAGACTTGTTTGGGCTCATGAGAGGAGTAGAAAAACATCAAAAATTTCAGTCCTGCATGATTCTACCAAGAAATGTGTTCATTCAAACCGCTGGTTTTTGATAGTTTGGGCCCTATTGAATAATGAATGTTTTGAATTTTCTCCAAAAGTAAAGTAGTTGCAAACTCATCCTTTTAGAAACTTGTTTGGGCTGTTGAGAGGAGTAAAAAACCATCAAAAATTTCAATCCTGCATGATTCTACCAAGAAATGTGATTCTTCATTCAAAACGCTGGTTTTTGCTATTGGGCTCTATTGAATAATGAATGTTTTGAATTTTCTCCAAAAGTAAAGTAGTTGCAAACTCATGCTTTTAGAGACTTGTTTGGGCTCATGAGAGGAGTAGAAAAACATCAAAAATTTCAGTCCGGCATGATTCTACCAAGAAATGTGTGTTCATTGAAACCGCTGGTTTTTGATAGTTTGGGCCCTATTGTATAATGAATGTTTTGAATTTTCTCCAAAAGTAAAGTAGTTGCAAACTCATCCTTTTAGAAACTTGTTTGGGCTGTTGAGAGGAGTAAAAAACCATCAAAAATTTCAATCCTGCATGATTCTACCAAGAAATGTGATTCTTCATTCAAAACGCTGGTTTTTGCTATTGGGCTCTATTGAATAATGAATGTTTTGAATTTTCTCCAAAAGTAAAGTAGTTGCAAACTCATGCTTTTAGAGACTTGTTTGGGCTCATGAGAGGAGTAGAAAAACATCAAAAATTTCAGTCCTGCATGATTCTACCAAGAAATGTGTGTTCATTGAAACCGCTGGTTTTTGATAGTTTGGGCCCTATTGAATAATGAATGTTTTGAATTTTCTCCAAAAGTAAAGTAGTTGCAAACTCATCCTTTTAGAAACTTGTTTGGGCTGTTGAGAGGAGTAAAAAACCATCAAAAATTTCAATCCTGCATGATTTTACCAAGAAATGTGATTCTTCATTCAAAACCTGATTTTTGCTATTTTGCTCTATTGAATAGTGAATGTTTTGAATTTTCTCCAAAAGTAAAGTAGTTGCAAACTCATGCTTTTAGAGACTTGTTTGGGCTCATGAGAGGAGTAGAAAAACATCAAAAATTTCAGTCCTGCATGATTCTACCAAGAAATGTGTTCATTCAAACCGCTGGTTTTTGATAATTTGGGCCCTATTGAATAATGAATGTTTTGAATTTTCTCCAAAAGTAAAGTAGTTGCAAACTCATCCTTTTAGAAACTTGTTTGGGCTGTTGAGAGGAGTAAAAAACCATCAAAAATTTCAATCCTGCATGATTCTACCAAGAAATGTGATTCTTCATTCAAAACGCTGGTTTTTGCTATTGGGCTCTATTGAATAATGAATGTTTTGAATTTTCTCCAAAAGTAAAGTAGTTGCAAACTCATGCTTTTAGAGACTTGTTTGGGCTCATGAGAGGAGTAGAAAAACATCAAAAATTTCAGTCCGGCATGATTCTGCCAAGAAATGTGTGTTCATTGAAACCGCTGGTTTTTGATAGTTTGGGCCCTATTGTATAATGAATGTTTTGAATTTTCTCCAAAAGTAAAGTAGTTGCAAACTCATCCTTTTAGAAACTTGTTTGGGCTGTTGAGAGGAGTAAAAAACCATCAAAAATTTCAATCCTGCATGATTCTACCAAGAAATGTGATTCTTCATTCAAAACGCTGGTTTTTGCTATTGGGCTCTATTGAATAATGAATGTTTTGAATTTTCTCCAAAAGTAAAGTAGTTGCAAACTCATGCTTTTAGAGACTTGTTTGGGCTCATGAGATGAGTAGAAAAACATCAAAAATTTCAGTCCTGCATGATTCTACCAAGACATGTGTGTTCATTGAAACAGCTGGTTTTTGATAGTTTGGGCCCTATTGAATAATGAATGTTTTGAATTTTCTCCAAAAGTAAAGTAGTTGCAAACTCATCCTTTTAGAAACTTGTTTGGGCTGTTGAGAGGAGTAAAAAACCATCAAAAATTTCAATCCTGCATGATTCTACCAAGAAATGTGATTCTTCATTCAAAACGCTGGTTTTTGCTATTGGGCTCTATTGAATAATGAATGTTTTGAATTTTCTCCAAAAGTAAAGTAGTTGCAAACTCATGCTTTTAGAGACTTGTTTGGGCTCATGAGAGGAGTAGAAAAACATCAAAAATTTCAGTCCTGCATGATTCTACCAAGAAATGTGTGTTCATTCAAACCGCTGGTTTTTGATAGTTTGGGCCCTATTGAATAATGAATGTTTTGAATTTTCTCCAACAGTAAAGTAGTTGCAAACTCATGCTTTTAGAGACTTGTTTGGGCTCATGAGAGGAGTAGAAAAACATCAAAAATTTCAGTCCTGCATGATTCTACCAAGAAATGTGTGTTCATTGAAACGGCTGGTTTTTGATAGTTTGGGCCCTATTGAATAATGAATGTTTTGAATTTTCTCCAAAAGTAAAGTAGTTGCAAACTCATCCTTTTAGAAACTTGTTTGGGCTGTTGAGAGGAGTAAAAAACCATCAAAAATTTCAATACTGCATGATTCTACCAAGAAATGTGATTCTTCATTCAAAACGCTGGTTTTTGCTATTGGGCTCTATTGAATAATGAATGTTTTGAATTTTCTCCAAAAGTAAAGTAGTTGCAAACTCATGCTTTTAGAGACTTGTTTGGGCTCATGAGAGGAGTAGAAAAACATCAAAAATTTCAGTCCTGCATGATTCTACCAAGAAATGTGTGTTCATTCAAACCGCTGGTTTTTGATAGTTTGGGCCCTATTGAATAATGAATGTTTTGAATAATTTTCTCCAAAAGTAAAGTAGTTGCAAACTCATGCTTTTAGAGACTTGTTTGGGCTCATGAGAGGAGTAGAAAAACATCAAAAATTTCAGTCCAGCATGATTCTACCAAGAAATGTGTGTTCATTGAAACCGCTGGTTTTTGATAGTTTGGGCCCTATTGAATAATGAATGTTTTGAATTTTCTCCAAAAGTAAAGTAGTTGCAAACTCATCCTTTTAGAAACTTGTTTGGGCTGTTGAGAGGAGTAAAAAACCATCAAAAATTTCAATCCTGCATGATTCTACCAAGAAATGTGATTCTTCATTCAAAACGCTGGTTTTTGCTATTGGGCTCTATTGAATAATGAATGTTTTGAATTTTCTCCAAAAGTAAAGTAGTTGCAAACTCATGCTTTTAGAGACTTGTTTGGGCTCATGAGAGGAGTAGAAAAACATCAAAAATTTCAGTCCTGCATGATTCTACCAAGAAATGTGTGTTCATTGAAACCGCTGGTTTTTGATAGTTTGGGCCCTATTGAATAATGAATGTTTTGAATTTTCTCCAAAAGTAAAGTAGTTGCAAACTCATCCTTTTAGAAACTTGTTTGGGCTGTTGAGAGGAGTAAAAAACCATCAAAAATTTCAATCCTGCATGATTCTACCAAGAAATGTGATTCTTCATTCAAAACGCTGGTTTTTGCTATTGGGCTCTATTGAATAATGAATGTTTTGAATTTTCTCCAAAAGTAAAGTAGTTGCAAACTCATGCTTTTAGAGACTTGTTTGGGCTCATGAGAGGAGTAGAAAAACATCAAAAATTTCAGTCCTGCATGATTCTACCAAGAAATGTGTGTTCATTGAAACCGCTGGTTTTTGATAGTTTGGGCCCTATTGTATAATGAATGTTTTGAATTTTCTCCAAAAGTAAAGTAGTTGCAAACTCATCCTTTTAGAAACTTGTTTGGGCTGTTGAGAGGAGTAAAAAACCATCAAAAATTTCAATCCTGCATGATTCTACCAAGAAATGTGATTCTTCATTCAAAACGCTGGTTTTTGCTATTGGGCTCTATTGAATAATGAATGTTTTGAATTTTCTCCAAAAGTAAAGTAGTTGCAAACTCATGATTTTAGAGACTTGTTTGGGCTCATGAGATGAGTAGAAAAACATCAAAAATTTCAGTCCTGCATGATTCTACCAAGACATGTGTGTTCATTGAAACGGCTGGTTTTTGATAGTTTGGGCCCTATTGAATAATGAATGTTTTGAATTTTCTCCAAAAGTAAAGTAGTTGCAAACTCATCCTTTTAGAAACTTGTTTGGGCTGTTGAGAGGAGTAAAAAACCATCAAAAATTTCAATCCTGCATGATTCTACCAAGAAATGTGATTCTTCATTCAAAACGCTGGTTTTTGCTATTGGGCCCTATTGAATAATGAATGTTTTGAATTTTCTCCAAAAGTAAAGTAGTTGCAAACTCATGCTTTTAGAGACTTGTTTGGGCTCATGAGAGGAGTAGAAAAACATCAAAAATTTCAGTCCTGCATGATTCTACCAAGAAATGTGTGTTCATTCAAACCGCTGGTTTTTGATAGTTTGGGCCCTATTGAATAATGAATGTTTTGAATTTTCTCCAAAAGTAAAGTAGTTGCAAACTCATCCTTTTAGAAACTTGTTTGGGCTGTTGAGAGGAGTAAAAAACCATCAAAAATTTCAATCCTGCATGATTCTACCAAGAAATGTGATTCTTCATTCAAAACGCTGGTTTTTGCTATTGGGCTCTATTGAATAATGAATGTTTTGAATTTTCTCCAAAAGTAAAGTAGTTGCAAACTCATGCTTTTAGAGACTTGTTTGGGCTCATGAGAGGAGTAGAAAAACATCAAAAATTTCAGTCCTGCATGATTCTACTAAGAAATGTGTGTTCATTGAAACCGCTGGTTTTTGATAGTTTGGGCCCTATTGAATAATGAATGTTTTGAATTTTCTCCAAAAGTAAAGTAGTTGCAAACTCATCCTTTTAGAAACTTGTTTGGGCTGTTGAGAGGAGTAAAAAACCATCAAAAATTTCAATCCTGCATGATTCTACCAAGAAATGTGATTCTTCATTCAAAACGCTGGTTTTTGCTATTGGGCTCTATTGAATAATGAATGTTTTGAATTTTCTCCAAAAGTAAAGTAGTTGCAAACTCATGCTTTTAGAGACTTGTTTGGGCTCATGAGAGGAGTAGAAAAACATCAAAAATTTCAGTCCTGCATGATTCTACCAAGAAATGTGTGTTCATTGAAACCGCTGGTTTTTGATAGTTTGGGCCCTATTGTATAATGAATGTTTTGAATTTTCTCCAAAAGTAAAGTAGTTGCAAACTCATCCTTTTAGAAACTTGTTTGGGCTGTTGAGAGGAGTAAAAAACCATCAAAAATTTCAATCCTGCATGATTCTACCAAGAAATGTGATTCTTCATTCAAAACGCTGGTTTTTGCTATTGGGCTCTATTGAATAATGAATGTTTTGAATTTTCTCCAAAAGTAAAGTAGTTGCAAACTCATGATTTTAGAGACTTGTTTGGGCTCATGAGAGGAGTAGAAAAACATCAAAAATTTCAGTCCTGCATGATTCTACCAAGAAATGTGTGTTCATTGAAACCGCTGGTTTTTGATAGTTTGGGCCCTATTGAATAATGAATGTTTTGAATTTTCTCCAAAAGTAAAGTAGTTGCAAACTCATGCTTTTAGAGACTTGTTTGGGCTCATGAGAGGAGTAGAAAAACATCAAAAATTTCAGTCCTGCATGATTCTACCAAGAAATGTGTGTTCATTCAAACCGCTGGTTTTTGATAGTTTGGGCCCTATTGAATAATGAATGTTTTGAATTTTCTCCAAAAGTAAAGTAGTTGCAAACTCATCCTTTTAGAAACTTGTTTGGGCTGTTGAGAGGAGTAAAAAACCATCAAAAATTTCAATCCTGCATGATTCTACCAAGAAATGTGATTCTTCATTCAAAACGCTGGTTTTTGCTATTGGGCTCTATTGAATAATGAATGTTTTGAATTTTCTCCAAAAGTAAAGTAGTTGCAAACTCATGCTTTTAGAGACTTGTTTGGGCTCATGAGAGGAGTAGAAAAACATCAAAAATTTCAGTCCTGCATGATTCTACCAAGAAATGTGTGTTCATTGAAACCGCTGGTTTTTGATAGTTTGGGCCCTATTGAATAATGAATGTTTTCAATTTTCTCCAAAAGTAAAGTAGTTGCAAACTCATCCTTTTAGAAACTTGTTTGGGCTGTTGAGAGGAGTAAAAAACCATCAAAAATTTCAATCCTGCATGATTCTACCAAGAAATGTGATTCTTCATTCAAAACGCTGGTTTTTGCTATTGGGCTCTATTGAATAATGAATGTTTTGAATTTTCTCCAAAAGTAAAGTAGTTGCAAACTCATGCTTTTAGAGACTTGTTTGGGCTCATGAGAGGAGTAGAAAAACATCAAAAATTTCAGTCCTGCATGATTCTACCAAGAAATGTGTGTTCATTGAAACCGCTGGTTTTTGATAGTTTGGGCCCTATTGTATAATGAATGTTTTGAATTTTCTCCAAAAGTAAAGTAGTTGCAAACTCATCCTTTTAGAAACTTGTTTGGGCTGTTGAGAGGAGTAAAAAACCATCAAAAATTTCAATCCTGCATGATTCTACCAAGAAATGTGATTCTTCATTCAAAACGCTGGTTTTTGCTATTGGGCTCTATTGAATAATGAATGTTTTGAATTTTCTCCAAAAGTAAAGTAGTTGCAAACTCATGCTTTTAGAGACTTGTTTGGGCTCATGAGATGAGTAGAAAAACATCAAAAATTTCAGTCCTGCATGATTCTACCAAGACATGTGTGTTCATTGAAACAGCTGGTTTTTGATAGTTTGGGCCCTATTGAATAATGAATGTTTTGAATTTTCTCCAAAAGTAAAGTAGTTGCAAACTCATCCTTTTAGAAACTTGTTTGGGCTGTTGAGAGGAGTAAAAAACCATCAAAAATTTCAATCCTGCATGATTCTACCAAGAAATGTGATTCTTCATTCAAAACGCTGGTTTTTGCTATTGGGCTCTATTGAATAATGAATGTTTTGAATTTTCTCCAAAAGTAAAGTAGTTGCAAACTCATGCTTTTAGAGACTTGTTTGGGCTCATGAGAGGAGTAGAAAAACATCAAAAATTTCAGTCCTGCATGATTCTACCAAGAAATGTGTGTTCATTCAAACCGCTGGTTTTTGATAGTTTGGGCCCTATTGAATAATGAATGTTTTGAATTTTCTCCAACAGTAAAGTAGTTGCAAACTCATGCTTTTAGAGACTTGTTTGGGCTCATGAGAGGAGTAGAAAAACATCAAAAATTTCAGTCCTGCATGATTCTACCAAGAAATGTGTGTTCATTGAAACGGCTGGTTTTTGATAGTTTGGGCCCTATTGAATAATGAATGTTTTGAATTTTCTCCAAAAGTAAAGTAGTTGCAAACTCATCCTTTTAGAAACTTGTTTGGGCTGTTGAGAGGAGTAAAAAACCATCAAAAATTTCAATACTGCATGATTCTACCAAGAAATGTGATTCTTCATTCAAAACGCTGGTTTTTGCTATTGGGCTCTATTGAATAATGAATGTTTTGAATTTTCTCCAAAAGTAAAGTAGTTGCAAACTCATGCTTTTAGAGACTTGTTTGGGCTCATGAGAGGAGTAGAAAAACATCAAAAATTTCAGTCCTGCATGATTCTACCAAGAAATGTGTGTTCATTCAAACCGCTGGTTTTTGATAGTTTGGGCCCTATTGAATAATGAATGTTTTGAATAATTTTCTCCAAAAGTAAAGTAGTTGCAAACTCATGCTTTTAGAGACTTGTTTGGGCTCATGAGAGGAGTAGAAAAACATCAAAAATTTCAGTCCAGCATGATTCTACCAAGAAATGTGTGTTCATTGAAACCGCTGGTTTTTGATAGTTTGGGCCCTATTGAATAATGAATGTTTTGAATTTTCTCCAAAAGTAAAGTAGTTGCAAACTCATCCTTTTAGAAACTTGTTTGGGCTGTTGAGAGGAGTAAAAAACCATCAAAAATTTCAATCCTGCATGATTCTACCAAGAAATGTGATTCTTCATTCAAAACGCTGGTTTTTGCTATTGGGCTCTATTGAATAATGAATGTTTTGAATTTTCTCCAAAAGTAAAGTAGTTGCAAACTCATGCTTTTAGAGACTTGTTTGGGCTCATGAGAGGAGTAGAAAAACATCAAAAATTTCAGTCCTGCATGATTCTACCAAGAAATGTGTGTTCATTGAAACCGCTGGTTTTTGATAGTTTGGGCCCTATTGAATAATGAATGTTTTGAATTTTCTCCAAAAGTAAAGTAGTTGCAAACTCATCCTTTTAGAAACTTGTTTGGGCTGTTGAGAGGAGTAAAAAACCATCAAAAATTTCAATCCTGCATGATTCTACCAAGAAATGTGATTCTTCATTCAAAACGCTGGTTTTTGCTATTGGGCTCTATTGAATAATGAATGTTTTGAATTTTCTCCAAAAGTAAAGTAGTTGCAAACTCATGCTTTTAGAGACTTGTTTGGGCTCATGAGAGGAGTAGAAAAACATCAAAAATTTCAGTCCTGCATGATTCTACCAAGAAATGTGTGTTCATTGAAACCGCTGGTTTTTGATAGTTTGGGCCCTATTGTATAATGAATGTTTTGAATTTTCTCCAAAAGTAAAGTAGTTGCAAACTCATCCTTTTAGAAACTTGTTTGGGCTGTTGAGAGGAGTAAAAAACCATCAAAAATTTCAATCCTGCATGATTCTACCAAGAAATGTGATTCTTCATTCAAAACGCTGGTTTTTGCTATTGGGCTCTATTGAATAATGAATGTTTTGAATTTTCTCCAAAAGTAAAGTAGTTGCAAACTCATGATTTTAGAGACTTGTTTGGGCTCATGAGATGAGTAGAAAAACATCAAAAATTTCAGTCCTGCATGATTCTACCAAGACATGTGTGTTCATTGAAACGGCTGGTTTTTGATAGTTTGGGCCCTATTGAATAATGAATGTTTTGAATTTTCTCCAAAAGTAAAGTAGTTGCAAACTCATCCTTTTAGAAACTTGTTTGGGCTGTTGAGAGGAGTAAAAAACCATCAAAAATTTCAATCCTGCATGATTCTACCAAGAAATGTGATTCTTCATTCAAAACGCTGGTTTTTGCTATTGGGCTCTATTGAATAATGAATGTTTTGAATTTTCTCCAAAAGTAAAGTAGTTGCAAACTCATGCTTTTAGAGACTTGTTTGGGCTCATGAGAGGAGTAGAAAAACATCAAAAATTTCAGTCCTGCATGATTCTACCAAGAAATGTGTGTTCATTCAAACCGCTGGTTTTTGATAGTTTGGGCCCTATTGAATAATGAATGTTTTGAATTTTCTCCAAAAGTAAAGTAGTTGCAAACTCATGCTTTTAGAGACTTGTTTGGGCTCATGAGAGGAGTAGAAAAACATCAAAAATTTCAGTCCTGCATGATTCTACCAAGAAATGTGTGTTCATTCAAACCGCTGGTTTTTGATAGTTTGGGCCCTATTGAATAATGAATGTTTTGAATTTTCTCCAAAAGTAAAGTAGTTGCAAACTCATCCTTTTAGAAACTTGTTTGGGCTGTTGAGAGGAGTAAAAAACCATCAAAAATTTCAATCCTGCATGATTCTACCAAGAAATGTGATTCTTCATTCAAAACGCTGGTTTTTGCTATTGGGCTCTATTGAATAATGAATGTTTTGAATTTTCTCCAAAAGTAAAGTAGTTGCAAACTCATGCTTTTAGAGACTTGTTTGGGCTCATGAGAGGAGTAGAAAAACATCAAAAATTTCAGTCCTGCATGATTCTACCAAGAAATGTGTGTTCATTGAAACCGCTGGTTTTTGATAGTTTGGGCCCTATTGAATAATGAATGTTTTCAATTTTCTCCAAAAGTAAAGTAGTTGCAAACTCATCCTTTTAGAAACTTGTTTGGGCTGTTGAGAGGAGTAAAAAACCATCAAAAATTTCAATCCTGCATGATTCTACCAAGAAATGTGATTCTTCATTCAAAACGCTGGTTTTTGCTATTGGGCTCTATTGAATAATGAATGTTTTGAATTTTCTCCAAAAGTAAAGTAGTTGCAAACTCATGCTTTTAGAGACTTGTTTGGGCTCATGAGAGGAGTAGAAAAACATCAAAAATTTCAGTCCTGCATGATTCTACCAAGAAATGTGTGTTCATTGAAACCGCTGGTTTTTGATAGTTTGGGCCCTATTGTATAATGAATGTTTTGAATTTTCTCCAAAAGTAAAGTAGTTGCAAACTCATCCTTTTAGAAACTTGTTTGGGCTGTTGAGAGGAGTAAAAAACCATCAAAAATTTCAATCCTGCATGATTCTACCAAGAAATGTGATTCTTCATTCAAAACGCTGGTTTTTGCTATTGGGCTCTATTGAATAATGAATGTTTTGAATTTTCTCCAAAAGTAAAGTAGTTGCAAACTCATGATTTTAGAGACTTGTTTGGGCTCATGAGAGGAGTAGAAAAACATCAAAAATTTCAGTCCTGCATGATTCTACCAAGAAATGTGTGTTCATTGAAACCGCTGGTTTTTGATAGTTTGGGCCCTATTGAATAATGAATGTTTTGAATTTTCTCCAAAAGTAAAGTAGTTGCAAACTCATGCTTTTAGAGACTTGTTTGGGCTCATGAGAGGAGTAGAAAAACATCAAAAATTTCAGTCCTGCATGATTCTACCAAGAAATGTGTGTTCATTCAAACCGCTGGTTTTTGATAGTTTGGGCCCTATTGAATAATGAATGTTTTGAATTTTCTCCAAAAGTAAAGTAGTTGCAAACTCATCCTTTTAGAAACTTGTTTGGGCTGTTGAGAGGAGTAAAAAACCATCAAAAATTTCAATCCTGCATGATTCTACCAAGAAATGTGATTCTTCATTCAAAACGCTGGTTTTTGCTATTGGGCTCTATTGAATAATGAATGTTTTGAATTTTCTCCAAAAGTAAAGTAGTTGCAAACTCATGCTTTTAGAGACTTGTTTGGGCTCATGAGAGGAGTAGAAAAACATCAAAAATTTCAGTCCTGCATGATTCTACCAAGAAATGTGTGTTCATTGAAACCGCTGGTTTTTGATAGTTTGGGCCCTATTGAATAATGAATGTTTTGAATTTTCTCCAAAAGTAAAGTAGTTGCAAACTCATCCTTTTAGAAACTTGTTTGGGCTGTTGAGAGGAGTAAAAAACCATCAAAAATTTCAATCCTGCATGATTCTACCAAGAAATGTGATTCTTCATTCAAAACGCTGGTTTTTGCTATTGGGCTCTATTGAATAATGAATGTTTTGAATTTTCTCCAAAAGTAAAGTAGTTGCAAACTCATGCTTTTAGAGACTTGTTTGGGCTCATGAGAGGAGTAGAAAAACATCAAAAATTTCAGTCCTGCATGATTCTACCAAGAAATGTGTGTTCATTGAAACCGCTGGTTTTTGATAGTTTGGGCCCTATTGTATAATGAATGTTTTGAATTTTCTCCAAATGTAAAGTAGTTGCAAACTCATCCTTTTAGAAACTTGTTTGGGCTGTTGAGAGGAGTAAAAAACCATCAAAAATTTCAATCCTGCATGATTCTACCAAGAAATGTGATTCTTCATTCAAAACGCTGGTTTTTGCTATTGGGCTCTATTGAATAATGAATGTTTTGAATTTTCTCCAAAAGTAAAGTAGTTGCAAACTCATGCTTTTAGAGACTTGTTTGGGCTCATGAGATGAGTAGAAAAACATCAAAAATTTCAGTCCTGCATGATTCTACCAAGACATGTGTGTTCATTGAAACGGCTGGTTTTTGATAGTTTGGGCCCTATTGAATAATGAATGTTTTGAATTTTCTCCAAAAGTAAAGTAGTTGCAAACTCATCCTTTTAGAAACTTGTTTGGGCTGTTGAGAGGAGTAAAAAACCATCAAAAATTTCAATCCTGCATGATTCTACCAAGAAATGTGATTCTTCATTCAAAACGCTGGTTTTTGCTATTGGGCTCTATTGAATAATGAATGTTTTGAATTTTCTCCAAAAGTAAAGTAGTTGCAAACTCATGCTTTTAGAGACTTGTTTGGGCTCATGAGAGGAGTAGAAAAACATCAAAAATTTCAGTCCTGCATGATTCTACCAAGAAATGTGTGTTCATTGAAACCGCTGGTTTTTGATAGTTTGGGCCCTATTGAATAATGAATGTTTTGAATTTTCTCCAAAAGTAAAGTAGTTGCAAACTCATGCTTTTAGAGACTTGTTTGGGCTCATGAGAGGAGTAGAAAAACATCAAAAATTTCAGTCCTGCATGATTCTACCAAGAAATGTGTGTTCATTCAAACCGCTGGTTTTTGATAGTTTGGGCCCTATTGAATAATGAATGTTTTGAATTTTCTCCAAAAGTAAAGTAGTTGCAAACTCATCCTTTTAGAAACTTGTTTGGGCTGTTGAGAGGAGTAAAAAACCATCAAAAATTTCAATCCTGCATGATTCTACCAAGAAATGTGATTCTTCATTCAAAACGCTGGTTTTTGCTATTGGGCTCTATTGAATAATGAATGTTTTGAATTTTCTCCAAAAGTAAAGTAGTTGCAAACTCATGCTTTTAGAGACTTGTTTGGGCTCATGAGAGGAGTAGAAAAACATCAAAAATTTCAGTCCTGCATGATTCTACCAAGAAATGTGTGTTCATTGAAACCGCTGGTTTTTGATAGTTTGGGCCCTATTGAATAATGAATGTTTTGAATTTTCTCCAAAAGTAAAGTAGTTGCAAACTCATCCTTTTAGAAACTTGTTTGGGCTGTTGAGAGGAGTAAAAAACCATCAAAAATTTCAATCCTGCATGATTCTACCAAGAAATGTGATTCTTCATTCAAAACGCTGGTTTTTGCTATTGGGCTCTATTGAATAATGAATGTTTTGAATTTTCTTCAAAAGTAAAGTAGTTGCAAACTCATGCTTTTAGAGACTTGTTTGGGCTCATGAGAGGAGTAGAAAAACATCAAAAATTTCAGTCCTGCATGATTCTACCAAGAAATGTGTGTTCATTGAAACCGCTGGTTTTTGATAGTTTAGGCCCTATTGAATAATGAATGTTTTGAATTTTCTCCAAAAGTAAAGTAGTTGCAAACTCATCCTTTTAGAAACTTGTTTGGGCTGTTGAGAGGAGTAAAAAACCATCAAAAATTTCAATCCTGCATGATTTTACCAAGAAATGTGATTCTTCATTCAAAACCTGATTTTTGCTATTTTGCTCTATTGAATAGTGAATGTTTTGAATTTTCTCCAAAAGTAAAGTAGTTGCAAACTCATGCTTTTAGAGACTTGTTTGGGCTCATGAGAGGAGTAGAAAAACATCAAAAATTTCAGTCCTGCATGATTCTACCAAGAAATGTGTTCATTCAAACCGCTGGTTTTTGATAGTTTGGGCCCTATTGAATAATGAATGTTTTGAATTTTCTCCAAAAGTAAAGTAGTTGCAAACTCATCCTTTTAGAAACTTGTTTGGGCTGTTGAGAGGAGTAAAAAACCATCAAAAATTTCAATCCTGCATGATTCTACCAAGAAATGTGATTCTTCATTCAAAACGCTGGTTTTTGCTATTGGGCTCTATTGAATAATGAATGTTTTGAATTTTCTCCAAAAGTAAAGTAGTTGCAAACTCATGCTTTTAGAGACTTGTTTGGGCTCATGAGAGGAGTAGAAAAACATCAAAAATTTCAGTCCGGCATGATTCTACCAAGAAATGTGTGTTCATTGAAACCGCTGGTTTTTGATAGTTTGGGCCCTATTGTATAATGAATGTTTTGAATTTTCTCCAAAAGTAAAGTAGTTGCAAACTCATCCTTTTAGAAACTTGTTTGGGCTGTTGAGAGGAGTAAAAAACCATCAAAAATTTCAATCCTGCATGATTCTACCAAGAAATGTGATTCTTCATTCAAAACGCTGGTTTTTGCTATTGGGCTCTATTGAATAATGAATGTTTTGAATTTTCTCCAAAAGTAAAGTAGTTGCAAACTCATGCTTTTAGAGACTTGTTTGGGCTCATGAGATGAGTAGAAAAACATCAAAAATTTCAGTCCTGCATGATTCTACCAAGACATGTGTGTTCATTGAAACAGCTGGTTTTTGATAGTTTGGGCCCTATTGAATAATGAATGTTTTGAATTTTCTCCAAAAGTAAAGTAGTTGCAAACTCATCCTTTTAGAAACTTGTTTGGGCTGTTGAGAGGAGTAAAAAACCATCAAAAATTTCAATCCTGCATGATTCTACCAAGAAATGTGATTCTTCATTCAAAACGCTGGTTTTTGCTATTGGGCTCTATTGAATAATGAATGTTTTGAATTTTCTCCAAAAGTAAAGTAGTTGCAAACTCATGCTTTTAGAGACTTGTTTGGGCTCATGAGAGGAGTAGAAAAACATCAAAAATTTCAGTCCTGCATGATTCTACCAAGAAATGTGTGTTCATTCAAACCGCTGGTTTTTGATAGTTTGGGCCCTATTGAATAATGAATGTTTTGAATTTTCTCCAACAGTAAAGTAGTTGCAAACTCATGCTTTTAGAGACTTGTTTGGGCTCATGAGAGGAGTAGAAAAACATCAAAAATTTCAGTCCTGCATGATTCTACCAAGAAATGTGTGTTCATTGAAACGGCTGGTTTTTGATAGTTTGGGCCCTATTGAATAATGAATGTTTTGAATTTTCTCCAAAAGTAAAGTAGTTGCAAACTCATCCTTTTAGAAACTTGTTTGGGCTGTTGAGAGGAGTAAAAAACCATCAAAAATTTCAATCCTGCATGATTCTACCAAGAAATGTGATTCTTCATTCAAAACGCTGGTTTTTGCTATTGGGCTCTATTGAATAATGAATGTTTTGAATTTTCTCCAAAAGTAAAGTAGTTGCAAACTCATGCTTTTAGAGACTTGTTTGGGCTCATGAGAGGAGTAGAAAAACATCAAAAATTTCAGTCCTGCATGATTCTACCAAGAAATGTGTGTTCATTCAAACCGCTGGTTTTTGATAGTTTGGGCCCTATTGAATAATGAATGTTTTGAATAATTTTCTCCAAAAGTAAAGTAGTTGCAAACTCATGCTTTTAGAGACTTGTTTGGGCTCATGAGAGGAGTAGAAAAACATCAAAAATTTCAGTCCAGCATGATTCTACCAAGAAATGTGTGTTCATTGAAACCGCTGGTTTTTGATAGTTTGGGCCCTATTGAATAATGAATGTTTTGAATTTTCTCCAAAAGTAAAGTAGTTGCAAACTCATCCTTTTAGAAACTTGTTTGGGCTGTTGAGAGGAGTAAAAAACCATCAAAAATTTCAATCCTGCATGATTCTACCAAGAAATGTGATTCTTCATTCAAAACGCTGGTTTTTGCTATTGGGCTCTATTGAATAATGAATGTTTTGAATTTTCTCCAAAAGTAAAGTAGTTGCAAACTCATGCTTTTAGAGACTTGTTTGGGCTCATGAGATGAGTAGAAAAACATCAAAAATTTCAGTCCTGCATGATTCTACCAAGACATGTGTGTTCATTGAAACGGCTGGTTTTTGATAGTTTGGGCCCTATTGAATAATGAATGTTTTGAATTTTCTCCAAAAGTAAAGTAGTTGCAAACTCATCCTTTTAGAAACTTGTTTGGGCTGTTGAGAGGAGTAAAAAACCATCAAAAATTTCAATCCTGCATGATTCTACCAAGAAATGTGATTCTTCATTCAAAACGCTGGTTTTTGCTATTGGGCTCTATTGAATAATGAATGTTTTGAATTTTCTCCAAAAGTAAAGTAGTTGCAAACTCATGCTTTTAGAGACTTGTTTGGGCTCATGAGAGGAGTAGAAAAACATCAAAAATTTCAGTCCTGCATGATTCTACCAAGAAATGTGTGTTCATTGAAACCGCTGGTTTTTGATAGTTTGGGCCCTATTGAATAATGAATGTTTTGAATTTTCTCCAAAAGTAAAGTAGTTGCAAACTCATGCTTTTAGAGACTTGTTTGGGCTCATGAGAGGAGTAGAAAAACATCAAAAATTTCAGTCCTGCATGATTCTACCAAGAAATGTGTGTTCATTCAAACCGCTGGTTTTTGATAGTTTGGGCCCTATTGAATAATGAATGTTTTGAATTTTCTCCAAAAGTAAAGTAGTTGCAAACTCATCCTTTTAGAAACTTGTTTGGGCTGTTGAGAGGAGTAAAAAACCATCAAAAATTTCAATCCTGCATGATTCTACCAAGAAATGTGATTCTTCATTCAAAACGCTGGTTTTTGCTATTGGGCTCTATTGAATAATGAATGTTTTGAATTTTCTCCAAAAGTAAAGTAGTTGCAAACTCATGCTTTTAGAGACTTGTTTGGGCTCATGAGAGGAGTAGAAAAACATCAAAAATTTCAGTCCTGCATGATTCTACCAAGAAATGTGTGTTCATTGAAACCGCTGGTTTTTGATAGTTTGGGCCCTATTGAATAATGAATGTTTTGAATTTTCTCCAAAAGTAAAGTAGTTGCAAACTCATCCTTTTAGAAACTTGTTTGGGCTGTTGAGAGGAGTAAAAAACCATCAAAAATTTCAATCCTGCATGATTCTACCAAGAAATGTGATTCTTCATTCAAAACGCTGGTTTTTGCTATTGGGCTCTATTGAATAATGAATGTTTTGAATTTTCTTCAAAAGTAAAGTAGTTGCAAACTCATGCTTTTAGAGACTTGTTTGGGCTCATGAGAGGAGTAGAAAAACATCAAAAATTTCAGTCCTGCATGATTCTACCAAGAAATGTGTGTTCATTGAAACCGCTGGTTTTTGATAGTTTAGGCCCTATTGAATAATGAATGTTTTGAATTTTCTCCAAAAGTAAAGTAGTTGCAAACTCATCCTTTTAGAAACTTGTTTGGGCTGTTGAGAGGAGTAAAAAACCATCAAAAATTTCAATCCTGCATGATTTTACCAAGAAATGTGATTCTTCATTCAAAACCTGATTTTTGCTATTTTGCTCTATTGAATAGTGAATGTTTTGAATTTTCTCCAAAAGTAAAGTAGTTGCAAACTCATGCTTTTAGAGACTTGTTTGGGCTCATGAGAGGAGTAGAAAAACATCAAAAATTTCAGTCCTGCATGATTCTACCAAGAAATGTGTTCATTCAAACCGCTGGTTTTTGATAGTTTGGGCCCTATTGAATAATGAATGTTTTGAATTTTCTCCAAAAGTAAAGTAGTTGCAAACTCATCCTTTTAGAAACTTGTTTGGGCTGTTGAGAGGAGTAAAAAACCATCAAAAATTTCAATCCTGCATGATTCTACCAAGAAATGTGATTCTTCATTCAAAACGCTGGTTTTTGCTATTGGGCTCTATTGAATAATGAATGTTTTGAATTTTCTCCAAAAGTAAAGTAGTTGCAAACTCATGCTTTTAGAGACTTGTTTGGGCTCATGAGAGGAGTAGAAAAACATCAAAAATTTCAGTCCGGCATGATTCTACCAAGAAATGTGTGTTCATTGAAACCGCTGGTTTTTGATAGTTTGGGCCCTATTGTATAATGAATGTTTTGAATTTTCTCCAAAAGTAAAGTAGTTGCAAACTCATCCTTTTAGAAACTTGTTTGGGCTGTTGAGAGGAGTAAAAAACCATCAAAAATTTCAATCCTGCATGATTCTACCAAGAAATGTGATTCTTCATTCAAAACGCTGGTTTTTGCTATTGGGCTCTATTGAATAATGAATGTTTTGAATTTTCTCCAAAAGTAAAGTAGTTGCAAACTCATGCTTTTAGAGACTTGTTTGGGCTCATGAGATGAGTAGAAAAACATCAAAAATTTCAGTCCTGCATGATTCTACCAAGACATGTGTGTTCATTGAAACAGCTGGTTTTTGATAGTTTGGGCCCTATTGAATAATGAATGTTTTGAATTTTCTCCAAAAGTAAAGTAGTTGCAAACTCATCCTTTTAGAAACTTGTTTGGGCTGTTGAGAGGAGTAAAAAACCATCAAAAATTTCAATCCTGCATGATTCTACCAAGAAATGTGATTCTTCATTCAAAACGCTGGTTTTTGCTATTGGGCTCTATTGAATAATGAATGTTTTGAATTTTCTCCAAAAGTAAAGTAGTTGCAAACTCATGCTTTTAGAGACTTGTTTGGGCTCATGAGAGGAGTAGAAAAACATCAAAAATTTCAGTCCTGCATGATTCTACCAAGAAATGTGTGTTCATTCAAACCGCTGGTTTTTGATAGTTTGGGCCCTATTGAATAATGAATGTTTTGAATTTTCTCCAACAGTAAAGTAGTTGCAAACTCATGCTTTTAGAGACTTGTTTGGGCTCATGAGAGGAGTAGAAAAACATCAAAAATTTCAGTCCTGCATGATTCTACCAAGAAATGTGTGTTCATTGAAACGGCTGGTTTTTGATAGTTTGGGCCCTATTGAATAATGAATGTTTTGAATTTTCTCCAAAAGTAAAGTAGTTGCAAACTCATCCTTTTAGAAACTTGTTTGGGCTGTTGAGAGGAGTAAAAAACCATCAAAAATTTCAATCCTGCATGATTCTACCAAGAAATGTGATTCTTCATTCAAAACGCTGGTTTTTGCTATTGGGCTCTATTGAATAATGAATGTTTTGAATTTTCTCCAAAAGTAAAGTAGTTGCAAACTCATGCTTTTAGAGACTTGTTTGGGCTCATGAGAGGAGTAGAAAAACATCAAAAATTTCAGTCCTGCATGATTCTACCAAGAAATGTGTGTTCATTCAAACCGCTGGTTTTTGATAGTTTGGGCCCTATTGAATAATGAATGTTTTGAATAATTTTCTCCAAAAGTAAAGTAGTTGCAAACTCATGCTTTTAGAGACTTGTTTGGGCTCATGAGAGGAGTAGAAAAACATCAAAAATTTCAGTCCAGCATGATTCTACCAAGAAATGTGTGTTCATTGAAACCGCTGGTTTTTGATAGTTTGGGCCCTATTGAATAATGAATGTTTTGAATTTTCTCCAAAAGTAAAGTAGTTGCAAACTCATCCTTTTAGAAACTTGTTTGGGCTGTTGAGAGGAGTAAAAAACCATCAAAAATTTCAATCCTGCATGATTCTACCAAGAAATGTGATTCTTCATTCAAAACGCTGGTTTTTGCTATTGGGCTCTATTGAATAATGAATGTTTTGAATTTTCTCCAAAAGTAAAGTAGTTGCAAACTCATGCTTTTAGAGACTTGTTTGGGCTCATGAGATGAGTAGAAAAACATCAAAAATTTCAGTCCTGCATGATTCTACCAAGACATGTGTGTTCATTGAAACGGCTGGTTTTTGATAGTTTGGGCCCTATTGAATAATGAATGTTTTGAATTTTCTCCAAAAGTAAAGTAGTTGCAAACTCATCCTTTTAGAAACTTGTTTGGGCTGTTGAGAGGAGTAAAAAACCATCAAAAATTTCAATCCTGCATGATTCTACCAAGAAATGTGATTCTTCATTCAAAACGCTGGTTTTTGCTATTGGGCTCTATTGAATAATGAATGTTTTGAATTTTCTCCAAAAGTAAAGTAGTTGCAAACTCATGCTTTTAGAGACTTGTTTGGGCTCATGAGAGGAGTAGAAAAACATCAAAAATTTCAGTCCTGCATGATTCTACCAAGAAATGTGTGTTCATTCAAACCGCTGGTTTTTGATAGTTTGGGCCCTATTGAATAATGAATGTTTTGAATTTTCTCCAAAAGTAAAGTAGTTGCAAACTCATGCTTTTAGAGACTTGTTTGGGCTCATGAGAGGAGTAGAAAAACATCAAAAATTTCAGTCCTGCATGATTCTACCAAGAAATGTGTGTTCATTGAAACGGCTGGTTTTTGATAGTTTGGGCCCTATTGAATAATGAATGTTTTGAATTTTCTCCAAAAGTAAAGTAGTTGCAAACTCATCCTTTTAGAAACTTGTTTGGGCTGTTGAGAGGAGTAAAAAACCATCAAAAATTTCAATCCTGCATGATTCTACCAAGAAATGTGATTCTTCATTCAAAACGCTGGTTTTTGCTATTGGGCTCTATTGAATAATGAATGTTTTGAATTTTCTCCAAAAGTAAAGTAGTTGCAAACTCATGCTTTTAGAGACTTGTTTGGGCTCATGAGAGGAGTAGAAAAACATCAAAAATTTCAGTCCTGCATGATTCTACCAAGAAATGTGTGTTCATTGAAACCGCTGGTTTTTGATAGTTTGGGCCCTATTGAATAATGAATGTTTTGAATTTTCTCCAAAAGTAAAGTAATTGCAAACTCATCCTTTTAGAAACTTGTTTGGGCTTTTGAGAGGAGTAAAAAACCATCAAAAATTTCAATCCTGCATGATTCTACCAAGAAATGTGATTCTTCATTCAAAACGCTGGTTTTTGCTATTGGGCTCTATTGAATAATGAATGTTTTGAATTTTCTCCAAAAGTAAAGTAGTTGCAAACTCATGCTTTTAGAGACTTGTTTGGGCTCATGAGAGGAGTAGAAAAACATCAAAAATTTCAGTCCTGCATGATTCTACCAAGAAATGTGTTCATTCAAACCGCTGGTTTTTGATAGTTTGGGCCCTATTGAATAATGAATGTTTTGAATTTTCTCCAAAAGTAAAGTAGTTGCAAACTCATCCTTTTAGAAACTTGTTTGGGCTGTTGAGAGGAGTAAAAAACCATCAAAAATTTCAATCCTGCATGATTCTACCAAGAAATGTGATTCTTCATTCAAAACGCTGGTTTTTGCTATTGGGCTCTATTGAATAATGAATGTTTTGAATTTTCTCCAAAAGTAAAGTAGTTGCAAACTCATGCTTTTAGAGACTTGTTTGGGCTCATGAGAGGAGTAGAAAAACATCAAAAATTTCAGTCCTGCATGATTCTACCAAGAAATGTGTGTTCATTGAAACCGCTGGTTTTTGATAGTTTGGGCCCTATTGAATAATGAATGTTTTGAATTTTCTCCAAAAGTAAAGTAGTTGCAAACTCATCCTTTTAGAAACTTGTTTGGGCTGTTGAGAGGAGTAAAAAACCATCAAAAATTTCAATCCTGCATGATTCTACCAAGAAATGTGATTCTTCATTCAAAACGCTGGTTTTTGCTATTGGGCTCTATTGAATAATGAATGTTTTGAATTTTCTCCAAAAGTAAAGTAGTTGCAAACTCATGCTTTTAGAGACTTGTTTGGGCTCATGAGATGAGTAGAAAAACATCAAAAATTTCAGTCCTGCATGATTCTACCAAGACATGTGTGTTCATTGAAACGGCTGGTTTTTGATCGTTTGGGCCCTATTGAATAATGAATGTTTTGAATTTTCTCCAAAAGTAAAGTAGTTGCAAACTCATCCTTTTAGAAACTTGTTTGGGCTGTTGAGAGGAGTAAGAAACCATCAAAAATTTCAATCCTGCATGATTCTACCAAGAAATGTGATTCTTCATTCAAAACGCTGGTTTTTGCTATTGGGCTCTATTGAATAATGAATGTTTTGAATTTTCTCCAAAAGTAAAGTAGTTGCAAACTCATGCTTTTAGAGACTTGTTTGGGCTCATGAGAGGAGTAGAAAAACATCAAAAATTTCAGTCCTGCATGATTCTACCAAGAAATGTGTGTTCATTGAAACCGCTGGTTTTTGATAGTTTGGGCCCTATTGAATAATGAATGTTTTGAATTTTCTCCAAAAGTAAAGTAGTTGCAAACTCATCCTTTTAGAAACTTGTTTGGGCTGTTGAGAGGAGTAAAAAACCATCAAAAATTTCAATCCTGCATGATTCTACCAAGAAATGTGATTCTTCATTCAAAACGCTGGTTTTTGCTATTGGGCTCTATTGAATAATGAATGTTTTGAATTTTCTCCAAAAGTAAAGTAGTTGCAAACTCATGCTTTTAGAGACTTGTTTGGGCTCATGAGAGGAGTAGAAAAACATCAAAAATTTCAGTCCTGCATGATTCTACCAAGAAATGTGTTCATTCAAACCGCTGGTTTTTGATAGTTTGGGCCCTATTGAATAATGAATGTTTTGAATTTTCTCCAAAAGTAAAGTAGTTGCAAACTCATCCTTTTAGAAACTTGTTTGGGCTGTTGAGAGGAGTAAAAAACCATCAAAAATTTCAATCCTGCATGATTCTACCAAGAAATGTGATTCTTCATTCAAAACGCTGGTTTTTGCTATTGGGCTCTATTGAATAATGAATGTTTTGAATTTTCTCCAAAAGTAAAGTAGTTGCAAACTCATGCTTTTAGAGACTTGTTTGGGCTCATGAGAGGAGTAGAAAAACATCAAAAATTTCAGTCCTGCATGATTCTACCAAGAAATGTGTGTTCATTGAAACCGCTGGTTTTTGATAGTTTGGGCCCTATTGAATAATGAATGTTTTGAATTTTCTCCAAAAGTAAAGTAGTTGCAAACTCATCCTTTTAGAAACTTGTTTGGGCTGTTGAGAGGAGTAAAAAAACATCAAAAATTTCAATCCTGCATGATTCTACCAAGAAATGTGATTCTTCATTCAAAACGCTGGTTTTTGCTATTGGGCTCTATTGAATAATGAATGTTTTGAATTTTCTCCAAAAGTAAAGTAGTTGCAAACTCATGCTTTTAGAGACTTGTTTGGGCTCATGAGATGAGTAGAAAAACATCAAAAATTTCAGTCCTGCATGATTCTACCAAGACATGTGTGTTCATTGAAACGGCTGGTTTTTGATAGTTTGGGCCCTATTGAATAATGAATGTTTTGAATTTTCTCCAAAAGTAAAGTAGTTGCAAACTCATCCTTTTAGAAACTTGTTTGGGCTGTTGAGAGGAGTAAAAAACCATCAAAAATTTCAATCCTGCATGATTCTACCAAGAAATGTGATTCTTCATTCAAAACGCTGGTTTTTGCTATTGGGCTCTATTGAATAATGAATGTTTTGAATTTTCTCCAAAAGTAAAGTAGTTGCAAACTCATGCTTTTAGAGACTTGTTTGGGCTCATGAGAGGAGTAGAAAAACATCAAAAATTTCAGTCCTGCATGATTCTACCAAGAAATGTGTTCATTCAAACCGCTGGTTTTTGATAGTTTGGGCCCTATTGAATAATGAATGTTTTGAATTTTCTCCAAAAGTAAAGTAGTTGCAAACTCATCCTTTTAGAAACTTGTTTGGGCTGTTGAGAGAGTAAAAAACCATCAAAAATTTCAATCCTGCATGATTCTACCAAGAAATGTGATTCTTCATTCAAAACGCTGGTTTTTGCTATTGGGCTCTATTGAATAATGAATGTTTTGAATTTTCTCCAAAAGTAAAGTAGTTGCAAACTCATGCTTTTAGAGACTTGTTTGGGCTCATGAGAGGAGTAGAAAAACATCAAAAATTTCAGTCCTGCATGATTCTACCAAGAAATGTGTGTTCATTGAAACCGCTGGTTTTTGATAGTTTGGGCCCTATTGAATAATGAATGTTTTGAATTTTCTCCAAAAGTAAAGTAGTTGCAAACTCATCCTTTTAGAAACTTGTTTGCGCTGTTGAGAGGAGTAAAAAACCATCAAAAATTTCAATCCTGCATGATTCTACCAAGAAATGTGATTCTTCATTCAAAACGCTGGTTTTTGCTATTGGGCTCTATTGAATAATGAATGTTTTGAATTTTCTCCAAAAGTAAAGTAGTTGCAAACTCATGCTTTTAGAGACTTGTTTGGGCTCATGAGATGAGTAGAAAAACATCAAAAATTTCAGTCCTGCATGATTCTACCAAGACATGTGTGTTCATTGAAACGGCTGGTTTTTGATAGTTTGGGCCCTATTGAATAATGAATGTTTTGAATTTTCTCCAAAAGTAAAGTAGTTGCAAACTCATCCTTTTAGAAACTTGTTTGGGCTGTTGAGAGGAGTAAAAAACCATCAAAAATTTCAATCCTGCATGATTCTACCAAGAAATGTGATTCTTCATTCAAAACGCTGGTTTTTGCTATTGGGCTCTATTGAATAATGAATGTTTTGAATTTTCTCCAAAAGTAAAGTAGTTGCAAACTCATGCTTTTAGAGACTTGTTTGGGCTCATGAGAGGAGTAGAAAAACATCAAAAATTTCAGTCCTGCATGATTCTACCAAGAAATGTGTGTTCATTCAAACCGCTGGTTTTTGATAGTTTGGGCCATATTGAATAATGAATGTTTTGAATTTTCTCCATTTTCAATTAACTTTATTAAATTTTAAAGTAACAGTAATGTATCTTTAGTAGCATTTAAATGTACATGTTACATTTATAAAAGGGGGGGAGAAGGGAGGGGGTATTGGAATGAGTTTAATTGTTTTATTAAACAGACAAAGGTCAAACAAAGGAAAGAGGAAAAAAGGGGGGGGAGGGGGGGGGAGGAAGGAAATATAGCAGTAATGTTACAAATATGAAATAAGTAGAGACATATCTAATTATAACAGTACAATTACAAGTACATTGCAGGTGCAAATCATGTATTTTAATACAGAAATAAAGTGAAAAACTTAACCGTTGTTTAGTAAAACAATAATGAGGTTAGGGATTGTTAAGTATAAACAGTAGTACAGATAATCAAATTGGACTAAAAGTAGGAGTAGGAGAGAGACCAAGACTAAGTTAGGTAGCTCTAAAATCTGTCCAACATTTCCATCTCTTACTATAAGTTAAATAGTAGTTGTTTGCAGTAGCATGGCTTCTTTCGTAAGACTCGTGAAGATTCATTTTATCAATTATGTCGTTAATTTTGGGGATTGTGTCATCCTTCCAAAAAAGTGCTATAGCATTTTTAGTTATTAAGAATAGATGGATAATGACGGAGCGATAAAAGGGATGAATATCTTCGAGATCAAGGGATAGCAGGGCTTTATGTGGAGTTAAAGTGATTTTAGTTTTGGTGATTTCATCAATTAAACCAGAAATTTCAGACCATAAAGGTCTGATTTTTGGACAGTCCCAAAACATATGGAGTAAACTACCTATTTCACCACAATTTCTCCAGCATTCAGGAGATCTACCAGGAAAAATTTTTGCTAGTTTAAAAGGGGTGAAGTACCACCTAGATAAAATTTTAAAGTATGATTCGTGAAGATTTGCACAGATATTAGACGAGTATGTTGATTTTAATGCTTTGGACCACTGTTGTTGAGTTCTTGAAGTGTTGAGGTCCTTTTCCCAGTTAAACATAAAGGTAGTTTTTTCGGGATTATTACTAGAGTTAAGAAAATCGTAAATGTTTCTAGATTTCCAATAATACTTATTGCCAGGATTACATATGAGTAGACTAGTGGAGTCTGTTATATATGTTCTTTTTCTCAAAAGCTTCTTAATGAGTTTTTTTAGGTTAGATAAAATGTGAAAATCATCGGATGTAAATTTAAATTTAATTCGGAGTATATCATCACTGATAAAGTGTTTACCATCATGAAAATCCATTAGTTTTTTAATACCTACTTGTTTCCAATTAGAGGGAATTTCCGTTTCTAATATTAAACCAAAAATTTTGAGGGGTACGTTTTTGATTTGTTGAAACTTTGAGCCTTTTTTGGTGTGAAGTTGGGATTTAGCTAAGTATTTCCAAGCTAGTAATGTGGCTGAAAGTGTCGGAGGAAGATGTGGTAAGTTATTAAAAGATACCAATCCATCCAGAACCAATCTTGATAATGGAGTGTTATTGTTCCAAACTCTTTCTATATCTGCCCAAATTGGGCAGTTACCCTGACTGAACCATGATGAGGATTGTGTTATGAGATTTGTATAGTAATAGTTAACTAAGTTAGGGAGGGCCAGACCTCCCTCATCCTTCCTCCTAGTAAGAGTTAGAAATGCTATTCTAGCTTTTTTGTGGTTAGAGATAAATCTGTTAACTAATGACTGCAGTTGTCTAATATATTTAAGGGGAATGGAGAGAGGCAAAGACCTAAAAACGTAAAGTATCTTGGGAAGGGTAAGAAGTTTGAAGAGGACTATCCTCCCTACCCACGAAATTTCGTGTTTAGAGAGAGCATTAAATTCAATTTGAGTGTTTTTAATAAGATTCTGCATATTTACAACTATCGTTTTGAGAAAGTTTCTAGTTATGGAGATACCTAAATACAAAATTGCTTCTTTTTCCCATTCGAATTTTGTCATGTTTTTAATACTAGATATGACCTCATTGCATAAGAAAAAATCTAATATTTTAGATTTCGTATCATTTATTTTAAAAAAAGAGACTCTTGAAAATTCTTCAAAAACCGGGAGTATACCTTTAATTGAATCTAATGGGTTCGAAAGGCTTAATATAATATCATCGGCAAATAATCCTATCTTATACTGTGTCCCACCTATTTTGATACCTTCAATAAGCTCATTGGATCTAATTGTTTCTGCTAGAGGTTCCATAATTAAGGCAAAAAGTAAAGGCGAGAGGGGACAACCTTGTCTAGTACCGTTAGTAATCAGAATCTGCTTAGATAAATGGTTATTGGCATATATATTAGCAGAGGGCGATGAATAAAGTGCCATTATAGAATTTATTAATTTAGAGCTAAAACCGAATTTGTTTAGAGTAGCGGTTAAAAATTCCCAATTGACTCTGTCAAAGGCTTTTTCAGCGTCTAATGCAAGAAGTAGTGACGAAATCTTTTTAGTTTTGATATGGTTAATTAAGTTAAATACTCTCCTGGTCCCATCACTTGTTTGTCGACCACCTATAAAACCCAATTGGTCTCTATGAACTATGTGTGGAAGGAATCTTTTAATTCTTGTAGCAATTATTTTTGAATAAATTTTAACATCTGTATTAATTAATGAAATGGGCCTATAATTTTTAACGGATTCTGGGTCTCCTTTAGATTTCGGAATTAAAGATATGATGGCCTGTAGCATTTCATGAGGGAATTTCCCAGTCTTAGAAGCCTTATTAAAAACCGGAGTCAGGTATGGAGTCAATATCGAAGCAAAAGTCAGATAATAGTCGTTTGAGAATCCATCAGGACCTGGCGATTTCTTTGTTTTGAGTGTTTTTATGGCCTCTAAAACTTCTAGATCTGAAAAGGGAACCTCAAGGGATGATAATTGTTGAATAGAGAGTTTGGGTAGCTTAAGACGCATGAGAAATTCGTTAATTTTTTGTTTACTTGGTTGCGGAGTACTTTGGTCGTCTTTAAGGTTATATAGTGAGGTGTAATAGTCAGCAAATTTATTAACTATATCTGCTGGATTGACTAGGGATTCACCATTATATTTAATTTTGTTAATTCTCTTCTTTATTCTATCCAACTTGAATTTTTGGGCCATAATCTTGGTCGGCTTGTTGAATGAGGAGTAAAAATTGGATTTCATACTTTTGGCAAATTTTTCATATTCATTAAAGAGAATCGCCCTTAACTTGGATCTAAGTTTGATAATTTCCAAGTGGAGAGTCGTAGAAGGTTGGGGTAAGTTTTTCTGAATATCCTCTTTCCCTTTTAGCTCCAATTGTATTTTGTTTATGTCTTTTATATTTTGCTTTTTAATTTTACCAGAAATGTGTATCATCGTTCCTCTAATAACTGCCTTATGGGCATTCCAAATTGTAAAAGGGCATATGTCATCTGCTTCATTTTCTTTAAAGTAATTTGTGATGGAAGATTCGATTTCTTTCTTTAAATCGGGTTTGTATAAAAGTGAAGAGTTACCTCTCCATAAGGGATGATGACCCGTTGTTCTACCTAATAGCACTTCACATAGAACGGGTGCGTGATCAGAGAAGGTTCTAGGAAGTATCTCAATCTTCTTGAATTTGGAAATAGAAAGGGAATCAGTGATAATAAGGTCAATTCTAGAAAAGGTCTTATGGATCGATGAGTAATGAGTATATTCCAGAGAAGAAGTATTGAGGCACCTAAAGATATCTAAATACTCATGGTTAATAAGCCAGTTACCCAACTCTGGAAATGCTGATCTGGTGGGAGAAGTGGAGTCATATATTCCATTAGGGACAATATTAAAGTCACCAACCACAATCAAAGTGCCTTTTTTAACCTCTTGTATTTTTTTTTCCAAATTATTAAAGTAACGCATTTGACCATCATTAGGCGCATAAACATTCACTAGAGTGGTTAACTGGTTTTCTATCAAACAGATTAAAATTAGGTATCTACCCTCTGAATCAGAAAATTGTTCAATTATTTCAAATGAAATAGAGTTTTTAATTAAAGTAATCACACCCGCCTTTTTAGTTTCGTTCAAAGATTTGAATGAGTGAGGGAAATTCTTATTTTCTATCCTGGGATGTCCTGACCTAGCTAACTTCACCTCCTGTAGACAGATTATATCTGCTTTGCTTCTTTTGATCTCTCTCCACGTCCAGTACCTCTTGACAGGGCTATTTAAACCCCTAACATTAAAGGATAAAATCTTAACCATAATAAAATAACAACAAATATAAACAATTAACAATCAAATACAATACAGGAAGCAACTGCAATTTTGCAGATAAGCTTCCTAGATGGGGAAAGTTCGTGAATCTCTGTAGGAAGCCTCCTACATAAAAGAAAATAAGCTGAAACATAAATTTTTCTTCAACCCGGAGTTTCTCCTCTCTTATCCAAGGAATCAAGAAAATTCATACCCTCCTGTGGAGACAAAATTGGAATGACCCTGCCACCATGGTTGATTAGGAGCTTGGTAGGAAACCCCCATCTATACATCACATTTTTCTTCCTTAGTATAGCAGTTACCTCATTAAAGTTTCTCCTTGTTTGAATAGTATCTTTTGAGAGGTCCGCAAATGATTTAATATGATCGTAAGGGTGGGGGAGATGTTTGTTAGTTCTAAGATAATTTAAGAATTTTTCTTTTGTGGAGAAGAAATGGAATCTAAGTATCGTATCTCTAGGGACATCAGATGGTATGGATCTAGGCCGGGGAAGTCTATGTATCCTATCAATCATAAGTTCTGGTTCTGGGATAGATGGCAATATTTTAATTAATATCTCTTTAACGTAATTCTGTAAGCTATTTTGGTTTATCTGTTCTGAAATTCCTCTCAGTTTTAAGTTATTTCTTCTACTGCGGTCCTCAAGATCAGCTAGTTTGTTACGTAGAAAGGTAATCTCTTTTTGAGTATCAGATTGTCGTTTTTGAAAGGTCTCGGATTTTTTCTCCAGAGCCTCTATTTTAGTAACATTTTTGTCAATCCTAGTATTGATTGTGTCAATTTTAATCTGTAAGCGATTAGTATTTTCATCTAACGTTGATTTAATAGATCTATTAAAGGCTTGCATTATATCTTTAATATATTGTTCAGAAGCCCCTTTCTCTGAAGCCTGGATATCGTCGAGGTCTGTGAGAGTATTTGAGTCCTCAGCGACAGAGCTAGCGTCTATCCTAGGCCTACTTTTATCTGGGCTTTGTAAGGGAGAAGCTTCATAATATTCTTCTTCATCTGAGAGAGCAGAAATATTCCCTAATTTAGGCTCGTCTCTCTTAGTTTTCCTATTTATAGTAGTATCCATCTCCGTTTGAATGATATCTAATTCCTGCAACATATTGGTGTCCCCCTTCTGCCCAATCGAGAACTTAGTATTTTTAGGAGTGGTTGGGGGGCTAATACAAATAGCTTCGTCTCGTTCGGTCGACTCTGGTTTATGGGGCTTCTCCTTTAGCTGTTTCGATCTACTGCTTCTCTGACTCATTATGCCAATGAAGAGGGAGGGAGGGATCCCTATCTATTAATTAATGGGCCAGGAGTAAATGACAATACCTGTTACAGTTCAAATGCAGCAAGATAAGTGCAGAACAAATAATAGTAATAAGGATCAGTTTAAAACTACTCCCACAAGCTACACACAAGCCTCTTTATAATACAAGGTAAAGGAATTATTATACCAGAACCTCAATTAAAACCATGCACAATCACAACAAACAGAAAGAGGTCTCATTGTAGAAAGACATCATTTGAAATTACACCACAGAGTTCAAATCACCCGTAGATAAAGGCTCAGAAGATTTGGAAGCCCAGCGCTTCAGTCAGGACTCAGGGGAACCACAACAACAGGATAACCCCAGATACACCTTAATACTCACTGAGGCTCCTTTATAGTGACTTCAATGTGTGGTTCAGTTTTCCTATTCCAAGAATTGCAGCCAAATTGAAGACGCAGAAATCACCCACCGATGTTAACCTTTTAGTATCAATTGATTCCTTCTAAAGCCGCTACAACACTCCTTAGAATTGCTAGATGATACTGCCGATTCTTGTGCTTCTCCTTTGCTTCGAAAACCTACGACGTTTGCTCCTGTTCTGCTGTTGCTCCCAATCGTGGACTTTGATGCGGAATTGCTACTGATTAGTTCCTCTATGATCCAACAGGCCCGCTGGGACTCAGCATAAAACTCGAAACGTTGTTGGCAAATAGGGAATTATTGCCAGAGGGACCTCTGCGTTACTACTCCACCAACTCTCTTAATGTTATAGCAGTCTTAGTATAGCACTCACCCACCGTAGGGAACTTCCCGATGGTTGTCACTCAGATATGTAGTTATTAATTTCTTCTAAGTGTAACCGAGCTCTCCAGCAAATACACCAGCCACCGCTTCAGTCTATCCACTTCTTATATCCTGTTCAGTGTCCCCGTCGACTTGTTCCGTTTCTGTTCCGGTTCCAAACGCCGCTGAACTCTGCCGTTGATCCTGGTCCTTGATGACAGCTACCAACAGTCAATTGTATTCAGCCAGAGTATTAAATTTACACTGCTGACCCTGAAGACCACTCTGCCTGGTTTTGCGCCTTTTTTACAAGTGATTCTCCTCCTCTCCGCTTAGATGCGCCGCTTCATAGAGGAGCAAGCGCGGGAAAATTCAAATTAATCCTCCAGCTCTAAAACCAGCTCGCTCCTGATCTTTCCTTAAGGTGCCGCTGCTCCTTTCACCAATAGTCCGAGCCTCTCCTCTTCTCCTTTATCTTCTAACCCAGCAGCGTTCTCCTCACCTTTATCTGGGAGCTCTGTTACAATGGAGTACAGGGACAGAGAAATTCCCGCCAAATTACTGCACCGCTGGTCAGTCCCCCGCTCTTCCTTTCAGACACTGTCTCTCCTTTTCTTCTGACCTCCTCCTCTCCACTTGTTTACCGGACCGCTGTTTTTACCAGCACTTCTGCACTGCAGGTCCACCAATCTTCCTGCCGCTGGCCTCTGCAGTAATGTCCGTTTCTTTCAGCAGACTCCCGAGCCACTACTAATTAGTTTTCCCGCCAAATCTACAGCGTCCTCTTCTCCTTTGACTGGGCTCTCCGTTTTAATAGAAAGCAGAAGCAGATAGTCCCGCCAAGTCTCTCCACTGCTGATTAATCCCCCGCTTTCTTCTTTAAACTCCACCGCACTTTCTTCCAGCTTCCTTTCTCTCCACTTATTTACCGGAACAGCTGATCATACCAGCACTGCAGCGCCACAGGTCCTCTGATCTTCCCAGGACCGCCGCTGGACCCCGCTGTGCTGTCTCTTCTTTATCAAATTTCCAAACTTCTTCTGTTAAATTTTCCCGCCAAATCCAGCCGTATCTCTCCTCACTTCTGCCTGGGCGCGCGGCTGCAGCCGAAGGCAGACGCTGGAAAATTCTGCTGAGTCACTCCACCTCCGGATTCAGAAGGCTGTATCTCTGGAATAATCCGACCCAGAGACCCCAGGAAGGTCTCAAAATGTTCCTGGAGATAATGTTTCTTACATCCAATAAATTTTTAAGGCAGATTTCTTCTTGTTTCTTTTCTTCGTCGCTTAACAAGGAAGGCTTCCTCAGAGCTCAGAGCTCACACAGCCTGCTCCATCGAGCTCCAGACCACGCCCCTTCTTGAATTTTCTCCAAAAGTAAAGTAGTTGCAAACTCATGCTTTTAGAGACTTGTTTGGGCTCATGAGAGGAGTAGAAAAACATCAAAAATTTCAGTCCTGCATGATTCTACCAAGAAATGTGTGTTCATTCAAACCGCTGGTTTTTGATAGTTTGGGCCCTATTGAATAATGAATGTTTTGAATTTTCTCCAAAAGTAAAGTAGTTGCAAACTCATGCTTTTAGAGACTTGTTTGGGCTCATGAGAGGAGTAGAAAAACATCAAAAATTTCAGTCCTGCATGATTCTACCAAGAAATGTGTGTTCATTGAAACCGCTGGTTTTTGATAGTTTGGGCCCTATTGAATAATGAATGTTTTGAATTTTCTCCAAAAGTAAAGTAGTTGCAAACTCATCCTTTTAGAAACTTGTTTGGGCTGTTGAGAGGAGTAAAAAACCATCAAAAATTTCAATCCTGCATGATTCTACCAAGAAATGTGATTCTTCATTCAAAACGCTGGTTTTTGCTATTGGGCTCTATTGAATAATGAATGTTTTGAATTTTCTCCAAAAGTAAAGTAGTTGCAAACTCATGCTTTTAGAGACTTGTTTGGGCTCATGAGAGGAGTAGAAAAACATCAAAAATTTCAGTCCTGCATGATTCTACCAAGAAATGTGTGTTCATTGAAACCGCTGGTTTTTGATAGTTTGGGCCCTATTGAATAATGAATGTTTTGAATTTTCTCCAAAAGTAAAGTAGTTGCAAACTCATCCTTTTAGAAACTTGTTTGGGCTGTTGAGAGGAGTAAAAAACCATCAAAAATTTCAATCCTGCATGATTCTACCAAGAAATGTGATTCTTCATTCAAAACGCTGGTTTTTGCTATTGGGCTCTATTGAATAATGAATGTTTTGAATTTTCTCCAAAAGTAAAGTAGTTGCAAACTCATGCTTTTAGAGACTTGTTTGGGCTCATGAGAGGAGTAGAAAAACATCAAAAATTTCAGTCCTGCATGATTCTACCAAGAAATGTGTTCATTCAAACCGCTGGTTTTTGATAGTTTGGGCCCTATTGAATAATGAATGTTTTGAATTTTCTCCAAAAGTAAAGTAGTTGCAAACTCATCCTTTTAGAAACTTGTTTGGGCTGTTGAGAGGAGTAAAAAACCATCAAAAATTTCAATCCTGCATGATTCTACCAAGAAATGTGATTCTTCATTCAAAACGCTGGTTTTTGCTATTGGGCTCTATTGAATAATGAATGTTTTGAATTTTCTCCAAAAGTAAAGTAGTTGCAAACTCATGCTTTTAGAGACTTGTTTGGGCTCATGAGAGGAGTAGAAAAACATCAAAAATTTCAGTCCTGCATGATTCTACCAAGAAATGTGTGTTCATTCAAACCGCTGGTTTTTGATAGTTTGGGCCCTATTGAATAATGAATGTTTTGAATTTTCTCCAAAAGTAAAGTAGTTGCAAACTCATGCTTTTAGAGACTTGTTTGGGCTCATGAGAGGAGTAGAAAAACATCAAAAATTTCTGTCCTGCATGATTCTACGAAGAAATGTGTGTTCATTGAAACCGCTGGTTTTTGATAGTTTGGGCCCTATTGAATAATGAATGTTTTGAATTTTCTCCAAAAGTAAAGTAGTTGCAAACTCATCCTTTTAGAAACTTGTTTGGGCTGTTGAGAGGAGTAAAAAACCATAAAAAATTTCAATCCTGCATGATTTTACCCAGAAATGTGATTCTTCATTCAAAACCTGATTTTTGCTATTGGGCTCTATTGAATAATGAATGTTTTGAATTTTCTCCAAAAGTAAAGTAGTTGCAAACTCATGCTTTTAGAGACTTGTTTGGGCTCATGAGAGGAGTAGAAAAACATCAAAAATTTCAGTCCTGCATGATTCTACCAAGAAATGTGTGTTCATTCAAACCGCTGGTTTTTGATAGTTTGGGCCCTATTGAATAATGAATGTTTTGAATTTTCTCCAAAAGTAAAGTAGTTGCAAACTCATGCTTTTAGAGACTTGTTTGGGCTCATGAGAGGAGTAGAAAAACATCAAAAATTTCAGTCCAGCATGATTCTACCAAGAAATGTGTGTTCATTGAAACCGCTGGTTTTTGATAGTTTGGGCCCTATTGAATAATGAATGTTTTGAATTTTCTCCAAAAGTAAAGTAGTTGCAAACTCATCCTATTAGAAACTTGTTTGGGCTGTTGAGAGGAGTAAAAAACCATCAAAAATTTCAATCCTGCATGATTCTACCAAGAAATGTGATTCTTCATTCAAAACGCTGGTTTTTGCTATTGGGCTCTATTGAATAATGAATGTTTTGAATTTTCTCCAAAAGTAAAGTAGTTGCAAACTCATGCTTTTAGAGACTTGTTTGGGCTCATGAGATGAGTAGAAAAACATCAAAAATTTCAGTCCTGCATGATTCTACCAAGACATGTGTGTTCATTGAAACAGCTGGTTTTTGATAGTTTGGGCCCTATTGAATAATGAATGTTTTGAATTTTCTCCAAAAGTAAAGTAGTTGCAAACTCATCCTTTTAGAAACTTGTTTGGGCTGTTGAGAGGAGTAAAAAACCATCAAAAATTTCAATCCTGCATGATTCTACCAAGAAATGTGATTCTTCATTCAAAACGCTGGTTTTTGCTATTGGGCTCTATTGAATAATGAATGTTTTGATTTTTCTCCAAAAGTAAAGTAGTTGCAAACTCATCCTTTTAGAAACTTGTTTGGGCTGTTGAGAGGAGTAAAAAACCATCAAAAATTTCAATCCTGCATGATTCTACCAAGAAATGTGATTCTTCATTCAAAACGCTGGTTTTTGCTATTGGGCTCTATTGAATAATGAATGTTTTGAATTTTCTCCAAAAGTAAAGTAGTTGCAAACTCATGCTTTTAGAGACTTGTTTGGGCTCATGAGAGGAGTAGAAAAACATCAAAAATTTCAGTCCTGCATGATTCTACCAAGAAATGTGTGTTCATTCAAACCGCTGGTTTTTGATAGTTTGGGCCATATTGAATAATGAATGTTTTGAATTTTCTCCAAAAGTAAAGTAGTTGCAAACTCATGCTTTTAGAGACTTGTTTGGGCTCATGAGAGGAGTAAAAAAACATCAAAAATTTCAGTCCTGCATGATTCTACCAAGAAATGTGTGTTCATTGAAACCGCTGGTTTTTGATAGTTTGGGCCCTATTGAATAATGAATGTTTTGAATTTTCTCCAAAAGTAAAGTAGTTGCAAACTCATCCTTTTAGAAACTTGTTTGGGCTGTTGAGAGGAGTAAAAAACCATCAAAAATTTCAATCCTGCATGATTCTACCAAGAAATGTGATTCTTCATTCAAAACGCTGGTTTTTGCTATTGGGCTCTATTGAATAATGAATGTTTTGAATTTTCTCCAAAAGTAAAGTAGTTGCAAACTCATGCTTTTAGAGACTTGTTTGGGCTCATGAGAGGAGTAGAAAAACATCAAAAATTTCAGTCCTGCATGATTCTACCAAGAAATGTGTTCATTCAAACCGCTGGTTTTTGATAGTTTGGGCCCTATTGAATAATGAATGTTTTGAATTTTCTCCAAAAGTAAAGTAGTTGCAAACTCATCCTTTTAGAAACTTGTTTGGGCTGTTGAGAGGAGTAAAAAACCATAAAAAATTTCAATCCTGCATGATTCTACCAAGAAATGTGATTCTTCATTCAAAACGCTGGTTTTTGCTATTGGGCTCTATTGAATAATGAATGTTTTGAATTTTCTCCAAAAGTAAAGTAGTTGCAAACTCATGCTTTTAGAGACTTGTTTGGGCTCATGAGAGGAGTAGAAAAACATCAAAAATTTCAGTCCTGCATGATTCTACCAAGAAATGTGTGTTCATTGAAACCGCTGGTTTTTGATAGTTTGGGCCCTATTGAATAATGAATGTTTTGAATTTTCTCCAAAAGTAAAGTAGTTGCAAACTCATCCTTTTAGAAACTTGTTTGGGCTGTTGAGAGGAGTAAAAAAACATCAAAAATTTCAATCCTGCATGATTCTACCAAGAAATGTGATTCTTCATTCAAAACGCTGGTTTTTGCTATTGGGCTCTATTGAATAATGAATGTTTTGAATTTTCTCCAAAAGTAAAGTAGTTGCAAACTCATGCTTTTAGAGACTTGTTTGGGCTCATGAGATGAGTAGAAAAACATCAAAAATTTCAGTCCTGCATGATTCTACCAAGACATGTGTGTTCATTGAAACGGCTGGTTTTTGATAGTTTGGGCCCTATTGAATAATGAATGTTTTGAATTTTCTCCAAGAGTAAAGTAGTTGCAAACTCATCCTTTTAGAAACTTGTTTGGGCTGTTGAGAGGAGTAAAAAACCATCAAAAATTTCAATCCTGCATGATTCTACCAAGAAATGTGATTCTTCATTCAAAACGCTGGTTTTTGCTATTGGGCTCTATTGAATAATGAATGTTTTGAATTTTCTCCAAAAGTAAAGTAGTTGCAAACTCATGCTTTTAGAGACTTGTTTGGGCTCATGAGAGGAGTAGAAAAACATCAAAAATTTCAGTCCTGCATGATTCTACCAAGAAATGTGTGTTCATTCAAACCGCTGGTTTTTGATAGTTTGGGCCATATTGAATAATGAATGTTTTGAATTTTCTCCAAAAGTAAAGTAGTTGCAAACTCATGCTTTTAGAGACTTGTTTGGGCTCATGAGAGGAGTAGAAAAACATCAAAAATTTCAGTCCTGCATGATTCTACCAAGAAATGTGTGTTCTTTGAAACCGCTGGTTTTTGATAGTTTGGGCCCTATTGAATAATGAATGTTTTGAATTTTCTCCAAAAGTAAAGTAGTTGCAAACTCATCCTTTTAGAAACTTGTTTGGGCTGTTGAGAGGAGTAAAAAACCATCAAAAATTTCAATCCTGCATGATTCTACCAAGAAATGTGATTCTTCATTCAAAACGCTGGTTTTTGCTATTGGGCTCTATTGAATAATGAAAGTTTTGAATTTTCTCCAAAAGTAAAGTAGTTGCAAACTCATGCTTTTAGAGACTTGTTTGGGCTCACGAGAGGAGTAGAAAAACATCAAAAATTTCAGTCCTGCATGATTCTACCAAGAAATGTGTGTTTATTGAAACCGCTGGTTTTTGATAGTTTGGGCCCTATTGAATAATGAATGTTTTGAATTTTCTCCAAAAGTAAAGTAGTTGCAAACTCATGCTTTTAGAGACTTGTTTGGGCTCATGAGAGGAGTAGAAAAACATCAAAAATTTCTGTCCTGCATGATTCTACGAAGAAATGTGTGTTCATTGAAACCGCTGGTTTTTGATAGTTTGGGCCCTATTGAATAATGAATGTTTTGAATTTTCTCCAAAAGTAAAGTAGTTGCAAACTCATCCTTTTAGAAACTTGTTTGGGCTGTTGAGAGGAGTAAAAAACCATAAAAAATTTCAATCCTGCATGATTTTACCAAGAAATGTGATTCTTCATTCAAAACCTGATTTTTGCTATTGGGCTCTATTGAATAATGAATGTTTTGAATTTTCTCCAAAAGTAAAGTAGTTGCAAACTCATGCTTTTAGAGACTTGTTTGGGCTCATGAGAGGAGTAGAAAAACATCAAAAATTTCAGTCCTGCATGATTCTACCAAGAAATGTGTGTTCATTGAAACGGCTGGTTTTTGATAGTTTGGGCCATATTGAATAATGAATGTTTTGAATTTTCTCCAAAAGTAAAGTAGTTGCAAACTCATGCTTTTAGAGACTTGTTTGGGCTCATGAGAGGAGTAGAAAAACATCAAAAATTTCAGTCCAGCATGATTCTACCAAGAAATGTGTGTTCATTGAAACCGCTGGTTTTTGATAGTTTGGGCCCTATTGAATAATGAATGTTTTGAATTTTCTCCAAAAGTAAAGTAGTTGCAAACTCATCCTTTTAGAAACTTGTTTGGGCTGTTGAGAGGAGTAAAAAACCATCAAAAATTTCAATCCTGCATGATTCTACCAAGAAATGTGATTCTTCATTCAAAACGCTGGTTTTTGCTATTGGGCTCTATTGAATAATGAATGTTTTGAATTTTCTCCAAAAGTAAAGTAGTTGCAAACTCATGCTTTTAGAGACTTGTTTGGGCTCATGAGATGAGTAGAAAAACATCAAAAATTTCAGTCCTGCATGATTCTAACAAGACATGTGTGTTCATTGAAACAGCTGGTTTTTGATAGTTTGGGCCCTATTGAATAATGAATGTTTTGAATTTTCTCCAAAAGTAAAGTAGTTGCAAACTCATCCTTTTAGAAACTTGTTTGGGCTGTTGAGAGGAGTAAAAAACCATCAAAAATTTCAATCCTGCATGATTCTACCAAGAAATGTGATTCTTCATTCAAAACGCTGGTTTTTGCTATTGGGCTCTATTGAATAATGAATGTTTTGAATTTTCTCCAAAAGTAAAGTAGTTGCAAACTCATGCTTTTAGAGACTTGTTTGGGCTCATGAGAGGAGTAGAAAAACATCAAAAATTTCAGTCCTGCATGATTCTACCAAGAAATGTGTGTTCATTCAAACCGCTGGTTTTTGATAGTTTGGGCCCTATTGAATAATGAATGTTTTGAATTTTCTCCAAAAGTAAAGTAGTTGCAAACTCATGCTTTTAGAGACTTGTTTGGGCTCATGAGAGGAGTAGAAAAACATCAAAAATTTCAGTCCTGCATGATTCTACCAAGAAATGTGTGTTCATTGAAACGGCTGGTTTTTGATAGTTTGGGCCCTATTGAATAATGAATGTTTTGAATTTTCTCCAAAAGTAAAGTAGTTGCAAACTCATCCTTTTAGAAACTTGTTTGGGCTGTTGAGAGGAGTAAAAAACCATCAAAAATTTCAATCCTGCATGATTCTACCAAGAAATGTGATTCTTCATTCAAAACGCTGGTTTTTGCTATTGGGCTCTATTGAATAATGAATGTTTTGAATTTTCTCCAAAAGTAAAGTAGTTGCAAACTCATGCTTTTAGAGACTTGTTTGGGCTCATGAGAGGAGTAGAAAAACATCAAAAATTTCAGTCCAGCATGATTCTACCAAGAAATGTGTGTTCATTGAAACCGCTGGTTTTTGATAGTTTGGGCCCTATTGAATAATGAATGTTTTGAATTTTCTCCAAAAGTAAAGTAGTTGCAAACTCATCCTTTTAGAAACTTGTTTGGGCTGTTGAGAGGAGTAAAAAACCATCAAAAATTTCAATCCTGCATGATTCTACCAAGAAATGTGATTCTTCATTCAAAACGCTGGTTTTTGCTATTGGGCTCTATTGAATAATGAATGTTTTGAATTTTCTCCAAAAGTAAAGTAGTTGCAAACTCATGCTTTTAGAGACTTGTTTGGGCTCATGAGAGGAGTAGAAAAACATCAAAAATTTCAGTCCTGCATGATTCTACCAAGAAATGTGTGTTCATTGAAACGGCTGGTTTTTGATAGTTTGGGCCCTATTGAATAATGAATGTTTTGAATTTTCTCCAAAAGTAAAGTAGTTGCAAACTCATCCTTTTAGAAACTTGTTTGGGCTGTTGAGAGGAGTAAAAAACCATCAAAAATTTCAATCCTGCATGATTCTACCAAGAAATGTGATTCTTCATTCAAAACGCTGGTTTTTGCTATTGGGCTCTATTGAATAATGAATGTTTTGAATTTTCTCCAAAAGTAAAGTAGTTGCAAACTCATGCTTTTAGAGACTTGTTTGGGCTCATGAGAGGAGTAGAAAAACATCAAAAATTTCAGTCCTGCATGATTCTACCAAGAAATGTGTGTTCATTGAAACCGCTGGTTTTTGATAGTTTGGGCCCTATTGAATAATGAATGTTTTGAATTTTCTCCAAAAGTAAAGTAGTTGCAAACTCATCCTTTTAGAAACTTGTTTGGGCTGTTGAGAGGAGTAAAAAACCATCAAAAATTTCAATCCTGCATGATTTTACCAAGAAATGTGATTATTCATTCAAAACCTGATTTTTGCTATTGGGCTCTATTGAATAGTGAATGTTTTGAATTTTCTCCAAAAGTAAAGTAGTTGCAAACTCATGCTTTTAGAGACTTGTTTGGGCTCATGAGAGGAGTAGAAAAACATCAAAAATTTCAGTCCTGCATGATTCTACCAAGAAATGTGTGTTCATTGAAACCGCTGGTTTTTGATAGTTTGGGCCCTATTGAATAATGAATGTTTTGAATTTTCTCCAAAAGTAAAGTAGTTGCAAACTCATCCTTTTAGAAACTTGTTTGGGCTGTTGAGAGGAGTAAAAAACCATAAAAAATTTCAATCCTGCATGATTTTACCAAGAAATGTGATTCTTCATTCAAAACCTGATTTTTGCTATTGGGCTCTATTGAATAGTGAATGTTTTGAATTTTCTCCAAAAGTAAAGTAGTTGCAAACTCATGCTTTTAGAGACTTGTTTGGGCTCATGAGAGGAGTAGAAAAACATCAAAAATTTCAGTCCTGCATCATTCTACCAAGAAATGTGTTCATTCAAACCGCTGGTTTTTGATAGTTTGGGCCCTATTGAATAATGAATGTTTTGAATTTTCTCCAAAAGTAAAGTAGTTGCAAACTCATCCTTTTAGAAACTTGTTTGGGCTGTTGAGAGGAGTAAAAAACCATCAAAAATTTCAATCCTGCATGATTCTACCAAGAAATGTGATTCTTCATTCAAAACGCTGGTTTTTGCTATTGGGCTCTATTGAATAATGAATGTTTTGAATTTTCTCCAAAAGTAAAGTAGTTGCAAACTCATGCTTTTAGAGACTTGTTTGGGCTCATGAGAGGAGTAGAAAAACATCAAAAATTTCAGTCCTGCATGATTCTACCAAGAAATGTGTGTTCATTGAAACCGCTGGTTTTTGATAGTTTGGGCCCTATTGAATAATGAATGTTTTGAATTTTCTCCAAAAGTAAAGTAGTTGCAAACTCATCCTTTTAGAAACTTGTTTGGGGTGTTGAGAGGAGTAAAAAACCATCAAAAATTTCAATCCTGCATGATTTTACCAAGAAATGTGATTCTTCATTCAAAACCTGATTTTTGCTATTGGGCTCTATTGAATAGTGAATGTTTTGAATTTTCTCCAAAAGTAAAGTAGTTGCAAACTCATGCTTTTAGAGACTTGTTTGGGCTCATGAGAGGAGTAGAAAAACATCAAAAATTTCAGTCCTGCATGATTCTACCAAGAAATGTGTTCATTCAAACCGCTGGTTTTTGATAGTTTGGGCCCTATTGAATAATGAATGTTTTGAATTTTCTCCAAAAGTAAAGTAGTTGCAAACTCATCCTTTTAGAAACTTGTTTGGGCTGTTGAGAGGAGTAAAAAACCATCAAAAATTTCAATCCTGCATGATTCTACCAAGAAATGTGATTCTTCATTCAAAACGCTGGTTTTTGCTATTGGGCTCTATTGAATAATGAATGTTTTGAATTTTCTCCAAAAGTAAAGTAGTTGCAAACTCATGCTTTTAGAGACTTGTTTGGGCTCATGAGAGGAGTAGAAAAACATCAAAAATTTCAGTCCTGCATGATTCTACCAAGAAATGTGTGTTCATTCAAACCGCTGGTTTTTGATAGTTTGGGCCCTATTGAATAATGAATGTTTTGAATTTTCTCCAAAAGTAAAGTAGTTGCAAACTCATCCTTTTAGAAACTTGTTTGGGCTGTTGAGAGGAGTAAAAAACCATCAAAAATTTCAATCCTGCATGATTCTACCAAGAAATGTGATTCTTCATTCAAAACGCTGGTTTTTGCTATTGGGCTCTATTGAATAATGAATGTTTTGAATTTTCTCCAAAAGTAAAGTAGTTGCAAACTCATGCTTTTAGAGACTTGTTTGGGCTCATGAGAGGAGTAGAAAAACATCAAAAATTTCAGTCCTGCATGATTCTACCAAGAAATATGTGTTTATTGAAACCGCTGGTTTTTGATAGTTTGGGCCCTATTGAATAATGAATGTTTTGAATTTTCTCCAAAAGTAAAGTAGTTGCAAACTCATCCTTTTAGAAACTTGTTTGGGCTGTTGAGAGGAGTAAAAAACCATCAAAAATTTCAATCCTGCATGATTCTACCAAGAAATGTGATTCTTCATTCAAAACGCTGGTTTTTGCTATTGGGCTCTATTGAATAATGAATGTTTTGAATTTTCTCCAAAAGTAAAGTAGTTGCAAACTCATGCTTTTAGAGACTTGTTTGGGCTCATGAGAGGAGTAGAAAAACATCAAAAATTTCAGTCCTGCATGATTCTACCAAGAAATGTGTGTTCATTCAAACCGCTGGTTTTTGATAGTTTGGGCCCTATTGAATAATGAATGTTTTGAATTTTCTCCAAAAGTAAAGTAGTTGCAAACTCATGCTTTTAGAGACTTGTTTGGGCTCATGAGAGGAGTAGAAAAACATCAAAAATTTCTGTCCTGCATGATTCTACGAAGAAATGTGTGTTCATTGAAACCGCTGGTTTTTGATAGTTTGGGCCCTATTGAATAATGAATGTTTTGAATTTTCTCCAAAAGTAAAGTAGTTGCAAACTCATCCTTTTAGAAACTTGTTTGGGCTGTTGAGAGGAGTAAAAAACCATAAAAAATTTCAATCCTGCATGATTTTACCAAGAAATGTGATTCTTCATTCAAAACCTGATTTTTGCTATTGGGCTCTATTGAATAATGAATGTTTTGAATTTTCTCCAAAAGTAAAGTAGTTGCAAACTCATGCTTTTAGAGACTTGTTTGGGCTCATGAGAGGAGTAGAAAAACATCAAAAATTTCAGTCCTGCATGATTCTACCAAGAAATGTGTGTTCATTCAAACCGCTGGTTTTTGATAGTTTGGGCCCTATTGAATAATGAATGTTTTGAATTTTCTCCAAAAGTAAAGTAGTTGCAAACTCATGCTTTTAGAGACTTGTTTGGGCTCATGAGAGGAGTAGAAAAACATCAAAAATTTCAGTCCTGCATGATTCTACCAAGAAATGTGTGTTCATTGAAACCGCTGGTTTTTGATAGTTTGGGCCCTATTGAATAATGAATGTTTTGAATTTTCTCCAAAAGTAAAGTAGTTGCAAACTCATCCTTTTAGAAACTTGTTTGGGCTGTTGAGAGGAGTAAAAAACCATCAAAAATTTCAATCCTGCATGATTCTACCAAGAAATGTGATTCTTCATTCAAAACGCTGGTTTTTGCTATTGGGCTCTATTGAATAATGAATGTTTTGAATTTTCTCCAAAAGTAAAGTAGTTGCAAACTCATGCTTTTAGAGACTTGTTTGGGCTCATGAGATGAGTAGAAAAACATCAAAAATTTCAGTCCTGCATGATTCTACCAAGACATGTGTGTTCATTGAAACAGCTGGTTTTTGATAGTTTGGGCCCTATTGAATAATGAATGTTTTGAATTTTCTCCAAAAGTAAAGTAGTTGCAAACTCATCCTTTTAGAAACTTGTTTGGGCTGTTGAGAGGAGTAAAAAACCATCAAAAATTTCAATCCTGCATGATTCTACCAAGAAATGTGATTCTTCATTCAAAACGCTGATTTTTGCTATTGGGCTCTATTGAATAATGAATGTTTTGAATTTTCTCCAAAAGTAAAGTAGTTGCAAACTCATGCTTTTAGAGACTTGTTTGGGATCATGAGAGGAGTAGAAAAACATCAAAAATTTCAGTCCTGCATGATTCTACCAAGAAATGTGTGTTCATTCAAACCGCTGGTTTTTGATAGTTTGGGCCCTATTGAATAATGAATGTTTTGAATTTTCTCCAAAAGTAAAGTAGTTGCAAACTCATGCTTTTAGAGACTTGTTTGGGCTCATGAGAGGAGTAGAAAAACATCAAAAATTTCAGTCCTGCATGATTCTACCAAGAAATGTGTGTTCATTGAAACGGCTGGTTTTTGATAGTTTGGGCCCTATTGAATAATGAATGTTTTGAATTTTCTCCAAAAGTAAAGTAGTTGCAAACTCATCCTTTTAGAAACTTGTTTGGGCTGTTGAGAGGAGTAAAAAACCATCAAAAATTTCAATCCTGCATGATTCTACCAAGAAATGTGATTCTTCATTCAAAACGCTGGTTTTTGCTATTGGGCTCTATTGAATAATGAATGTTTTGAATTTTCTCCAAAAGTAAAGTAGTTGCAAACTCATGCTTTTAGAGACTTGTTTGGGCTCATGAGAGGAGTAGAAAAACATCAAAAATTTCAGTCCAGCATGATTCTACCAAGAAATGTGTGTTCATTGAAACCGCTGGTTTTTGATAGTTTGGGCCCTATTGAATAATGAATGTTTTGAATTTTCTCCAAAAGTAAAGTAGTTGCAAACTCATCCTTTTAGAAACTTGTTTGGGCTGTTGAGAGGAGTAAAAAACCATCAAAAATTTCAATCCTGCATGATTCTACCAAGAAATGTGATTCTTCATTCAAAACGCTGGTTTTTGCTATTGGGCTCTATTGAATAATGAATGTTTTGAATTTTCTCCAAAAGTAAAGTAGTTGCAAACTCATGCTTTTAGAGACTTGTTTGGGCTCATGAGAGGAGTAGAAAAACATCAAAAATTTCAGTCCTGCATGATTCTACCAAGAAATGTGTGTTCATTGAAACCGCTGGTTTTTGATAGTTTGGGCCCTATTGAATAATGAATGTTTTGAATTTTCTCCAAAAGTAAAGTAGTTGCAAACTCATCCTTTTAGAAACTTGTTTGGGCTGTTGAGAGGAGTAAAAAACCATCAAAAATTTCAATCCTGCATGATTCTACCAAGAAATGTGATTCTTCATTCAAAACGCTGGTTTTTGCTATTGGGCTCTATTGAATAATGAATGTTTTGAATTTTCTCCAAAAGTAAAGTAGTTGCAAACTCATGCTTTTAGAGACTTGTTTGGGCTCATGAGAGTAGAAAAACATCAAAAATTTCAGTCCTGCATGATTCTACCAAGAAATGTGTGTTCATTGAAACCGCTGGTTTTTGATAGTTTGGGCCCTATTGAATAATGAATGTTTTGAATTTTCTCCAAAAGTAAAGTAGTTGCAAACTCATCCTTTTAGAAACTTGTTTGGGCTGTTGAGAGGAGTAAAAAACCATAAAAAATTTCAATCCTGCATGATTTTACCAAGAAATGTGATTCTTCATTCAAAACCTGATTTTTGCTATTGGGCTCTATTGAATAGTGAATGTTTTGAATTTTCTCCAAAAGTAAAGTAGTTGCAAACTCATGCTTTTAGAGACTTGTTTGGGCTCATGAGAGGAGTAGAAAAACATCAAAAATTTCAGTCCTGCATGATTCTACCAAGAAATGTGTTCATTCAAACCGCTGGTTTTTGATAGTTTTTGCCCTATTGAATAATGAATGTTTTGAATTTTCTCCAAAAGTAAAGTAGTTGCAAACTCATCCTTTTAGAAACTTGTTTGGGCTGTTGAGAGGAGTAAAAAACCATCAAAAATTTCAATCCTGCATGATTCTACCAAGAAATGTGATTCTTCATTCAAAACGCTGGTTTTTGCTATTGGGCTCTATTGAATAATGAATGTTTTGAATTTTCTCCAAAAGTAAAGTAGTTGCAAACTCATGCTTTTAGAGACTTGTTTGGGCTCATGAGAGGAGTAGAAAAACATCAAAAATTTCAGTCCTGCATGATTCTACCAAGAAATGTGTGTTCATTGAAACCGCTGGTTTTTGATAGTTTGGGCCCTATTGAATAATGAATGTTTTGAATTTTCTCCAAAAGTAAAGTAGTTGCAAACTCATCCTTTTAGAAACTTGTTTGGGGTGTTGAGAGGAGTAAAAAACCATCAAAAATTTCAATCCTGCATGATTTTACCAAGAAATGTGATTCTTCATTCAAAACCTGATTTTTGCTATTGGGCTCTATTGAATAGTGAATGTTTTGAATTTTCTCCAAAAGTAAAGTAGTTGCAAACTCATGCTTTTAGAGACTTGTTTGGGCTCATGAGAGGAGTAGAAAAACATCAAAAATTTCAGTCCTGCATGATTCTACCAAGAAATGTGTTCATTCAAACCGCTGGTTTTTGATAGTTTGGGCCCTATTGAATAATGAATGTTTTGAATTTTCTCCAAAAGTAAAGTAGTTGCAAACTCATCCTTTTAGAAACTTGTTTGGGCTGTTGAGAGGAGTAAAAAACCATCAAAAATTTCAATCCTGCATGATTCTACCAAGAAATGTGATTCTTCATTCAAAACGCTGGTTTTTGCTATTGGGCTCTATTGAATAATGAATGTTTTGAATTTTCTCCAAAAGTAAAGTAGTTGCAAACTCATGCTTTTAGAGACTTGTTTGGGCTCATGAGAGGAGTAGAAAAACATCAAAAATTTCAGTCCTGCATGATTCTACCAAGAAATGTGTGTTCATTGAAACCGCTGGTTTTTGATAGTTTGGGCCCTATTGTATAATGAATGTTTTGAATTTTCTCCAAAAGTAAAGTAGTTGCAAACTCATCCTTTTAGAAACTTGTTTGGGCTGTTGAGAGGAGTAAAAAACCATCAAAAATTTCAATCCTGCATGATTCTACCAAGAAATGTGATTCTTCATTCAAAACGCTGGTTTTTGCTATTGGGCTCTATTGAATAATGAATGTTTTGAATTTTCTCCAAAAGTAAAGTAGTTGCAAACTCATGCTTTTAGAGACTTGTTTGGGCTCATGAGAGGAGTAGAAAAACATCAAAAATTTCAGTCCTGCATGATTCTACCAAGAAATGTGTGTTCATTCAAACCGCTGGTTTTTGATAGTTTGGGCCCTATTGAATAATGAATGTTTTGAATTTTCTCCAAAAGTAAAGTAGTTGCAAACTCATGCTTTTAGAGACTTGTTTGGGCTCATGAGAGGAGTAGAAAAACATCAAAAATTTCAGTCCTGCATGATTCTACCAAGAAATGTGTGTTCATTGAAACGGCTGGTTTTTGATAGTTTGGGCCCTCTTGAATAATGAATGTTTTGAATTTTCTCCAAAAGTAAAGTAGTTGCAAACTCATCCTTTTAGAAACTTGTTTGGGCTGTTGAGAGGAGTAAAAAACCATCAAAAATTTCAATCCTGCATGATTCTACCAAGAAATGTGATTCTTCATTCAAAACGCTGGTTTTTGCTATTGGGCTCTATTGAATAATGAATGTTTTGAATTTTCTCCAAAAGTAAAGTAGTTGCAAACTCATGCTTTTAGAGACTTGTTTGGGCTCATGAGAGGAGTAGAAAAACATCAAAAATTTCAGTCCTGCATGATTCTACCAAGAAATGTGTGTTCATTCAAACCGCTGGTTTTTGATAGTTTGGGCCCTATTGAATAATGAATGTTTTGAATTTTCTCCAAAAGTAAAGTAGTTGCAAACTCATGCTTTTAGAGACTTGTTTGGGCTCATGAGAGGAGTAGAAAAACATCAAAAATTTCAGTCCTGCATGATTCTACCAAGAAATGTGTGTTCATTGAAACCGCTGGTTTTTGATAGTTTGGGCCCTATTGAATAATGAATGTTTTGAATTTTCTCCAAAAGTAAAGTAGTTGCAAACTCATCCTTATAGAAACTTGTTTGGGCTGTTGAGAGGAGTAAAAAACCATCAAAAATTTCAATCCTGCATGATTCTACCAAGAAATGTAATTCTTCATTCAAAACGCTGGTTTTTGCTATTGGGCTCTATTGAATAATGAATGTTTTGAATTTTCTCCAAAAGTAAAGTAGTTGCAAACTCATGCTTTTAGAGACTTGTTTGGGCTCATGAGAGGAGTAGAAAAACATCAAAAATTTCAGTCCTGCATGATTCTACCAAGAAATGTGTGTTCATTGAAACCGCTGGTTTTTGATAGTTTGGGCCCTATTGAATAATGAATGTTTTGAATTTTCTCCAAAAGTAAAGTAGTTGCAAACTCATGCTTTTAGAGACTTGTTTGGGCTCATGAGAGGAGTAGAAAAACATCAAAAATTTCAGTCCTGCATGATTCTACCAAGAAATGTGTGTTCATTCAAACCGCTGGTTTTTGATAGTTTGGGCCCTATTGAATAATGAATGTTTTGAATTTTCTCCAAAAGTAAAGTAGTTGCAAACTCATCCTTTTAGAAACTTGTTTGGGCTGTTGAGAGGAGTAAAAAACCATAAAAAATTTCAATCCTGCATGATTCTACCAAGAAATGTGATTCTTCATTCAAAACGCTGGTTTTTGCTATTGGGCTCTATTGAATAATGAATGTTTTGAATTTTCTCCAAAAGTAAAGTAGTTGCAAACTCATGCTTTTAGAGACTTGTTTGGGCTCATGAGAGGAGTAGAAAAACATCAAAAATTTCAGTCCTGCATGATTCTACCAAGAAATGTGTGTTCATTCAAACCGCTGGTTTTTGATAGTTTGGGCCCTATTGAATAATGAATGTTTTGAATTTTCTCCAAAAGTAAAGTAGTTGCAAACTCATGCTTTTAGAGACTTGTTTGGGCTCATGAGAGGAGTAGAAAAACATCAAAAATTTCAGTCCTGCATGATTCTACCAAGAAATGTGTGTTCATTGAAACCGCTGGTTTTTGATAGTTTGGGCCCTATTGAATAATGAATGTTTTGAATTTTCTCCAAAAGTAAAGTAGTTGCAAACTCATCCTTTTAGAAACTTGTTTGGGCTGTTGAGAGGAGTAAAAAACCATCAAAAATTTCAATCCTGCATGATTCTACCAAGAAATGTAATTCTTCATTCAAAACGCTGGTTTTTGCTATTGGGCTCTATTGAATAATGAATGTTTTGAATTTTCTCCAAAAGTAAAGTAGTTGCAAACTCATGCTTTTAGAGACTTGTTTGGGCTCATGAGAGGAGTAGAAAAACATCAAAAATTTCAGTCCTGCATGATTCTACCAAGAAATGTGTGTTCATTCAAACCGCTGGTTTTTGATAGTTTGGGCCCTATTGAATAATGAATGTTTTGAATTTTCTCCAAAAGTAAAGTAGTTGCAAACTCATCCTTTTAGAAACTTGTTTGGGCTGTTGAGAGGAGTAAAAAACCATCAAAAATTTCAATCCTGCATGATTCTACCAAGAAATGTGATTCTTCATTCAAAACGCTGGTTTTTGCTATTGGGCTCTATTGAATAATGAATGTTTTGAATTTTCTCCAAAAGTAAAGTAGTTGCAAACTCATGCTTTTAGAGACTTGTTTGGGCTCATGAGAGGAGTAGAAAAACATCAAAAATTTCAGTCCTGCATGATTCTACCAAGAAATGTGTGTTCATTGAAACCGCTGGTTTTTGATAGTTTGGGCCCTATTGAATAATGAATGTTTTGAATTTTCTCCAAAAGTAAAGTAGTTGCAAACTCATCCTTTTAGAAACTTTTTGGGCTGTTGAGAGGAGTAAAAAACCATCAAAAATTTCAATCCTGCATGATTCTACCAAGAAATGTGATTCTTCATTCAAAACGCTGGTTTTTGCTATTGGGCTCTATTGAATAATGAATGTTTTGAATTTTCTCCAAAAGTAAAGTAGTTGCAAACTCATGCTTTTATTTTCCAATAATCTTTATTAGAGTTTCAAATTTTTGAGGAAAGGAAGGGAATACAAAACAAAGGAAGGGTAGGGAAACATAAATCCCTGTAAAGACAGGGAAACCCCCAAGCATGTGGGAATAGGCAGACTATATACACAACACATCAGAGATCACAAAATTTTACATATTAGCTTAAAAAAATGCAAGTAATCATTTGAGTGATCGTCAAGTTAAATATCAGTAGAAGTAAAGTCAATACACAGGATTATGTTATACTTCACATATCTGTGTTAGCTACTAAAAGTTGCAACCTCGACGTAACCAACCAGTTGCGTATCTTACTAGAATGATTTAAAGTCTTCTTATCAGTACCTGCAAAAAAAAAACAATTATCCTTATTCGCCTCCAATGTGTCAATTAACAAACATATATAAGGTAGAATGTAGGAGGTATAGTAGCCTGCCCCGTCCGGGACAACCATTGATGTCCCTAAGACCTATTGGGGGGAATGTCCGGTTCAATTCCAGAATATTAAAAAGTGGAATACATTAGTAATTAAGACCAATGTGAGAACTTGGAACAAGTACAAATATTAAAGGCAATTTTTCAGTCGCGATGATAGTCTGAGTTCAAGGAGGAAAAGATTTTGCGGAGGATCTTAAAAATTCTAAGAAATCAGTCCCTTCGTCTGGAGAAGTGATGGGGACCAGCCTCTCTGCATATTTCACCAATAGAGTCGAAGATTGTGTCCAAAAATATGGAATCTTGGCACGTAGCAGTTCACGTGTAGTAGAGGAGAATGACTTCCTTTTTTTCAAGGTGCTTTTTGATAAGTCTTTAAAAAAGGATAGATGACTATAGCGGGAAGATTTGAATTCTGGATCTTTAGACAGTCCAAGAAGCGCACTTCTTAACCAGTTTGGATGAAACGACACAATAACATCTCTTGCTAAATCTTGCGGCAGTTCAAGTGGTCTGCGTATTCGAAAAGTTTTTTCAATCAGATAAGCTTCGTTGGCATTGGGGAATAAGGAGGTGACCATTGAGGATATGTAACTCTTTAGCTGGAAGACCTGAACTGACTCAGGAATCCCTCGTATTTTTACATTGTTTTTTCTTTTAAAATCTTCATAATTGGACAAGGTGGAGTTGAAAGAAGCAATGTCCTTTTTAATAGCATTCAGTGAGTCTGAAAACGCGGACAGCATATGGGAGTCGCTTGATTGTAATATGTTGTTTTTAGGTTTGAGTGACTCAATTATCTCTGGATCATGGGGATAACATCCAGAAGCCCTTGAAGAAATCGGAGCAATTAAATGTGTATCGTCGGCTAGTATTGTTGATGACTTGTGATTTCCATTAGGAAGGTCGGTCAATTTTAAAGTAATAGGGGGTCGGGACTCATGCTTTCCATGGGGGTCGGGAACTTCAAGATTTTTTATGGTGGTTTTAAAATTTCTAGCAGAATTAGGATAGGAGTCGTCGGTGAGGCGCAATAAAGTGTCCCTAAAAAGATTTTTAATAAAGATTTCAGATGCCTTGAACTCGTTTTGTTTAAATAAGTTACTCTGGATAGTATGGTTTTCTACCGAAACATCTAATGATTTCAAGAGGGCAACACACATTTTGGTTACGAAATCTTCTGAAGGATGGTCACCTGAGGCGGGTATGTCGCCTATCAACGTAGTGTTAATCTCAGAAGTACTATTTCCCTCAGAGGAAGAGTATGAAGATAAAATCTTATCACTACCATTTACTTCATATGAATCAACTTCATAAAAGGATTCTGTAGAATAAATGCTCTCCAGATCATCATCAAAACCAAATGTAATCTCATTTATCTGGGAACTTGCCATCTTTTTTTGGTATGCCTCCCCTTTAAATGCTATAAAATTGGTAGGGTCTGTATGAAATCCATTTTTTTCCCCATCCCCCAATTTGAATTGTTTAGAATGTTGTTTTTTACACTCCTGGACCTCAGGGATTTTAGTAGCATTGTTTTCTAAAAATATTGTGTTATTAATCACCCCAGATGACTGATCCACAGATCCCTTCCCTCCATATTCTACTAATTCTTTTTTATAATTTAAGGCCTCATCCAGAGCCTTCTGCTCATTTATGGTTTTTAATTGTTCCCCTTGTGATGAATTGAAGTATAATTCCCAATTCATGCTCTGCTGTGACGGAGTTTTCCCCCGTTCCTCCTCCCCCAACGGTTGAGTCCAGGCACCTCCATTTCTGAGTGTTGCAGGCACAAACACCGCTGCATCATATCTCAAGTTGCCTTCTCCTGGTTCAAAACATTCCACTCCCATCTCCCCCCGCCATGTTCCAACTTCTGTCCCTTGTATGTTCACTCGATAACTCCCATCAGTCTCTTCCCCAGACATAAGCACCGACCTTCCACCGCCTGTTGTATGAAGCTCCAGTCCCTGTCTCCGGGCATCTGACGCCCCCCCTGCGTCCAACACCAGCCGCTGCAAAGATCGCGCTGGCCTCTGCAGTCCCATCGCCGGCCGTATTATATCCTGACCTCTGTCGCCAGGTTCCCGATGTCCCCCGGATCCTCCAGCTGCTGACAAAGCCGCATCAAGTATGGAGAGCGTAGCCGTGGCTTCTTCCATCACAAATAAGGTCGCCGCTGCTATTCCCGCTCTGCCTCCTCCATCTCCCTCTGCGTCGTGTCCCAGCAAGGCCCCGACGGGACTCACCGCTGTGATCTCCTGCTTCTCTGTCTCCACGGCAACCATGCGATCCTTCTTGCCGGCCGCCTGGGGAGAAATTACCGCTGCATTCCTTGGCCCGCTCCTCACCCCTGAGCTAGATGACAGCATCCAGACAGGCCTCTTCTGTAGTGCCGGTTCCACGCTCTTCTTCTGTACAGTTGCTGCAGCGGTATTACTGCCTCTCCTCCTGCCGCCGGGAGCCGGTGGTGACGTCATCACCCTTCTTCCCGGTTCTCTGTAAATGCTCCGGTTGCTTGATTTTGAGCCGGTAGGCTCCTTCAGCGGCAGCGCTTCCATCTTCTTAGTCACAGGCTTCTCTGCAGCCGCCATCTTTCTTCCACCAGACAGCGGGGATGACACAGCATTTTCAGGCCGCTTCTTTCCAGCCCCTGCAGAAAGCTTTTTATCCACTGGATTTTCCTCCTTCTTCATTTCTTTAGTTCCTGGCATGTTCTCATAGGTCTTCCACATCAGGTAGTTGCAGAAAATCCACTTCTTGTAGGCTTTAGGTAGCTTCTTTTAGGGGAATCTCAGGAGCTCTTGCAAAGCACGTCTGCTCCTGGCCCCTGCAAACCACGCCCCCCAAACTCATGCTTTTAGAGACTTGTTTGGGCTCATGAGAGGAGTAGAAAAACATCAAAAATTTCAGTCCTGCATGATTCTACCAAGAAATGTGTGTTCATTGAAACCGCTGGTTTTTGATAGTTTGGGCCCTATTGAATAATGAATGTTTTGAATTTTCTCCAAAAGTAAAGTAGTTGCAAACTCATCCTTTTAGAAACTTGTTTGGGCTGTTGAGAGGAGTAAAAAACCATCAAAAATTTCAATCCTGCATGATTCTACCAAGAAATGTGATTCTTCATTCAAAACGCTGGTTTTTGCTATTGGGCTCTATTGAATAATGAATGTTTTGAATTTTCTCCAAAAGTAAAGTAGTTGCAAACTCATGCTTTTAGAGACTTGTTTGGGCTCATGAGAGGAGTAGAAAAACATCAAAAATTTCAGTCCTGCATGATTCTACCAAGAAATGTGTGTTCATTGAAACCGCTGGTTTTTGATAGTTTGGGCCCTATTGTATAATGAATGTTTTGAATTTTCTCCAAAAGTAAAGTAGTTGCAAACTCATCCTTTTAGAAACTTGTTTGGGCTGTTGAGAGGAGTAAAAAACCATCAAAAATTTCAATCCTGCATGATTCTACCAAGAAATGTGATTCTTCATTCAAAACGCTGGTTTTTGCTATTGGGCTCTATTGAATAATGAATGTTTTGAATTTTCTCCAAAAGTAAAGTAGTTGCAAACTCATGCTTTTAGAGACTTGTTTGGGCTCATGAGATGAGTAGAAAAACATCAAAAATTTCAGTCCTGCATGATTCTACCAAGACATGTGTGTTCATTGAAACGGCTGGTTTTTGATAGTTTGGGCCCTATTGAATAATGAATGTTTTGAATTTTCTCCAAAAGTAAAGTAGTTGCAAACTCATCCTTTTAGAAACTTGTTTGGGCTGTTGAGAGGAGTAAAAAACCATCAAAAATTTCAATCCTGCATGATTCTACAAAGAAATGTGATTCTTCATTCAAAACGCTGGTTTTTGCTATTGGGCTCTATTGAATAATGAATGTTTTGAATTTTCTCCAAAAGTAAAGTAGTTGCAAACTCATGCTTTTAGAGACTTGTTTGGGCTCATGAGAGGAGTAGAAAAACATCAAAAATTTCAGTCCTGCATGATTCTACCAAGAAATGTGTGTTCATTCAAACCGCTGGTTTTTGATAGTTTGGGCCCTATTGAATAATGAATGTTTTGAATTTTCTCCAAAAGTAAAGTAGTTGCAAACTCATGCTTTTAGAGACTTGTTTGGGCTCATGAGAGGAGTAGAAAAACATCAAAAATTTCAGTCCTGCATGATTCTACCAAGAAATGTGTGTTCATTGAAACGGCTGGTTTTTGATAGTTTGGGCCCTATTGAATAATGAATGTTTTGAATTTTCTCCAAAAGTAAAGTAGTTGCAAACTCATCCTTTTAGAAACTTGTTTGGGCTGTTGAGAGGAGTAAAAAACCATCAAAAATTTCAATCCTGCATGATTCTACCAAGAAATGTGATTCTTCATTCAAAACGCTGGTTTTTGCTATTGGGCTCTATTGAATAATGAATGTTTTGAATTTTCTCCAAAAGTAAAGTAGTTGCAAACTCATGCTTTTAGAGACTTGTTTGGGCTCATGAGAGGAGTAGAAAAACATCAAAAATTTCAGTCCTGCATGATTCTACCAAGAAATGTGTGTTCATTGAAACGGCTGGTTTTTGATAGTTTGGGCCCTATTGAATAATGAATGTTTTGAATTTTCTCCAAAAGTAAAGTAGTTGCAAACTCATCCTTTTAGAAACTTGTTTGGGCTGTTGAGAGGAGTAAAAAACCATCAAAAATTTCAATCCTGCATGATTCTACCAAGAATCATAGAATCATAGAATCATAGAATCATAGAATCGTAGAGTTGGAAGGGACCTCCTGCGCCATCTGGTCCAACCCCCTGCTCAAAGCAGGATTCGCTAAATCATCCCAGTCAGATGTCTGTCCAGCCTCTGTTTGAAGACTTCCATTGAAGGAGAACTCACCACTTCTCGTGGCAGCCTGTTCCACTAATTGATCACTCTAACTGTCAAAAAGTTTTTTCTAATATCTAATCTGTGTCTCTTCCCATTCAGTTTCATCCCATTGCTTCTAGTCTTTCCTTGTGCAAATGAGAATAAAGTTGATCCTTCTACAATGTGACAGCCCTTTAGATATTTGTAGACAGCTATTAAGTCTCCTCTCAGTCTTCTCTTTTGCAAACTAAACATTCCCAAATCCTGCAACCTTTCCTCATAAGACAGGGTTTGCAGACCGGTCACCATTCTGGTCGCTCTTTTCTGAACTTGCTCCAGTTTGTTGATGTCTTTTTTAAAATGTGGTGCCCAAAACTGGACACAATATTCCAGATGAGGTCTGACCAAAGAGGAGTAGAGGGAAATAATGACTTCACGTGATCTAGACTGTATGCTTCTGTTAATACATCCTAGAATTGCATTTGCCTTTTTTGCTGCTGCATCACACTGTTGACTCATATTCAGTCTGTGATCTATTAGTATACCCAAGTCTTTTTCACATGTGCTGTCACTTAGCCCTATTCCTCCCATTCTATATATGCTTTTTTCATTTTTATTGCCCAGATGTAGTACTTTGCATTTCTCCCTGTTAAAAACCATTCTGTTAGTTGCTGCCCACTTCTCCAGTTTATTTAAATCTTTTTGAATCCTCTCTCTCTCTTCTCTAGTATTAGCTATCCCTCCTAGCTTTGTGTCATCAGCAAATTTAATCAGTTTACCCTCAATTCCTTCATCTAAATCATTGATAAAGATGTTGAACAATACAGGGCCCAGGACAGAGCCCTGTGGTACCCCACTTGAGACATTCTTCCAACTGGATGTGCAGCCATTTACGACCACTCTTTGGGTCCGATCACTAAGCCAGTTATGAATCCACCTAACAGTTGCCTTGTCCATTCCATACTTAGTCATTTTTTCAATAAGGATTGTATGAGAGACTTTGTCAAATGCTTTGCTGAAGTCAAGATATACTATATCTACAGCATTTCCTTGATCCACCCAATCAGTGATACCGTCATAGAAGGAAATTAAGTTAGTCTGACATGACTTATTAGTTAGAAACCCATGCTGACTCTGTTTAATCACTTCATTCTTATCCAGGTATTGACATACATGTTGTTTAATAATTTGTTCAAAGATCTTTCCTGGTATAGAAGTCAGACTCACCGGCCTATAGTTGCCTGGGTCCACCTTCTTCCCCTTTTTGAAGATAGGAACAACATTTGCTCTTCTCCAGTCTTCTGGCACTTCTCCTGTTCTCCAAGAATTTTCAAAGATTATGGAGAGGGGTTCAAAAATTTCTTCTGCTATCTCCTTCAGTACTCTGGGGTGTAATTCATCTGGACCTGGAGACTTGAATTCATTTAGGTTAGCTAAGTGTTTCCTCACTATCTTTCTGTTTATAGATATCCTGGATTCTTCTATTCCCTTAATAGGACAGTGAATAACAGTTGATGTTGCATTTCCTTTCTGAGAGAAAACAGATGCAAAATAGGAATTTAACAGTTCAGCCTTCTCAACATCCTGTCTTACCATTTCATCATTTTCATCCTGTAAAAATCCTATAGCATCTTTGACTTTTCTTTTACTTTTGACATATCCCCAAAATCCTTTATTATTGCTTTTGACATCTCTTGCAAGCCTCAGTTCATTTTCAGCTTTAGATAATCTGATTTGTGCCCTGCAGGTTCTGCAGACAGCATTATATTCTTCTTTAGATATGCCTCCCTCTTTCCATTTTATAAACATTTTTTTCTTCCTTTTTAGCATGTGCTTAAGTTCTGTGTTCATCCATCCTGGTTTCCTTAAATGCTTCCTATTCTTCCCTCTTTTCGGAATTGTTAACAACTGTGATTCTTCATTCAAAACGCTGGTTTTTGCTATTGGGCTCTATTGAATAATGAATGTTTTGAATTTTCTCCAAAAGTAAAGTAGTTGCAAACTCATGCTTTTAGAGACTTGTTTGGGCTCATGAGAGGAGTAGAAAAACATCAAAAATTTCAGTCCTGCATGATTCTACCAAGAAATGTGTGTTCATTGAAACCGCTGGTTTTTGATAGTTTGGGCCCTATTGAATAATGAATGTTTTGAATTTTCTCCAAAAGTAAAGTAGTTGCAAACTCATCCTTTTAGAAACTTGTTTGGGCTGTTGAGAGGAGTAAAAAACCATCAAAAATTTCAATCCTGCATGATTCTACCAAGAAATGTGATTCTTCATTCAAAACGCTGGTTTTTGCTATTGGGCTCTATTGAATAATGAATGTTTTGAATTTTCTCCAAAAGTAAAGTAGTTGCAAACTCATGCTTTTAGAGACTTGTTTGGGCTCATGAGAGGAGTAGAAAAACATCAAAAATTTCAGTCCTGCATGATTCTACCAAGAAATGTGTGTTCATTGAAACCGCTGGTTTTTGATAGTTTGGGCCCTATTGAATAATGAATGTTTTGAATTTTCTCCAAAAGTAAAGTAGTTGCAAACTCATCCTTTTAGAAACTTGTTTGGGCTGTTGAGAGGAGTAAAAAACCATAAAAAATTTCAATCCTGCATGATTTTACCAAGAAATGTGATTCTTCATTCAAAACCTGATTTTTGCTATTGGGCTCTATTGAATAGTGAATGTTTTGAATTTTCTCCAAAAGTAAAGTAGTTGCAAACTCATGCTTTTAGAGACTTGTTTGGGCTCATGAGAGGAGTAGAAAAACATCAAAAATTTCAGTCCTGCATGATTCTACCAAGAAATGTGTTCATTCAAACCGCTGGTTTTTGATAGTTTGGGCCCTATTGAATAATGAATGTTTTGAATTTTCTCCAAAAGTAAAGTAGTTGCAAACTCATCCTTTTAGAAACTTGTTTGGGCTGTTGAGAGGAGTAAAAAACCATCAAAAATTTCAATCCTGCATGATTCTACCAAGAAATGTGATTCTTCATTCAAAACGCTGGTTTTTGCTATTGGGCTCTATTGAATAATGAATGTTTTGAATTTTCTCCAAAAGTAAAGTAGTTGCAAACTCATGCTTTTAGAGACTTGTTTGGGCTCATGAGAGGAGTAGAAAAACATCAAAAATTTCAGTCCTGCATGATTCTACCAAGAATTGTGTGTTCATTCAAACCGCTGGTTTTTGATAGTTTGGGCCCTATTGAATAATGAATGTTTTGAATTTTCTCCAAAAGTAAAGTAGTTGCAAACTCATGGTTTTAGAGACTTGTTTGGGCTCATGAGAGGAGTAGAAAAACATCAAAAATTTCAGTCCTGCATGATTCTACCAAGAAATGTGTGTTCATTGAAACGGCTGGTTTTTGATAGTTTGGGCCCTATTGAATAATGAATGTTTTGAATTTTCTCCAAAAGTAAAGTAGTTGCAAACTCATCCTTTTAGAAACTTGTTTGGGCTGTTGAGAGGAGTAAAAAACCATCAAAAATTTCAATCCTGCATGATTCTACCAAGAAATGTGATTCTTCATTCAAAACGCTGGTTTTTGCTATTGGGCTCTATTGAATAATGAATGTTTTGAATTTTCTCCAAAAGTAAAGTAGTTGCAAACTCATGCTTTTAGAGACTTGTTTGGGCTCATGAGAGGAGTAGAAAAACATCAAAAATTTCAGTCCTGCATGATTCTACCAAGAAATGTGTGTTCATTCAAACCGCTGGTTTTTGATAGTTTGGGCCCTATTGAATAATGAATGTTTTGAATTTTCTCCAAAAGTAAAGTAGTTGCAAACTCATGCTTTTAGAGACTTGTTTGGGCTCATGAGAGGAGTAGAAAAACATCAAAAATTTCAGTCCTGCATGATTCTACCAAGAAATGTGTGTTCATTGAAACCGCTGGTTTTTGATAGTTTGGGCCCTATTGAATAATGAATGTTTTGAATTTTCTCCAAAAGTAAAGTAGTTGCAAACTCATCCTTTTAGAAACTTGTTTGGGCTGTTGAGAGGAGTAAAAAACCATCAAAAATTTCAATCCTGCATGATTCTACCAAGAAATGTGATTCTTCATTCAAAACGCTGGTTTTTGCTATTGGGCTCTATTGAATAATGAATGTTTTGAATTTTCTCCAAAAGTAAAGTAGTTGCAAACTCATGCTTTTAGAGACTTGTTTGGGCTCATGAGAGGAGTAGAAAAACATCAAAAATTTCAGTCCTGCATGATTCTACCAAGAAATGTGTGTTCATTCAAACCGCTGGTTTTTGATAGTTTGGGCCCTATTGAATAATGAATGTTTTGAATTTTCTCCAAAAGTAAAGTAGTTGCAAACTCATGCTTTTAGAGACTTGTTTGGGCTCATGAGAGGAGTAGAAAAACATCAAAAATTTCAGTCCTGCATGATTCTACCAAGAAATGTGTGTTCATTGAAACGGCTGGTTTTTGATAGTTTGGGCCCTATTGAATAATGAATGTTTTGAATTTTCTCCAAAAGTAAAGTAGTTGCAAACTCATCCTTTTAGAAACTTGTTTGGGCTGTTGAGAGGAGTAAAAAACCATCAAAAATTTCAATCCTGCATGATTCTACAAAGAAATGTGATTCTTCATTCAAAACGCTGGTTTTTGCTATTGGGCTCTATTGAATAATGAATGTTTTGAATTTTCTCCAAAAGTAAAGTAGTTGCAAACTCATGCTTTTAGAGACTTGTTTGGGCTCATGAGAGGAGTAGAAAAACATCAAAAATTTCAGTCCTGCATGATTCTACCAAGAAATGTGTGTTCATTCAAACCGCTGGTTTTTGATAGTTTGGGCCCTATTGAATAATGAATGTTTTGAATTTTCTCCAAAAGTAAAGTAGTTGCAAACTCATGCTTTTAGAGACTTGTTTGGGCTCATGAGAGGAGTAGAAAAACATCAAAAATTTCAGTCCTGCATGATTCTACCAAGAAATGTGTGTTCATTGAAACCGCTGGTTTTTGATAGTTTGGGCCCTATTGAATAATGAATGTTTTGAATTTTCTCCAAAAGTAAAGTAGTTGCAAACTCATCCTTTTAGAAACTTGTTTGGGCTGTTGAGAGGAGTAAAAAACCATCAAAAATTTCAATCCTGCATGATTTTACCAAGAAATGTGATTCTTCATTCAAAACCTGATTTTTGCTATTGGGCTCTATTGAATAATGAATGTTTTGAATTTTCTCCAAAAGTAAAGTAGTTGCAAACTCATGCTTTTAGAGACTTGTTTGGGCTCATGAGAGGAGTAGAAAAACATCAAAAATTTCAGTCCTGCATGATTCTACCAAGAAATGTGTGTTCATTGAAACCGCTGGTTTTTGATAGTTTGGGCCCTATTGAATAATGAATGTTTTGAATTTTCTCCAAAAGTAAAGTAGTTGCAAACTCATGCTTTTAGAGACTTGTTTGGGCTCATGAGAGGAGTAGAAAAACATCAAAAATTTCAGTCCTGCATGATTCTACCAAGAAATGTGTGTTCATTGAAACGGCTGGTTTTTGATAGTTTGGGCCCTATTGAATAATGAATGTTTTGAATTTTCTCCAAAAGTAAAGTAGTTGCAAACTCATCCTTTTAGAAACTTGTTTGGGCTGTTGAGAGGAGTAAAAAACCATCAAAAATTTCAATCCTGCATGATTCTACAAAGAAATGTGATTCTTCATTCAAAACGCTGGTTTTTGCTATTGGGCTCTATTGAATAATGAATGTTTTGAATTTTCTCCAAAAGTAAAGTAGTTGCAAACTCATGCTTTTAGAGACTTGTTTGGGCTCATGAGAGGAGTAGAAAAACATCAAAAATTTCAGTCCTGCATGATTCTACCAAGAAATGTGTGTTCATTCAAACCGCTGGTTTTTGATAGTTTGGGCCCTATTGAATAATGAATGTTTTGAATTTTCTCCAAAAGTAAAGTAGTTGCAAACTCATGCTTTTAGAGACTTGTTTGGGCTCATGAGAGGAGTAGAAAAACATCAAAAATTTCAGTCCTGCATGATTCTACCAAGAAATGTGTGTTCATTGAAACCGCTGGTTTTTGATAGTTTGGGCCCTATTGAATAATGAATGTTTTGAATTTTCTCCAAAAGTAAAGTAGTTGCAAACTCATCCTTTTAGAAACTTGTTTGGGCTGTTGAGAGGAGTAAAAAACCATAAAAAATTTCAATCCTGCATGATTTTACCAAGAAATGTGATTCTTCATTCAAAACCTGATTTTTGCTATTGGGCTCTATTGAATAATGAATGTTTTGAATTTTCTCCAAAAGTAAAGTAGTTGCACACTCATGTTTTTAGAGACTTGTTTGGGCTCATGAGAGGAGTAGAAAAACATCAAAAATTTCAGTCCTGCATGATTCTACCAAGAAATGTGTGTTCATTGAAACCGCTGGTTTTTGATAGTTTGGGCCCTATTGTATAATGAATGTTTTGAATTTTCTCCAAAAGTAAAGTAGTTGCAAACTCATCCTTTTAGAAACTTGTTTCGGCTGTTGAGAGGAGTAAAAAACCATCAAAAATTTCAATCCTGCATGATTCTACCAAGAAATGTGATTCTTCATTCAAAACGCTGGTTTTTGCTATTGGGCTCTATTGAATAATGAATGTTTTGAATTTTCTCCAAAAGTAAAGTAGTTGCAAACTCATGCTTTTAGAGACTTGTTTGGGCTCATGAGAGGAGTAGAAAAACATCAAAAATTTCAGTCCTGCATGATTCTACCAAGAAATGTGTGTTCATTGAAACCGCTGGTTTTTGATAGTTTGGGCCCTATTGAATAATGAATGTTTTGAATTTTCTCCAAAAGTAAAGTAGTTGCAAACTCATCCTTTTAGAAACTTGTTTGGGCTGTTGAGAGGAGTAAAAAACCATAAAAAATTTCAATCCTGCATGATTTTACCAAGAAATGTGATTCTTCATTCAAAACCTGATTTTTGCTATTGGGCTCTATTGAATAATGAATGTTTTGAATTTTCTCCAAAAGTAAAGTAGTTGCAAACTCATGTTTTTAGAGACTTGTTTGGGCTCATGAGAGGAGTAGAAAAACATCAAAAATTTCGGTCCTGCATGATTCTACCAAGAAATGTGTGTTCATTGAAACCGCTGGTTTTTGATAGTTTGGGCCCTATTGTATAATGAATGTTTTGAATTTTCTCCAAAAGTAAAGTAGTTGCAAACTCATCCTTTTAGAAACTTGTTTGGGCTGTTGAGAGGAGTAAAAAACCATCAAAAATTTCAATCCTGCATGATTCTACCAAGAAATGTGATTCTTCATTCAAAACGCTGGTTTTTGCTATTGGGCTCTATTGAATAATGAATGTTTTGAATTTTCTCCAAAAGTAAAGTAGATGCAAACTCATGCTTTTAGAGACTTGTTTGGGCTCATGAGATGAGTAGAAAAACATCAAAAATTTCAGTCCTGCATGATTCTACCAAGACATGTGTGTTCATTGAAACGGCTGGTTTTTGATAGTTTGGGCCCTATTGAATAATGAATGTTTTGAATTTTCTCCAAAAGTAAAGTAGTTGCAAACTCATCCTTTTAGAAACTTGTTTGGGCTGTTGAGAGGAGTAAAAAACCATCAAAAATTTCAATCCTGCATGATTCTACCAAGAAATGTGATTCTTCATTCAAAACGCTGGTTTTTGCTATTGGGCTCTATTGAATAATGAATGTTTTGAATTTTCTCCAAAAGTAAAGTAGTTGCAAACTCATGCTTTTAGAGACTTGTTTGGGCTCATGAGAGGAGTAGAAAAACATCAAAAATTTCAGTCCTGCATGATTCTACCAAGAAATGTGTGTTCATTCAAACCGCTGGTTTTTGATAGTTTGGGCCCTATTGAATAATGAATGTTTTGAATTTTCTCCAAAAGTAAAGTAGTTGCAAACTCATCCTTTTAGAAACTTGTTTGGGCTGTTGAGAGGAGTAAAAAACCATCAAAAATTTCAATCCTGCATGATTCTACCAAGAAATGTGATTCTTCATTCAAAACGCTGGTTTTTGCTATTGGGCTCTATTGAATAATGAATGTTTTGAATTTTCTCCAAAAGTAAAGTAGTTGCAAACTCATGCTTTTAGAGACTTGTTTGGGCTCATGAGAGGAGTAGAAAAACATCAAAAATTTCAGTCCTGCATGATTCTACCAAGACATGTGTGTTCATTGAAACGGCTGGTTTTTGATAGTTTGGGCCCTATTGAATAATGAATGTTTTGAATTTTCTCCAAAAGTAAAGTAGTTGCAAACTCATCCTTTTAGAAACTTGTTTGGGCTGTTGAGAGGAGTAAAAAACCATCAAAAATTTCAATCCTGCATGATTCTACCAAGAAATGTGATTCTTCATTCAAAACGCTGGTTTTTGCTATTGGGCTCTATTGAATAATGAATGTTTTGAATTTTCTCCAAAAGTAAAGTAGTTGCAAACTCATGCTTTTAGAGACTTGTTTGGGCTCATGAGAGGAGTAGAAAAACATCAAAAATTTCAGTCCTGCATGATTCTACCAAGAAATGTGTGTTCATTCAAACCGCTGGTTTTTGATAGTTTGGGCCCTATTGAATAATGAATGTTTTGAATTTTCTCCAAAAGTAAAGTAGTTGCAAACTCATGCTTTTAGAGACTTGTTTGGGCTCATGAGAGGAGTAGAAAAACATCAAAAATGTCAGTCCTGCATGATTCTACCAAGAAATGTGTGTTCATTGAAACGGCTGGTTTTTGATAGTTTGGGTCCTCTTGAATAATGAATGTTTTGAATTTTCTCCAAAAGTAAAGTAGTTGCAAACTCATCCTTTTAGAAACTTGTTTGGGCTGTTGAGAGGAGTAAAAAACCATCAAAAATTTCAATCCTGCATGATTCTACCAAGAAATGTGATTCTTCATTCAAAACGCTGGTTTTTGCTATTGGGCTCTATTGAATAATGAATGTTTTGAATTTTCTCCAAAAGTAAAGTAGTTGCAAACTCATGCTTTTAGAGACTTGTTTGGGCTCATGAGAGGAGTAGAAAAACATCAAAAATTTCAGTCCTGCATGATTCTACCAAGAAATGTGTGTTCATTCAAACCGCTGGTTTTTGATAGTTTGGGCCCTATTGAATAATGAATGTTTTGAATTTTCTCCAAAAGTAAAGTAGTTGCAAACTCATCCTTTTAGAAACTTGTTTGGGCTGTTGAGAGGAGTAAAAAACCATCAAAAATTTCAATCCTGCATGATTCTACCAAGAAATGTGATTCTTCATTCAAAACGCTGGTTTTTGCTATTGGGCTCTATTGAATAATGAATGTTTTGAATTTTCTCCAAAAGTAAAGTAGTTGCAAACTCATGCTTTTAGAGACTTGTTTGGGCTCATGAGAGGAGTAGAAAAACATCAAAAATTTCAGTCCTGCATGATTCTACCAAGAAATGTGTGTTCATTGAAACCGCTGGTTTTTGATAGTTTGGGCCCTATTGAATAATGAATGTTTTGAATTTTCTCCAAAAGTAAAGTAGTTGCAAACTCATCCTTTTAGAAACTTGTTTGGGCTGTTGAGAGGAGTAAAAAACCATCAAAAATTTCAATCCTGCATGATTCTACCAAGAAATGTGATTCTTCATTCAAAACGCCTTTTTTTGCTATTGGGCTCTATTGAATAATGAATGTTTTGAATTTTCTCCAAAAGTAAAGTAGTTGCAAACTCATGCTTTTAGAGACTTGTTTGGGCTCATGAGAGGAGTAGAAAAACATCAAAAATTTCAGTCCTGCATGATTCTACCAAGAAATGTGTGTTCATTGAAACCGCTGGTTTTTGATAGTTTGGGCCCTATTGAATAATGAATGTTTTGAATTTTCTCCAAAAGTAAAGTAGTTGCAAACTCATCCTTTTAGAAACTTGTTTGGGCTGTTGAGAGGAGTAAAAAACCATCAAAAATTTCAATCCTGCATGATTTTACCAAGAAATGTGATTCTTCATTCAAAACCTGATTTTTGCTATTTTGCTCTATTGAATAGTGAATGTTTTGAATTTTCTCCAAAAGTAAAGTAGTTGCAAACTCATGCTTTTAGAGACTTGTTTGGGCTCATGAGAGGAGTAGAAAAACATCAAAAATTTCAGTCCTGCATGATTCTACCAAGAAATGTGTTCATTCAAACCGCTGGTTTTTGATAGTTTGGGCCCTATTGAATAATGAATGTTTTGAATTTTCTCCAAAAGTAAAGTAGTTGCAAACTCATCCTTTTAGAAACTTGTTTGGGCTGTTGAGAGGAGTAAAAAACCATCAAAAATTTCAATCCTGCATGATTCTACCAAGAAATGTGATTCTTCATTCAAAACGCTGGTTTTTGCTATTGGGCTCTATTGAATAATGAATGTTTTGAATTTTCTCCAAAAGTAAAGTAGTTGCAAACTCATGCTTTTAGAGACTTGTTTGGGCTCATGAGAGGAGTAGAAAAACATCAAAAATTTCAGTCCTGCATGATTCTACCAAGAAATGTGTTCATTCAAACCGCTGGTTTTTGATAGTTTGGGCCCTATTGAATAATGAATGTTTTGAATTTTCTCCAAAAGTAAAGTAGTTGCAAACTCATCCTTTTAGAAACTTGTTTGGGCTGTTGAGAGGAGTAAAAAACCATCAAAAATTTCAATCCTGCATGATTCTACCAAGAAATGTGATTCTTCATTCAAAACGCTGGTTTTTGCTATTGGGCTCTATTGAATAATGAATGTTTTGAATTTTCTCCAAAAGTAAAGTAGTTGCAAACTCATGCTTTTAGAGACTTGTTTGGGCTCATGAGAGGAGTAGAAAAACATCAAAAATTTCAGTCCTGCATGATTCTACCAAGAAATGTGTGTTCATTGAAACCGCTGGTTTTTGATAGTTTGGGCCCTATTGAATAATGAATGTTTTGAATTTTCTCCAAAAGTAAAGTAGTTGCAAACTCATCCTTTTAGAAACTTGTTTGGGCTGTTGAGAGGAGTAAAAAAACATCAAAAATTTCAATCCTGCATGATTCTACCAAGAAATGTGATTCTTCATTCAAAACGCTGGTTTTTGCTATTGGGCTCTATTGAATAATGAATGTTTTGAATTTTCTCCAAAAGTAAAGTAGTTGCAAACTCATGCTTTTAGAGACTTGTTTGGGCTCATGAGATGAGTAGAAAAACATCAAAAATTTCAGTCCTGCATGATTCTACCAAGACATGTGTGTTCATTGAAACGGCTGGTTTTTGATAGTTTGGGCCCTATTGAATAATGAATGTTTTGAATTTTCTCCAAAAGTAAAGTAGTTGCAAACTCATCCTTTTAGAAACTTGTTTGGGCTGTTGAGAGGAGTAAAAAACCATCAAAAATTTCAATCCTGCATGATTCTACCAAGAAATGTGATTCTTCATTCAAAACGCTGGTTTTTGCTATTGGGCTCTATTGAATAATGAATGTTTTGAATTTTCTCCAAAAGTAAAGTAGTTGCAAACTCATGCTTTTAGAGACTTGTTTGGGCTCATGAGAGGAGTAGAAAAACATCAAAAATTTCAGTCCTGCATGATTCTACCAAGAAATGTGTGTTCATTGAAACCGCTGGTTTTTGATAGTTTGGGCCCTATTGAATAATGAATGTTTTGAATTTTCTTCAAAAGTAAAGTAGTTGCAAACTCATCCTTTTAGAAACTTGTTTGGGCTGTTGAGAGGAGTAAAAATCCATCAAAAATTTCAATCCTGCATGATTCTACCAAGAAATGTGATTCTTCATTCAAAACGCTGGTTTTTGCTATTGGGCTCTATTGATGGTTTTTTACTCCTCTCAACAGCCCAAACAAGTTTCTAAAAGGATGAGTTTGCAACTGCTTTACTTTTGGAGAAAATTCAAAACATTCATTATTCATTAGGGCCCAAACTATCAAAAACCAGCGGTTTGAATGAACACACATTTCTTGGTAGAATCATGCAGGACTGAAATTTTTGATGTTTTTCTACTCCTCTCATGAGCCCAAACAAGTCTCTAAAAGCATGAGTTTGCAACTACTTTACTTTTGGAGAAAATTCAAAACATTCATTATTCAATAGAGCCCAATAGCAAAAACCAGCGTTTTGAATGAAGAATCACATTTCTTGGTAGAATCATGCAGGATTGAAATTTTTGATGGTTTTTTACTCCTCTCAACAGCCCAAACAAGTTTCTAAAAGGATGAGTTTGCAACTACTTTACTTTTGGAGAAAATTCAAAACATTCATTATTCAATAGGGCCCAAACTATCAAAAACCAGCGGTTTGAATGAACACATTTCTTGGTAGAATCATGCAGGACTGAAATTTTTGATGTTTTTCTACTCCTCTCATGAGCCCAAACAAGTCTCTAAAAGCATGAGTTTGCAACTACTTTACTTTTGGAGAAAATTCAAAACATTCACTATTCAATAGAGCCCAATAGCAAAAATCAGGTTTTGAATGAAGAATCACATTTCTTGGTAAAATCATGCAGGATTGAATTTTTTGATGGTTTTTTACTCCTCTCAACAGCCCAAACAAGTTTCTAAAAGGATGAGTTTGCAGCTACTTTACTTTTGGAGAAAATTCAAAACATTCATTATTCATTATTCAATAGGGCCCAAACTATCAAAAACCAGCGGTTTCAATGAACACACATTTCTTGGTAGAATCATGCAGGACTGAAATTTTTGATGTTTTTCTACTCCTCTCATGAGCCCAAACAAGTCTCTAAAAGCATGAGTTTGCAACTACTTTACTTTTGGAGAAAATTCAAAACATTCACTATTCAATAGAGCCCAATAGCAAAAATCAGGTTTTGAATGAAGAATCACATTTCTTGGTAAAATCATGCAGGATTGAAATTTTTTATGGTTTTTTACTCCTCTCAACAGCCCAAACAAGTTTCTAAAAGGATGAGTTTGCAACTACTTTAAATTTGGAGAAAATTCAAAACATTCATTATTCATTAGGGCCCAAACTATCAAAAACCAACGGTTTGAATGAACACACATTTCTTGGTAGAATCATGCAGGACTGAAATTTTTGATGTTTTTCTACTCCTCTCATGAGCCCAAAAAGTCTCTAAAAGCATGAGTTTGCAACTACTTTACTTTTGGAGAAAATTCAAAACATTCATTATTCAATAGAGCCCAATAGCAAAAACCAGCGTTTTGAATGAAGAATCACATTTCTTGGTAGAATCATGCAGGACTGAAATTTTTGATGGTTTTTTACTCCTCTCAACAGCCCAAACAAGTTTCTAAAAGGATGAGTTTGCAACTACTTTACTTTTGGAGAAAATTCAAAACATTCATTATTCAATAGGGCCCAAACTATCAAAAACCAGCCGTTTCAATGAACACACATGTCTTGGTAGAATCATGCAGGACTGAAATTTTTGATGTTTTTCTACTCATCTCATGAGCCCAAACAAGTCTCTAGAAGCATGAGTTTGCAACTACTTTACTTTTGGAGAAAATTCAAAACATTCATTATTCAATAGAGCCCAATAGCAAAAACCAGCGTTTTGAATGAAGAATCACATTTCTTGGTAGAATCATGCAGGATTGAAATTTTTGATGGTTTTTTACTCCTCTCAACAGCCCAAAAAAGTTTCTAAAAGGATGAGTTTGCAACTACTTTACTTTTGGAGAAAATTCAAAACATTCATTATTCAATAGGGCCCAAACTATCAAAAACCAGCGGTTTCAATGAACACACATTTCTTGGTAGAATCATGCAGGACTGAAATTTTTGATGTTTTTCTACTCCTCTCATGAGCCCAAACAAGTCTCTAAAAGCATGAGTTTGCAACTACTTTACTTTTGGAGAAAATTCAAAACATTCATTATTCAATAGAGCCCAATAGCAAAAACCAGCGTTTTGAATGAAGAATCACATTTCTTGGTAGAATCATGCAGGATTGAAATTTTTGATGGTTTTTTACTCCTCTCAACAGCCCAAACAAGTTTCTAAAAGGATGAGTTTGCAACTACTTTACTTTTGGAGAAAATTCAAAACATTCATTATTCAATAGGGCCCAAACTATCAAAAACCAGCGGTTTGAATGAACACATTTCTTGGTAGAATCATGCAGGACTGAAATTTTTGATGTTTTTCTACTCCTCTCATGAGCCCAAACAAGTCTCTAAAAGCATGAGTTTGCAACTACTTTACTTTTGGAGAAAATTCAAAACATTCACTATTCAATAGAGCCCAATATCAAAAATCAGGTTTTGAATGAAGAATCACATTTCTTGGTAAAATCATGCAGGATTGAAATTTTTGATGGTTTTTTACTCCTCTCAACAGCCCAAACAAGTTTCTAAAAGGATGAGTTTGCAACTACTTTACTTTTGGAGAAAATTCAAAACATTCATTATTCATTATTCAATAGGGCCCAAACTATCAAAAACCAGCGGTTTCAATGAACACACATTTCTTGGTAGAATCATGCAGGACTGAAATTTTTGATGTTTTTCTACTCCTCTCATGAGCCCAAACAAGTCTCTAAAAGGATGAGTTTGCAACTACTTTACTTTTGGAGAAAATTCAAAACATTCATTATTTAATAGAGCCCAATAGCAAAAACCAGCGTTTTGAATGAAGAATCACATTTCTTGGTAGAATCATGCAGGATTGAAATTTTTGATGGTTTTTTACTCCTCTCAACAGCCCAAACAAGTTTCTAAAAGGATGAGTTTGCAACTACTTTACTTTTGGAGAAAATTCAAAACATTCATTATTCAATAGGGCCCAAACTATCAAAAACCAGCGGTTTCAATGAACACACATTTCTTGGTAGAATCATGCAGGACTGAAATTTTTGATGTTTTTCTACTCCTCTCATGAGCCCAAACAAGTCTCTAAAAGCATGAGTTTGCAACTACTTTACTTTTGGAGAAAATTCAAAACATTCATTATTCAATAGAGCCCAATAGCAAAAACCAGCGTTTTGAATGAAGAATCACATTTCTTGGTAGAATCATGCAGGATTGAAATTTTTGATGGTTTTTTACTCCTCTCAACAGCCCAAACAAGTTTCTAAAAGGATGAGTTTGCAACTACTTTACTTTTGGAGAAAATTCAAAACATTCATTATTCAATAGGGCCCAAACTATCAAAAACCAGCGGTTTCAATGAACACACATTTCTTGGTAGAATCATGCAGGACTGAAATTTTTGATGTTTTTCTACTCCTCTCATGAGCCCAAACAAGTCTCTAAAAGCATGAGTTTGCAACTACTTTACTTTTGGAGAAAATTCAAAACATTCATTATTCAATAGAGCCCAATAGCAAAAACCAGCGTTTTGAATGAAGAATCACATTTCTTGGTAGAATCATGCAGGATTGAAATTTTTGATGGTTTTTTACTCCTCTCAACAGCCCAAACAAGTTTCTAAAAGGATGAGTTTGCAACTACTTTACTTTTGGAGAAAATTCAAAACATTCATTATTCAATAGGGCCCAAACTATCAAAAACCAGCGGTTTGAATGAACACACATTTCTTGGTAGAATCATGCAGGACTGAAATTTTTGATGTTTTTCTACTCCTCTCATGAGCCCAAACAAGTCTCTAAAAGCATGAGTTTGCAACTACTTTACTTTTGGAGAAAATTCAAAACATTCATTATTCAATAGAGCCCAATAGCAAAAACCAGCGTTTTGAATGAAGAATCACATTTCTTGGTAGAATCATGCAGGATTGAAATTTTTGATGGTTTTTTACTCCTCTCAACAGCCCAAACAAGTTTCTAAAAGGATGAGTTTGCAACTACTTTACTTTTGGAGAAAATTCAAAACATTCATTATTCAATAGGGCCCAAACTATCAAAAACCAGCGGTTTGAATGAACACATTTCTTGGTAGAATCATGCAGGACTGAAATTTTTGATGTTTTTCTACTCCTCTCATGAGCCCAAACAAGTCTCTAAAAGCATGAGTTTGCAACTACTTTACTTTTGGAGAAAATTCAAAACATTCACTATTCAATAGAGCCCAATATCAAAAATCAGGTTTTGAATGAAGAATCACATTTCTTGGTAAAATCATGCAGTATTGAATTTTTTGATGGTTTTTTACTCCTCTCAACAGCCCAAACAAGTTTCTAAAAGGATGAGTTTGCAACTACTTTACTTTTGGAGAAAATTCAAAACATTCATTATTCAATAGGGCCCAAACTATCAAAAACCAGCGGTTTCAATGAACACACATTTCTTGGTAGAATCATGCAGGACTGAAATTTTTGATGTTTTTCTACTCCTCTCATGAGCCCAAACAAGTCTCTAAAAGCATGAGTTTGCAACTACTTTACTTTTGGAGAAAATTCAAAACATTCACTATTCAATAGAGCCCAATAGCAAAAATCAGGTTTTGAATGAAGAATCACATTTCTTGGTAAAATCATGCAGGATTGAATTTTTTGATGGTTTTTTACTCCTCTCAACAGCCCAAACAAGTTTCTAAAAGGATGAGTTTGCAACTACTTTACTTTTGGAGAAAATTCAAAACATTCATTATTCATTATTCAATAGGGCCCAAACTATCAAAAACCAGCGGTTTCAATGAACACACATTTCTTGGTAGAATCATGCAGGACTGAAATTTTTGATGTTTTTCTACTTCTCTCATGAGCCCAAACAAGTCTCTAAAAGCATGAGTTTGCAACTACTTTACTTTTGGAGAAAATTCAAAACATTCACTATTCAATAGAGCCCAATAGCAAAAATCAGGTTTTGAATGAAGAATCACATTTCTTGGTAAAATCATGCAGGATTGAAATTTTTTATGGTTTTTTACTCCTCTCAACAGCCCAAACAAGTTTCTAAAAGGATGAGTTTGCAACTACTTTACTTTTGGAGAAAATTCAAAACATTCATTATTCATTAGGGCCCAAACTATCAAAAACCAACGGTTTGAATGAACACACATTTCTTGGTAGAATCATGCAGGACTGAAATTTTTGATGTTTTTCTACTCCTCTCATGAGCCCAAAAAAGTCTCTAAAAGCATGAGTTTGCAACTACTTTACTTTTGGAGAAAATTCAAAACATTCATTATTCAATAGAGCCCAATAGCAAAAACCAGCGTTTTGAATGAAGAATCACATTTCTTGGTAGAATCATGCAGGATTGAAATTTTTGATGGTTTTTTACTCCTCTCAACAGCCCAAACAAGTTTCTAAAAGGATGAGTTTGCAACTACTTTACTTTTGGAGAAAATTCAAAACATTCATTATTCAATAGGGCCCAAACTATCAAAAACCAGCCGTTTCAATGAACACACATGTCTTGGTAGAATCATGCAGGACTGAAATTTTTGATGTTTTTCTACTCCTCTCATGAGCCCAAACAAGTCTCTAAAAGCATGAGTTTGCAACTACTTTACTTTTGGAGAAAATTCAAAACATTCATTATTCAATAGAGCCCAATAGCAAAAACCAGCGTTTTGAATGAAGAATCACATTTCTTGGTAGAATCATGCAGGATTGAAATTTTTGATGGTTTTTTACTCCTCTCAACAGCCCAAACAAGTTTCTAAAAGGATGAGTTTGCAACTACTTTACTTTTGGAGAAAATTCAAAACATTCATTATTCAATAGGGCCCAAACTATCAAAAACCAGCGGTTTGAATGAACACATTTCTTGGTAGAATCATGCAGGACTGAAATTTTTGATGTTTTTCTACTCCTCTCATGAGCCCAAACAAGTCTCTAAAAGCATGAGTTTGCAACTACTTTACTTTTGGAGAAAATTCAAAACATTCACTATTCAATAGAGCCCAATATCAAAAATCAGGTTTTGAATGAAGAATCACATTTCTTGGTAAAATCATGCAGGATTGAATTTTTTGATGGTTTTTTACTCCTCTCAACAGCCCAAACAAGTTTCTAAAAGGATGAGTTTGCAACTACTTTACTTTTGGAGAAAATTCAAAACATTCATTATTCATTATTCAATAGGGCCCAAACTATCAAAAACCAGCGGTTTCAATGAACACACATTTCTTGGTAGAATCATGCAGGACTGAAATTTTTGATGTTTTTCTACTCCTCTCATGAGCCCAAACAAGTCTCTAAAAGCATGAGTTTGCAACTACTTTACTTTTGGAGAAAATTCAAAACATTCATTATTTAATAGAGCCCAATAGCAAAAACCAGCGTTTTGAATGAAGAATCACATTTCTTGGTAGAATCATGCAGGATTGAAATTTTTGATGGTTTTTTACTCCTCTCAACAGCCCAAACAAGTTTCTAAAAGGATGAGTTTGCAACTACTTTACTTTTGGAGAAAATTCAAAACATTCATTATTCAATAGGGCCCAAACTATCAAAAACCAGCGGTTTCAATGAACACACATTTCTTGGTAGAATCATGCAGGACTGAAATTTTTGATGTTTTTCTACTCCTCTCATGAGCCCAAACAAGTCTCTAAAAGCATGAGTTTGCAACTACTTTACTTTTGGAGAAAATTCAAAACATTCATTATTCAATAGAGCCCAATAGCAAAAACCAGCGTTTTGAATGAAGAATCACATTTCTTGGTAGAATCATGCAGGATTGAAATTTTTGATGGTTTTTTACTCCTCTCAACAGCCCAAACAAGTTTCTAAAAGGATGAGTTTGCAACTACTTTACTTTTGGAGAAAATTCAAAACATTCATTATTCAATAGGGCCCAAACTATCAAAAACCAGTGGTTTCAATGAACACACATTTCTTGGTAGAATCATGCAGGACTGAAATTTTTGATGTTTTTCTACTCCTCTCATGAGCCCAAACAAGTCTCTAAAAGCATGAGTTTGCAACTACTTTACTTTTGGAGAAAATTCAAAACATTCATTATTCAATAGAGCCCAATAGCAAAAACCAGCGTTTTGAATGAAGAATCACATTTCTTGGTAGAATCATGCAGGATTGAAATTTTTGATGGTTTTTTACTCCTCTCAACAGCCCAAACAAGTTTCTAAAAGGATGAGTTTGCAACTACTTTACTTTTGGAGAAAATTCAAAACATTCATTATTCAATAGGGCCCAAACTATCAAAAACCAGCGGTTTCAATGAACACACATTTCTTGGTAGAATCATGCAGGACTGAAATTTTTGATGTTTATCTACTCCTCTCATGAGCCCAAACAAGTCTCTAAAAGCATGAGTTTGCAACTACTTTACTTTTGGAGAAAATTCAAAACATTCATTATTCAATAGAGCCCAATAGCAAAAACCAGCGTTTTGAATGAAGAATCACATTTCTTGGTAGAATCATGCAGGATTGAAATTTTTGATGGTTTTTTACTCCTCTCAACAGCCCAAACAAGTTTCTAAAAGGATGAGTTTGCAACTACTTTACTTTTGGAGAAAATTCAAAACATTCATTATTCAATAGGGCCCAAACTATCAAAAACCAGCGGTTTGAATGAACACATTTCTTGGTAGAATCATGCAGGACTGAAATTTTTGCTGTTTTTCTACTCCTCTCATGAGCCCAAACAAGTCTCTAAAAGCATGAGTTTGCAACTACTTTACTTTTGGAGAAAATTCAAAACATTCACTATTCAATAGAGCCCAATATCAAAAATCAGGTTTTGAATGAAGAATCACATTTCTTGGTAAAATCATGCAGGATTGAATTTTTTGATGGTTTTTTACTCCTCTCAACAGCCCAAACAAGTTTCTAAAAGGATGAGTTTGCAACTACTTTACTTTTGGAGAAAATTCAAAACATTCATTATTCAATAGGGCCCAAACTATCAAAAACCAGCGGTTTCAATGAACACACATTTCTTGGTAGAATCATGCAGGACTGAAATTTTTGATGTTTTTCTACTCCTCTCATGAGCCCAAACAAGTCTCTAAAAGCATGAGTTTGCAACTACTTTACTTTTGGAGAAAATTCAAAACATTCATTATTCAATAGAGCCCAATAGCAAAAACCAGCGTTTTGAATGAAGAATCACATTTCTTGGTAGAATCATGCAGGATTGAAATTTTTGATGGTTTTTTACTCCTCTCAACAGCCCAAACAAGTTTCTAAAAGGATGAGTTTGCAACTACTTTACTTTTGGAGAAAATTCAAAACATTCATTATTCAATAGGGCCCAAACTATCAAAAACCAGCGGTTTGAATGAACACATTTCTTGGTAGAATCATGCAGGACTGAAATTTTTGATGTTTTTCTACTCCTCTCATGAGCCCAAACAAGTCTCTAAAAGCATGAGTTTGCAACTACTTTACTTTTGGAGAAAATTCAAAACATTCACTATTCAATAGAGCCCAATATCAAAAATCAGGTTTTGAATGAAGAATCACATTTCTTGGTAAAATCATGCAGGATTGAATTTTTTGATGGTTTTTTACTCCTCTCAACAGCCCAAACAAGTTTCTAAAAGGATGAGTTTGCAACTACTTTACTTTTGGAGAAAATTCAAAACATTCATTATTCATTATTCAATAGGGCCCAAACTATCAAAAACCAGCGGTTTCAATGAACACACATTTCTTGGTAGAATCATGCAGGACTGAAATTTTTGATGTTTTTCTACTCCTCTCATGAGCCCAAACAAGTCTCTAAAAGCATGAGTTTGCAACTACTTTACTTTTGGAGAAAATTCAAAACATTCATTATTTAATAGAGCCCAATAGCAAAAACCAGCGTTTTGAATGAAGAATCACATTTCTTGGTAGAATCATGCAGGATTGAAATTTTTGATGGTTTTTTACTCCTCTCAACAGCCCAAACAAGTTTCTAAAAGGATGAGTTTGCAACTACTTTACTTTTGGAGAAAATTCAAAACATTCATTATTCAATAGGGCCCAAACTATCAAAAACCAACGGTTTCAATGAACACACATTTCTTGGTAGAATCATGCAGGACTGAAATTTTTGATGTTTTTCTACTCCTCTCATGAGCCCAAACAAGTCTCTAAAAGCATGAGTTTGCAACTACTTTACTTTTGGAGAAAATTCAAAACATTCATTATTCAATAGAGCCCAATAGCAAAAACCAGCGTTTTGAATGAAGAATCACATTTCTTGGTAGAATCATGCAGGATTGAAATTTTTGATGGTTTTTTACTCCTCTCAACAGCCCAAACAAGTTTCTAAAAGGATGAGTTTGCAACTACTTTACTTTTGGAGAAAATTCAAAACATTCATTATTCAATAGGGCCCAAACTATCAAAAACCAGCGGTTTCAATGAACACACATTTCTTGGTAGAATCATGCAGGACTGAAATTTTTGATGTTTTTCTACTCCTCTCATGAGCCCAAACAAGTCTCTAAAAGCATGAGTTTGCAACTACTTTACTTTTGGAGAAAATTCAAAACATTCATTATTCAATAGAGCCCAATAGCAAAAACCAGCGTTTTGAATGAAGAATCACATTTCTTGGTAGAATCATGCAGGATTGAAATTTTTGATGGTTTTTTACTCCTCTCAACAGCCCAAACAAGTTTCTAAAAGGATGAGTTTGCAACTACTTTACTTTTGGAGAAAATTCAAAACATTCATTATTCAATAGGGCCCAAACTATCAAAAACCAGCGGTTTGAATGAACACATTTCTTGGTAGAATCATGCAGGACTGAAATTTTTGCTGTTTTTCTACTCCTCTCATGAGCCCAAACAAGTCTCTAAAAGCATGAGTTTGCAACTACTTTACTTTTGGAGAAAATTCAAAACATTCACTATTCAATAGAGCCCAATATCAAAAATCAGGTTTTGAATGAAGAATCACATTTCTTGGTAAAATCATGCAGGATTGAATTTTTTGATGGTTTTTTACTCCTCTCAACAGCCCAAACAAGTTTCTAAAAGGATGAGTTTGCAACTACTTTACTTTTGGAGAAAATTCAAAACATTCATTATTCAATAGGGCCCAAACTATCAAAAACCAGCGGTTTCAATGAACACACATTTCTTGGTAGAATCATGCAGGACTGAAATTTTTGATGTTTTTCTACTCCTCTCATGAGCCCAAACAAGTCTCTAAAAGCATGAGTTTGCAACTACTTTACTTTTGGAGAAAATTCAAAACATTCATTATTCAATAGAGCCCAATAGCAAAAACCAGCGTTTTGAATGAAGAATCACATTTCTTGGTAGAATCATGCAGGATTGAAATTTTTGATGGTTTTTTACTCCTCTCAACAGCCCAAACAAGTTTCTAAAAGGATGAGTTTGCAACTACTTTACTTTTGGAGAAAATTCAAAACATTCATTATTCAATAGGGCCCAAACTATCAAAAACCAGCGGTTTGAATGAACACATTTCTTGGTAGAATCATGCAGGACTGAAATTTTTGATGTTTTTCTACTCCTCTCATGAGCCCAAACAAGTCTCTAAAAGCATGAGTTTGCAACTACTTTACTTTTGGAGAAAATTCAAAACATTCACTATTCAATAGAGCCCAATATCAAAAATCAGGTTTTGAATGAAGAATCACATTTCTTGGTAAAATCATGCAGGATTGAATTTTTTGATGGTTTTTTACTCCTCTCAACAGCCCAAACAAGTTTCTAAAAGGATGAGTTTGCAACTACTTTACTTTTGGAGAAAATTCAAAACATTCATTATTCATTATTCAATAGGGCCCAAACTATCAAAAACCAGCGGTTTCAATGAACACACATTTCTTGGTAGAATCATGCAGGACTGAAATTTTTGATGTTTTTCTACTCCTCTCATGAGCCCAAACAAGTCTCTAAAAGCATGAGTTTGCAACTACTTTACTTTTGGAGAAAATTCAAAACATTCATTATTTAATAGAGCCCAAAAGCAAAAACCAGCGTTTTGAATGAAGAATCACATTTCTTGGTAGAATCATGCAGGATTGAAATTTTTGATGGTTTTTTACTCCTCTCAACAGCCCAAACAAGTTTCTAAAAGGATGAGTTTGCAACTACTTTACTTTTGGAGAAAATTCAAAACATTCATTATTCAATAGGGCCCAAACTATCAAAAACCAGCGGTTTCAATGAACACACATTTCTTGGTAGAATCATGCAGGACTGAAATTTTTGATGTTTTTCTACTCCTCTCATGAGCCCAAACAAGTCTCTAAAAGCATGAGTTTGCAACTACTTTACTTTTGGAGAAAATTCAAAACATTCATTATTCAATAGAGCCCAATAGCAAAAACCAGCGTTTTGAATGAAGAATCACATTTCTTGGTAGAATCATGCAGGATTGAAATTTTTGATGGTTTTTTACTCCTCTCAACAGCCCAAACAAGTTTCTAAAAGGATGAGTTTGCAACTACTTTACCTTTGGAGAAAATTCAAAACATTCATTATTCAATAGGGCCCAAACTATCAAAAACCAGCGGTTTCAATGAACACACATTTCTTGGTAGAATCATGCAGGACTGAAATTTTTGATGTTTTTCTACTCCTCTCATGAGCCCAAACAAGTCTCTAAAAGCATGAGTTTGCAACTACTTTACTTTTGGAGAAAATTCAAAACATTCATTATTCAATAGAGCCCAATAGCAAAAACCAGCGTTTTGAATGAAGAATCACATTTCTTGGTAGAATCATGCAGGATTGAAATTTTTGATGGTTTTTTACTCCTCTCAACAGCCCAAACAAGTTTCTAAAAGGATGAGTTTGCAACTACTTTACTTTTGGAGAAAATTCAAAACATTCATTATTCAATAGGGCCCAAACTATCAAAAACCAGCGGTTTCAATGAACACACATTTCTTGGTAGAATCATGCAGGACTGAAATTTTTGATGTTTTTCTACTCCTCTCATGAGCCCAAACAAGTCTCTAAAAGCATGAGTTTGCAACTACTTTACTTTTGGAGAAAATTCAAAACATTCATTATTCAATAGAGCCCAATAGCAAAAACCAGCGTTTTGAATGAAGAATCACATTTCTTGGTAGAATCATGCAGGATTGAAATTTTTGATGGTTTTTTACTCCTCTCAACAGCCCAAACAAGTTTCTAAAAGGATGAGTTTGCAACTACTTTACTTTTGGAGAAAATTCAAAACATTCATTATTCAATAGGGCCCAAACTATCAAAAACCAGCGGTTTCAATGAACACACATTTCTTGGTAGAATCATGCAGGACTGAAATTTTTGATGTTTTTCTACTCCTCTCATGAGCCCAAACAAGTCTCTAAAAGCATGAGTTTGCAACTACTTTACTTTTGGAGAAAATTCAAAACATTCATTATTCAATAGAGCCCAATAGCAAAAACCAGCGTTTTGAATGAAGAATCACATTTCTTGGTAGAATCATGCAGGATTGAAATTTTTGATGGTTTTTTACTCCTCTCAACAGCCCAAACAAGTTTCTAAAAGGATGAGTTTGCAACTACTTTACTTTTGGAGAAAATTCAAAACATTCATTATTCAATAGGGCCCAAACTATCAAAAACCAGCGGTTTGAATGAACACATTTCTTGGTAGAATCATGCAGGACTGAAATTTTTGATGTTTTTCTACTCCTCTCATGAGCCCAAACAAGTCTCTAAAAGCATGAGTTTGCAACTACTTTACTTTTGGAGAAAATTCAAAACATTCACTATTCAATAGAGCCCAATATCAAAAATCAGGTTTTGAATGAAGAATCACATTTCTTGGTAAAATCATGCAGGATTGAATTTTTTGATGGTTTTTTACTCCTCTCAACAGCCCAAACAAGTTTCTAAAAGGATGAGTTTGCAACTACTTTACTTTTGGAGAAAATTCAAAACATTCATTATTCATTATTCAATAGGGCCCAAACTATCAAAAACCAGCGGTTTGAATGAACACACATTTCTTGGTAGAATCATGCAGGACTGAAATTTTTGATGTTTTTCTACTCCTCTCATGAGCCCAAACAAGTCTCTAAAAGCATGAGTTTGCAACTACTTTACTTTTGGAGAAAATTCAAGGGGGCGTGGTCTGGAGCTCAATGCAGCAGGCTGTGTGAGCTCTGAGCTCTGAGGAAGCCTTCCTTATTAAGCGACATACAAAGCGAACAAGAAGAATTTGGACAAAAAGATTTATTGGACTAGAGAGCCTTATTCTCCAGGATCATTTTGAGACCTCTCTGGAGTTCTTGTGATGAATATTCCCCGAGATATGACCTTCTAATGCCTGAGGAGCGGTGAATCAGCAAGTTTTTCCCGCGCCTGCTTCTCTCTGCAGCGGTGGGCCCGAGAGGGGAAGAGGTGAGACGTTGCTAGAAAAACTGAAAGAGGCCGACAGAGGAGACTCCAGGGCCCGTTGTGACAAGCGGCGGGTCTCGGGGGTCTGGCTGAGGCAGCGTTACACAGCGACGCCGGCAAGTATAGCGACGTCTGAAGAAAGTAGCAGGAGGAGTGAACCGGCCAGGATTTTCCCGCGCTTTTTCCCACACTTGTAGACCGGGCGTCCTCTCTGATACCTGAGACTTCAACGACCCTTTGTGGAACCTCTCAGCTTGAAATTTACATTATTGAACACCCTGGACCGGGAGCTGACGTGGCCTGTTTGCTGTGAGTGATCCCCCGGTGTTAAACCTCATACCGCCGCTGTTTTTGGGGTACTGCTCACTCCTGGAGCTTTGGATACATCGGGAGCCTGTTTCCCTGGAACCGGGGGACCTCTCCGAACAGAACGAGACCAGGCACGCCGGGATTGAGGCAAGATTCGGCTTTTCCTAACTAAAAATCATTGGCGGTAGAAGAAAGCTGCAGGGGTAAGGATTTGAGTGACAGCCGCGGCCGCGCGCTCGGACCCGCCGAGCTTTTTGTGATATTGTGAGCTTCTGGAGGTCCGGTTCTGTGGAAATTTTGTTCCCTGGAGTCAGGGAGATCCCTCTAAGAAGATTGAGCACTGCCATATTGAAATCCAAAGAGAACTCGGGCTTTGCTGAAGCAAGGCTCTGGGCGGTGCAGGGGAAGGCAGGAGCCGGATACCTGTAATAGCGGCTGCCGCAGCCTTACACCCGCCGCGGTTTTGGTGGAATAACTTGATCTTGGAACCTCGGATTGGAGTGTTTTTTTTTTCCCAGAGTCGGGGTCCACCTTCTGAGCAGGGAGACACCAGGCACACTACGACCAACGGCGGCGTTGATTTTCAGAAACCGACGCTTGATTGACTGGGGCTGTTATTTTAATTGGTAAGCTTCTATATATTCTTGTCGATTTGTCCCTGCTCATCCTGCCTGCTGGAGAATATTTGGGGATTCACCCTGAAGAACAAGAGGGATCTTGGATTTCATTGAGTTTGATTTTCCCGCTATTGTTATTGTTTTAATATAAATAGCGCACTAAATCGCATCTATAGTGATTCTGTGAGTTTCTGATGTAACGGCTACTTAAAGTTGTCACTCTAAATATAGGAAGCTGCTTATTATTATTTTCATACAGTTAATTACTCATTTTCATACAGCAACTGTCATATAATAATCTGCTTAGACTTTTATAGGATATTCTGGTTTTTGGTTTTATATATCTGATATAAACAGCTATCATAATACTCCCTTAAAGAGCTTGGGTTTAAGATACATACTTGATCTCCTATCTACAGATACACATATTCGTGATTTATCTCTCTCTTTGAGCGTGTTGGTGGAATAGAAATATCTCTGCTGTTCCTTAAGGATAGTGAAAGCTTTATAAATATAAAAAAAAAAAAAAAAATGAGTCAGAAAAACAATAAAGCGAAACAGCAGAAAGATAAGTCCACGCGCAAACAAGATATGACTAATCTAGATGAAGCTATATGCATTAGCCCTCCTCCCTCCCCCAAAAAACCTACTAAATTCGAAATCGGACAAAAGGGTGACTCCCATACTTTAATGATACAAGAGTTGGATAACATCCAATCAATAATGGATACCTCTGTTAATAGAAAATCTAAAAGAGATGAGTCTAAAGGGGAGGGTAGGTCTGTGTTGTCAGACGAGGAAGAATACTACGAAGCCTCTCCATCTCACAGTCCAGAAAAAAGTAGACCCAGAAAAGACTATAGTTCTGTAGAGGAGGAGGAGGAGGCTAGTAGCAGTGGACATGAGGGTCTGGAAAACTTCCAGGCTTCTGAAAGAGGGGTCTCTGAAAAATATATTAAAGACTTAATTCTAGCATTAAATAAAAGCTTTGAGTCCTCTCTGAATAAACATGTAAACCGTCTACAATCCAATCTTGACACAGTTAACACTAGGATTGACAATAATGAAAAGACATTAGAAGCTCTAGGGAAAACCTCAGATTCCATTCAAAAACAACAAACTAATGCCCAAAAAGAGATCCTTTTTTTACGAAATAAAGTAGCCGACCTAGAAGACCGCAGTAGGAGGAACAACATTAAATTGAGAGGGATCTCGGAAAAAATTAACCAGCACAATTTACAAAAATATGTTAAAGAGATTTTAATCAAAATTCTGCCATCCGTCCCTGAGGTAGAACTAATGATAGATAGAATCCACAGACTCCCGAGGCCTGCATCTATCTCGGCTGAGCTCCCTAGAGACACTATCTTAAGATTCCATTTTTACTCCACCAAAGAAAAATTCTTAAACTATTTTAGGACCAATAAACACCTTCCCCACCCCTATGATCACATCAAATCATATGCAGACCTTTCAAAAGAAATTATCCAAACAAGGAAGGGATTTAATGAAGTTACAACAATTCTGAGACAAAAGGGTGTGGTTTATAGGTGGGGGTTCCCTACTAAGCTTTTGATAATTCATGGTGGGAAGGTAGTAGTAATCCTATCTCCACAAGAGGGGAAAAATTTTCTTAAATCCTTGGACAAGAGAGATGAGGCTCCAGGGTGAAAAATGCAAATTTTAATTGCTATATCACTTACATTATTTGTATGCAGGAGGCTTCCTGCGGAGTTTCACGAGCTTTTCCCCATTTTAGGAAGTTTACCTAAGATTGTGGTAATCTCTTCCTGTTTATTGTTCTGTTTATATTTCCGTTTTTGTTTTTTGTTTTTTTTGTATTCTTTAGTATATGGTTAAGATATTATCACTCAATGTGAGGGGATTGAATAGTCCCGCTAAGAGGTATCTCACGTGGAGGGAGATCAGGGGCAACAGAGCAGATATAATTTGCCTCCAAGAGGTGAAATTGGCTAGGGATGGACACCCCAAGATAGAGAATAAAAATTTCCCATATATATACAAATCTCTTAATGAAAAGAAACGAGCAGGAGTCCTCATACTAATTAAAGACACTATTTCATTCGAAATCATTAACGAATACTCTGACAGCGAGGGCAGATATTTGATTCTTACTTGTCTGATAGACAATCAACTAATGACACTTGTGAATGTTTATGCTCCATGTAACGGTCAAATGCGTTTCTTCAATGGTCTCGATAGAAAAATCCAGGAAGTAAAAAAAGGTGTTATTGTTTTGGTGGGTGATTTCAACATTGTTCCTGATGGAGCAATGGATTCCACCTCTCTCACTCGCTCATCATTTCCTGAATTAAAAAATTGGCTTTGCAACCATGAATACCTAGATGTATTCAAATGTTTAAATACATCCTCTAAGGAATATACCCATTTCTCAGAGGCACACAAGTCTTTCGCTAGGATTGACTTGTTTCTGACAGATACATTCTCAATTTCGAAATTTAAGAAAATTGAAATTCTCCCCAAAACATTTTCTGATCACTCTCCAATTGTTGCAGAAATTTTCCTTGGTAGGTCGGCGGAGTTCAGATCCCAATGGAGATGCGACTCATCCCTGTTGTTCAACCCAAAATTTAAAAAAGAAATTGAAAAAGCCTTAAATAATTAATTCATAGAAAATGATATAAACAACATTTGCCCATTCACCCTTTGGAACGCGCACAAGGCAGTAATTAGGGGGGTTATGACATATCTGGCCTACAACAAAAAAAATCTTTCCAAAGAAAAAATCTGTACCATACAATTAGAGTTACAAAAATTGGAAGCAATATTACAAAATTCATCCTCTCCTCCACCAAATATACACTCGGAGATTCTTAAACTAAGAATAGATCTTAGATCGGAGTTATTCAGTGAATACGAAAAATTCGCAAAACTAATGAAATCCAACTATTATTCTTCATACAACAAACCCACTAGACTTATGGCACAAAAATTCAGATCAATTAGGATCAAATGCAAAATCAATAAAATTAACCATGGGGGCAATAAATTGGAACACCCCAAGAAAATCGTTGAAGCATTTGCTAAATATTATTCGTCTATTTACAATCTTAAACTAGATGAACATACCCAACAACCCGACGAACAAGGCATAAATGATTTTCTTGCCCCTCTGGGGTTACCTAAGATTACCCCCCAACAACTGTCTAAACTTGAGGCCCCTTTCTCTGCGTCTGAAGTCCTGGAAGTAATTAAATCATTTAAAAAAAAGAAAACTCCGGGCCCCGATGGATTCTCGAATGAATATTACCAAGCATTCGCAAATATCATAACCCCACATTTAGTCCGCATATTTGACAAAGCATCCCGGACTGGAGAATTTCCTCAGGAAATGTTACAGGCTAATATAATTTTAATACCCAAACCTAAGGGAGACCCGGAGTCAGTCAAAAATTATAGGCCTATCTCTCTAATAAATACCGATGTCAAACTATATTCAAAAATTATAGCAAATAGACTAAAAAATATCCTCCCAAACATTATTCATAAAGATCAACTCGGGTTTATAGAGGGACGCCAGACTATCGATGGCACTAGGAGAACATTGAACTTGGTAAATTTTATTAAAAGAAAGAAAATCCCCTCTCTCCTCCTGGCTTTAGACGCAGAGAAAGCCTTCGACAGGGTTAATTGGGACTTCCTCAAAGCAACTCTGAATAAATTTGGCTTCAGTGTTAATATAATAAAAACTATAATGGCTTTATACACAAACCCTTCCGCTAATGTTTATGCAAATAACCACACTTCAGATCGCATCATGATAACTAACGGAACTAGACAGGGATGCCCACTCTCCCCCCTGTTATTTGCGCTGATTATGGAACCCTTAGCAGAAGCAATAAGAACCAATGATGAGATCCATGGTATCCAAATTGAAGATCACCAATTTAAAATCGGTCTATTCGCTGATGACATTATACTGAGTCTATCAGATCCACTGAACTCTATTAGGGGTGTATTATCTACTATCGAGAATTTCTCTAAAATCTCATTTTACAAAATCAATGAGAACAAATCTAAAATCTTGGATTTCTTTCTAGACGACCTAACCATCTCACGCATTAAGGAAATTTCCCGGTTTGATTGGGAGAAAGAGGATGTTTCATACTTGGGTATTCGTATATCCAGGAACTTTAGGAAGACAGTTGAGTTGAACATACAAAACATTACAAAAAAGACTCAGATCGAATTGAACAATTTTGCGACTCACGAAATTTCATGGGTGGGAAGGATAACACTATTTAAACTTTTTACCCTTCCAAAGATACTATATATCTTTAGAGCAATACCTTTACTTGTTCCCTTAAAATTTATTAGGAAACTTCAGTCTATTATAAATAAGTTCGTTTGGAATAAGAAAAGGGCGAGAGTGGCTTCCCATATACTATACAGAAGCAAAGTCAATGGAGGCCTAGCCCTTCCAAATTTAATTAATTATTACTATGCCAATTTAATAAAACAATCCTTTTCTTGGGTTAATTCAAATAACGTCCCAGCTTGGGTAGAAATCGAGACATATTTTAATAAAAACAAAACTCTTTTAAGCGCAATTCTAGAGTGTTTGGGGTCATCTACTCCTTTACGTTATGACTCCCCAATAATCTCCGCAACTCTCTCTGCTTGGAAGCAACTGGCTAAGCCGCAGGTTAAGAGAAACAGAAGCCAGAGATACGTTCAATTAAAAAATATTCCTATCAAATTTCTTGGTTTACTAATGGATAAAAAAATCCCGAAAGAATGGATAAAATTTGGTATTAAGGTGATAGGAGATTTGTTCGATGGTAAGAAATTTATAAGCAACGAATCTTTAATATCTCAAAATAATTTTTCTTGCCAGGATTTGGAACTCCTTCCCTCGATTAAGAAAAATATCTCAAAATTTTTGAAAAGAAAATCTTACATTACAGAATCTACAAGTTTGCTACTTTGCAATCCTAATGTTAAGGTCCATTGGAGATCAAGAAATATATATGATTTTTTGAACGGCTCTGATATTGGAGAAAAAACTTCATATATGATTAAATGGGAGAGCGATTTTGATACTCTATTCTCTCTGGAACAATGGGAGCTGGCTCTCAAACAGACATATTCATCCAACATTTGCGCATCTCTACATGAATCCTTTTACAAACTGACATCTAGATGGTACTATACTCCTGTGAAGCTGGCCAGGATGTTCCCAGGTAGATCCCCAGATTGTTGGAGAGATTGCGGATTCACAGGTACACTATTACATGTATTCTGGGAATGTCCTAAAATCAGGCCCATTTGGATAGAAATCTCTAGAACAATTAATATTCTGACTAAACAGAACATCACCCTTACGCCACAGATGGCATTACTGTCCATAGGTTTAGAAGTGATTCATACATCTCATATCCCAACAGTTATCCACCTTTTTCTAATAACTAAAAATGCCATAGCATCCTTATGGAACGAAGAGGCTACTCCCAAAATTAGTGATATTGTAGACAAGATGTCATTACATTGCTCATACGAAAAAAGCCATGCTTTGGCAAATGACTACTTCAGTACATATAGCAAAAGGTGGAATTCTTGGATAAGATTTACCTCTGATCAGAATTTCTCCTAATTGAACTGCTCTTGGTCTCTCCCACTATGTGATTTTTTTTATTTTTATTGCTGATATCTCTCCTCTCTGAATTTATCTGGTAAAAACGCGCTTTACTCTCTTAAAACAGAAAACAATGTAACTCATTACGTTAGTTTATTATAGGATTATCTCTTGGTTCTCTGACAATATATCACACTACTGTTAAGTGTTTATATTATTAGGTGTATTGTTACTCCTACTGATCTACTCAATGTAATACATTACTGTTATTTTGTATATTATCCTGAACCCTACAGTCAATAATATGCTGTAAAAATACTGCTGTTAACTTTATGTAAAATTTTAATAAAGTTATTGAAAATGGAGAAAATTCAAAACATTCATTATTCAATAGAGCCCAATAGCAAAAACCAGCGTTTTGAATGAAGAATCACATTTCTTGGTAGAATCATGCAGGATTGAAATTTTTGATGGTTTTTTACTCCTCTCAACAGCCCAAAGAAGTTTCTAAAAGGATGAGTTTGAAACTACTTTACTTTTGGAGAAAATTCAAAACATTCATTATTCAATAGGGCCCAAACTATCAAAAACCAGCGGTTTCAATGAACACACATTTCTTGGTAGAATCATGCAGGACTGAAATTTTTTATGTTTTTCTACTCCTCTCATGAGCCCAAACAAGTCTCCAAAAGCATGAGTTTGCAACTACTTTACTTTTGGAGAAAATTCAAAACATTCATTATTCAATAGAGCCCAATAGCAAAAACCAGCGTTTTGAATGAAGAATCACATTTCTTGGTAGAATCATGCAGGATTGAAATTTTTGATGGTTTTTTACTCCTCTCAACAGCCCAAACAAGTTTCTAAAAGGATGAGTTTGCAACTACTTTACTTTTGGAGAAAATTCAAAACATTCATTATTCAATAGGGCCCAAACTATCAAAAACCAGCGGTTTCAATGAACACACATTTCTTGGTAGAATCATGCAGGACTGAAATTTTTGATGTTTTTCTACTCCTCTCATGAGCCCAAACAAGTCTCTAAAAGCATGAGTTTGCAACTACTTTACTTTTGGAGAAAATTCAAAACATTCATTATTCAATAGGGCCCAAACTATCAAAAACCAGCGGTTTGAATGAACACACATTTCTTGGTAGAATCATGCAGGACTGAAATTTTTGATGTTTTTCTACTCCTCTCATGAGCCCAAACAAGTCTCTAAAAGCATGAGTTTGCAACTACTTTACTTTTGGAGAAAATTCAAAACATTCATTATTCAATAGAGCCCAATAGCAAAAACCAGCGTTTTGAATGAAGAATAACATTTCTTGGTAGAATCATGCAGGATTGAAATTTTTGATGGTTTTTTACTCCTCTCAACAGCCCAAACAAGTTTCTAAAAGGATGAGTTTGCAACTACTTTACTTTTGGAGAAAATTCAAAACATTCATTATTCAATAGGGCCCAAACTATCAAAAACCAGCCGTTTCAATAAACACACATGTCTTGGTAGAATCATGCAGGACTGAAATTTTTGATGTTTTTCTACTCATCTCATGAGCCCAAACAAGTCTCTAAAAGCATGAGTTTGCAACTACTTTACTTTTGGAGAAAATTCAAAACATTCATTATTCAATAGAGCCCAATAGCAAAAACCAGCGTTTTGAATGAAGAATCACATTTCTTGGTAGAATCATGCAGGATTGAAATTTTTGATGGTTTTTTACTCCTCTCAACAGCCCAAACAAGTTTCTAAAAGGATGAGTTTGCAACTACTTTACTTTTGGAGAAAATTCAAAACATTCATTATTCAATAGGGCCCAAACTATCAAAAACCAGCGGTTTGAATGAACACATTTCTTGGTAGAATCATGCAGGACTGAAATTTTTGATGTTTTTCTACTCCTCTCATGAGCCCAAACAAGTCTCTAAAAGCATGAGTTTGCAACTACTTTACTTTTGGAGAAAATTCAAAACATTCACTATTCAATAGAGCCCAATAGCAAAAATCAGGTTTTGAATGAAGAATCACATTTCTTGGTAAAATCATGCAGGATTGAAATTTTTGATGGTTTTTTACTCCTCTCAACAGCCCAAACAAGTTTCTAAAAGGATGAGTTTGCAACTACTTTACTTTTGGAGAAAATTCAAAACATTCATTATTCAATAGGGCCCAAACTATCAAAAACCAGCGGTTTGAATGAACACATTTCTTGGTAGAATCATGCAGGACTGAAATTTTTGATGTTTTTCTACTCCTCTAATGAGCCCAAACAAGTCTCTAAAAGCATGAGTTTGCAACTACTTTACTTTTGGAGAAAATTCAAAACATTCACTATTCAATAGAGCCCAATAGCAAAAACCAGGGTTTTGAATGAAGAATCACATTTCTTGGTAAAATCATGCAGGATTGAAATTTTTGATGGTTTTTTACTCCTCTCAACAGCCCAAACAAGTTTCTAAAAGGATGAGTTTGCAACTACTTTACTTTTGGAGAAAATTCAAAACATTCATTATTCAATAGGGCCCAAACTATCAAAAACCAGCGGTTTCAATGAACACACATTTCTTGGTAGAATCATGCAGGACTGAAATTTTTGATGTTTTTCTACTCCTCTCATGAGCCCAAACAAGTCTCTAAAAGCATGAGTTTGCAACTACTTTACTTTTGGAGAAAATTCAAAACATTCATTATTCAATAGAGCCCAATAGCAAAAACCAGCGTTTTGAATGAAGAATCACATTTCTTGGTAGAATCATGCAGGATTGAAATTTTTGATGGTTTTTTACTCCTCTCAACAGCCTAAACAAGTTTCTAAAAGGATGAGTTTGCAACTACTTTACTTTTGGAGAAAATTCAAAACATTCATTATTCAATAGGGCCCAAACTATCAAAAACCAGCGGTTTCAATGAACACACATTTCTTGGTAGAATCATGCAGGACTGAAATTTTTGATGTTTTTCTACTCCTCTCATGAGCCCAAACAAGTCTCTAAAAGCATGAGTTTGCAACTACTTTACTTTTGGAGAAAATTCAAAACATTCATTATTCAATAGAGCCCAATAGCAAAAACCAGCGTTTTGAATGAAGAATCACATTTCTTGGTAGAATCATGCAGGATTGAAATTTTTGATGGTTTTTTACTCCTCTCAACAGCCCAAACAAGTTTCTAAAAGGATGAGTTTGCAACTACTTTACTTTTGGAGAAAATTCAAAACATTCATTATTCAATAGGGCCCAAACTATCAAAAACCAGCGGTTTCAATGAACACACATTTCTTGGTAGAATCATGCAGGACTGAAATTTTTGATGTTTTTCTACTCCTCTCATGAGCCCAAACAAGTCTCTAAAAGCATGAGTTTGCAACTACTTTACTTTTGGAGAAAATTCAAAACATTCATTATTCAATAGGGCCCAAACTATCAAAAACAAGCGGTTTGAATCAACACACATTTCTTGGTAGAATCATGCAGGACTGAAATTTTTGATGTTTTTCTACTCCTCTCATGAGCCCAAACAAGTCTCTAAAAGCATGAGTTTGCAACTACTTTACTTTTGGAGAAAATTCAAAACATTCATTATTCAATAGAGCCCAATAGCAAAAACCAGCGTTTTGAATGAAGAATCACATTTCTTGGTAGAATCATGCAGGATTGAAATTTTTGATGGTTTTTTACTCCTCTCAACAGCCCAAACAAGTTTCTAAAAGGATGAGTTTGCAACTACTTTACTTTTGGAGAAAATTCAAAACATTCATTATTCAATAGGGCCCAAACTATCAAAAACCAGCCGTTTCAATGAACACACATGTCTTGGTAGAATCATGCAGGACTGAAATTTTTGATGTTTTTCTACTCATCTCATGAGCCCAAACAAGTCCCTAAAAGCATGAGTTTGCAACTACTTTACTTTTGGAGAAAATTCAAAACATTCATTATTCAATAGAGCCCAATAGCAAAAACCAGCGTTTTGAATGAAGAATCACATTTCTTGGTAGAATCATGCAGGATTGAAATTTTTGATGGTTTTTTACTCCTCTCAACAGCCCAAACAAGTTTCTAAAAGGATGAGTTTGCAACTACTTTACTTTTGGAGAAAATTCAAAACATTCATTATTCAATAGGGCCCAAACTGTCAAAAACCAGCGGTTTCAATGAACACACATTTCTTGGTAGAATCATGCAGAACTGAAATTTTTGATGTTTTTCTACTCCTCTCATGAGCCCAAACAAGTCTCTAAAAGCATGAGTTTGCAACTACTTTACTTTTGGAGAAAATTCAAAACATTCATTATTCAATAGGGCCCAAACTATCAAAAACCAGCGGTTTGAATGAACACACATTTCTTGGTAGAATCATGCAGGACTGAAATTTTTGATGTTTTTCTACTCCTCTCATGAGCCCAAACAAGTCTCTAAAAGCATGAGTTTGCAACTACTTTACTTTTGGAGAAAATTCAAAACATTCATTATTCAATAGAGCCCAATAGCAAAAACCAGCGTTTTGAATGAAGAATCACATTTCTTGGTAGAATCATGCAGGATTGAAATTTTTGATGGTTTTTTACTCCTCTCAACAGCCCAAACAAGTTTCTAAAAGGATGAGTTTGCAACTAATTTACTTTTGGAGAAAATTCAAAACATTCATTATTCAATAGGGCCCAAACTATCAAAAACCAGCCGTTTCAATGAACACACATGTCTTGGTAGAATCATGCAGGACTGAAATTTTTGATGTTTTTCTACTCATCTCATGAGCCCAAACAAGTCTCTAAAAGCATGAGTTTGCAACTACTTTACTTTTGGAGAAAATTCAAAACATTCATTATTCAATAGAGCCCAATAGCAAAAACCAGCGTTTTGAATGAAGAATCACATTTCTTGGTAGAATCATGCAGGATTGAAATTTTTGATGGTTTTTTACTCCTCTCAACAGCCCAAACAAGTTTCTAAAAGGAGGAGTTTGCAACTACTTTACTTTTGGAGAAAATTCAAAACATTCATTATTCAATAGGGCCCAAACTATCAAAAACCAGCCGTTTCAATGAACACACATGTCTTGGTAGAATCATGCAGGACTAAAATTTTTGATGTTTTTCTACTCATCTCATGAGCCCAAACAAGTCTCTAAAAGCATGAGTTTGCAACTACTTTACTTTTGGAGAAAATTCAAAACATTCATTATTCAATAGAGCCCAATAGCAAAAACCAGCGTTTTGAATGAAGAATCACATTTCTTGGTAGAATCATGCAGGATTGAAATTTTTGATGGTTTTTTACTCCTCTCAACAGCCCAAACAAGTTTCTAAAAGGATGAGTTTGCAACTACTTTACTTTTGGAGAAAATTCAAAACATTCATTATTCAATAGGGCCCAAACTATCAAAAACCAGCGGTTTCAATGAACACACATTTCTTGGTAGAATCATGCAGGACTGAAATTTTTGATGTTTTTCTACTCCACTCATGAGCCCAAACAAGTCTCTAAAAGCATGAGTTTGCAACTACTTTACTTTTGGAGAAAATTCAAAACATTCATTATTCAATAGGGCCCAAACTATCAAAAACCAGCGGTTTGAATCAACACACATTTCTTGGTAGAATCATGCAGGACTGAAATTTTTGATGTTTTTCTACTCCTCTCATGAGCCCAAACAAGTCTCTAAAAGCATGAGTTTGCAACTACTTTACTTTTGGAGAAAATTCAAAACATTCATTATTCAATAGAGCCCAATAGCAAAAACCAGCGTTTTGAATGAAGAATCACATTTCTTGGTAGAATCATGCAGGATTGAAATTTTTGATGGTTTTTTACTCCTCTCAACAGCCCAAACAAGTTTCTAAAAGGATGAGTTTGCAACTACTTTACTTTTGGAGAAAATTCAAAACATTCATTATTCAATAGGGCCCAAACTATCAAAAACCAGCGGTTTCAATGAACACACATTTCTTGGTAGAATCATGCAGGACTGAAATTTTTGATGTTTTTCTACTCCACTCATGAGCCCAAACAAGTCTCTAAAAGCATGAGTTTGCAACTACTCTACTTTTGGAGAAAATTCAAAACATTCATTATTCAATAGGGCCCAAACTATCAAAAACCAGCGGTTTGAATCAACACACATTTCTTGGTAGAATCATGCAGGACTGAAATATTTGATGTTTTTCTACTCCTCTCATGAGCCCAAACAAGTCTCTAAAAGCATGAGTTTGCAACTACTTTACTTTTGGAGAAAATTCAAAACATTCATTATTCAATAGAGCCCAATAGCAAAAACCAGCGTTTTGAATGAAGAATCACATTTCTTGGTAGAATCATGCAGGATTGAAATTTTTGATGGTTTTTTACTCCTCTCAACAGCCCAAACAAGTTTCTAAAAGGATGAGTTTGCAACTACTTTACTTTTGGAGAAAATTCAAAACATTCATTATTCAATAGGGCCCAAACTATCAAAAACCAGCGGTTTCAATGAACACACATTTCTTGGTAGAATCATGCAGGACTGAAATTTTTGATGTTTTTCTACTCCACTCATGAGCCCAAACAAGTCTCTAAAAGCATGAGTTTGCAACTACTTTACTTTTGGAGAAAATTCAAAACATTCATTATTCAATAGGGCCCAAACTATCAAAAACCAGCGGTTTGAATCAACACACATTTCTTGGTAGAATCATGCAGGACTGAAATTTTTGATGTTTTTCTACTCCTCTCATGAGCCCAAACAAGTCTCTAAAAGCATGAGTTTGCAACTACTTTACTTTTGGAGAAAATTCAAAACATTCATTATTCAATAGAGCCCAATAGCAAAAACCAGCGTTTTGAATGAAGAATCACATTTCTTGGTAGAATCATGCAGGATTGAAATTTTTGATGGTTTTTTACTCCTCTCAACAGCCCAAACAAGTTTCTAAAAGGATGAGTTTGCAACTACTTTACTTTTGGAGAAAATTCAAAACATTCATTATTCAATAGGGCCCAAACTATCAAAAACCAGCGGTTTCAATGAACACACATTTCTTGGTAGAATCATGCAGGACTGAAATTTTTGATGTTTTTCTACTCCACTCATGAGCCCAAACAAGTCTCTAAAAGCATGAGTTTGCAACTACTCTACTTTTGGAGAAAATTCAAAACATTCATTATTCAATAGGGCCCAAACTATCAAAAACCAGCGGTTTGAATCAACACACATTTCTTGGTAGAATCATGCAGGACTGAAATTTTTGATGTTTTTCTACTCCTCTCATGAGCCCAAACAAGTCTCTAAAAGCATGAGTTTGCAACTACTTTACTTTTGGAGAAAATTCAAAACATTCATTATTCAATAGAGCCCAATAGCAAAAACCAGCGTTTTGAATGAAGAATCACATTTCTTGGTAGAATCATGCAGGATTGAAATTTTTTATGGTTTTTTACTCCTCTCAACAGCCCAAACAAGTTTCTAAAAGGATGAGTTTGCAACTACTTTACTTTTGGAGAAAATTCAAAACATTCATTATTCATTAGGGCCCAAACTATCAAAAACCAGCGGTTTGAATGAACACACATTTCTTGGTAGAATCATGCAGGACTGAAATTTTTGATGTTTTTCTACTCCTCTCATGAGCCCAAACAAGTCTCTAAAAGCATGAGTTTGCAACTACTTTACTTTTGGAGAAAATTCAAAACATTCATTATTCAATAGAGCCCAATAGCAAAAACCAGCGTTTTGAATGAAGAATCACATTTCTTGGTAGAATCATGCAGGATTGAAATTTTTGATGGTTTTTTACTCCTCTCAACAGCCCAAACAAGTTTCTAAAAGGATGAGTTTGCAACTACTTTACTTTTGGAGAAAATTCAAAACATTCATTATTCAATAGGGCCCAAACTATCAAAAATCAGCTGTTTCAATGAACACACATGTCTTGGTAGAATCATGCAGGACTGAAATTTTTGATGTTTTTCTACTCATCTCATGAGCCCAAACAAGTCTCTAAAAGCATGAGTTTGCAACTACTTTACTTTTGGAGAAAATTCAAAACATTCATTATTCAATAGAGCCCAATAGCAAAAACCAGCGTTTTGAATGAAGAATCACATTTCTTGGTAGAATCATGCAGGATTGAAATTTTTGATGGTTTTTTACTCCTCTCAACAGCCCAAACAAGTTTCTAAAAGGATGAGTTTGCAACTACTTTACTTTTGGAGAAAATTCAAAACATTCATTATTCAATAGGGCCCAAACTATCAAAAACCAGCGGTTTCAATGAACACACATTTCTTGGTAGAATCATGCAGGACTGAAATTTTTGATGTTTTTCTACTCATCTCATGAGCCCAAACAAGTCTCTAAAAGCATGAGTTTGCAACTACTTTACTTTTGGAGAAAATTCAAAACATTCATTATTCAATAGAGCCCAATAGCAAAAACCAGCGTTTTGAATGAAGAATCACATTTCTTGGTAGAATCATGCAGGATTGAAATTTTTGATGGTTTTTTACTCCTCTCAACAGCCCAAACAAGTTTCTAAAAGGATGAGTTTGCAACTACTTTACTTTTGGAGAAAATTCAAAACATTCATTATTCAATAGGGCCCAAACTATCAAAAACCAGCGGTTTCAATGAACACACATTTCTTGGTAGAATCATGCAGGACTGAAATTTTTGATGTTTTTCTACTCCACTCATGAGCCCAAACAAGTCTCTAAAAGCATGAGTTTGCAACTACTTTACTTTTGGAGAAAATTCAAAACATTCATTATTCAATAGGGCCCAAACTATCAAAAACCAGCGGTTTGAATCAACACACATTTCTTGGTAGAATCATGCAGGACTGAAATTTTTGATGTTTTTCTACTCCTCTCATGAGCCCAAACAAGTCTCTAAAAGCATGAGTTTGCAACTACTTTACTTTTGGAGAAAATTCAAAACATTCATTATTCAATAGAGCCCAATAGCAAAAACCAGCGTTTTGAATGAAGAATCACATTTCTTGGTAGAATCATGCAGGATTGAAATTTTTGATGGTTTTTTACTCCTCTCAACAGCCCAAACAAGTTTCTAAAAGGATGAGTTTGCAACTACTTTACTTTTGGAGAAAATTCAAAACATTCATTATTCAATAGGGCCCAAACTATCAAAAACCAGCGGTTTCAATGAACACACATTTCTTGGTAGAATCATGCAGGACTGAAATTTTTGATGTTTTTCTACTCCACTCATGAGCCCAAACAAGTCTCTAAAAGCATGAGTTTGCAACTACTCTACTTTTGGAGAAAATTCAAAACATTCATTATTCAATAGGGCCCAAACTATCAAAAACCAGCGGTTTGAATCAACACACATTTCTTGGTAGAATCATGCAGGACTGAAATATTTGATGTTTTTCTACTCCTCTCATGAGCCCAAACAAGTCTCTAAAAGCATGAGTTTGCAACTACTTTACTTTTGGAGAAAATTCAAAACATTCATTATTCAATAGAGCCCAATAGCAAAAACCAGCGTTTTGAATGAAGAATCACATTTCTTGGTAGAATCATGCAGGATTGAAATTTTTGATGGTTTTTTACTCCTCTCAACAGCCCAAACAAGTTTCTAAAAGGATGAGTTTGCAACTACTTTACTTTTGGAGAAAATTCAAAACATTCATTATTCAATAGGGCCCAAACTATCAAAAACCAGCGGTTTCAATGAACACACATTTCTTGGTAGAATCATGCAGGACTGAAATTTTTGATGTTTTTCTACTCCACTCATGAGCCCAAACAAGTCTCTAAAAGCATGAGTTTGCAACTACTTTACTTTTGGAGAAAATTCAAAACATTCATTATTCAATAGGGCCCAAACTATCAAAAACCAGCGGTTTGAATCAACACACATTTCTTGGTAGAATCATGCAGGACTGAAATTTTTGATGTTTTTCTACTCCTCTCATGAGCCCAAACAAGTCTCTAAAAGCATGAGTTTGCAACTACTTTACTTTTGGAGAAAATTCAAAACATTCATTATTCAATAGAGCCCAATAGCAAAAACCAGCGTTTTGAATGAAGAATCACATTTCTTGGTAGAATCATGCAGGATTGAAATTTTTGATGGTTTTTTACTCCTCTCAACAGCCCAAACAAGTTTCTAAAAGGATGAGTTTGCAACTACTTTACTTTTGGAGAAAATTCAAAACATTCATTATTCAATAGGGCCCAAACTATCAAAAACCAGCGGTTTCAATGAACACACATTTCTTGGTAGAATCATGCAGGACTGAAATTTTTGATGTTTTTCTACTCCACTCATGAGCCCAAACAAGTCTCTAAAAGCATGAGTTTGCAACTACTCTACTTTTGGAGAAAATTCAAAACATTCATTATTCAATAGGGCCCAAACTATCAAAAACCAGCGGTTTGAATCAACACACATTTCTTGGTAGAATCATGCAGGACTGAAATTTTTGATGTTTTTCTACTCCTCTCATGAGCCCAAACAAGTCTCTAAAAGCATGAGTTTGCAACTACTTTACTTTTGGAGAAAATTCAAAACATTCATTATTCAATAGAGCCCAATAGCAAAAACCAGCGTTTTGAATGAAGAATCACATTTCTTGGTAGAATCATGCAGGATTGAAATTTTTTATGGTTTTTTACTCCTCTCAACAGCCCAAACAAGTTTCTAAAAGGATGAGTTTGCAACTACTTTACTTTTGGAGAAAATTCAAAACATTCATTATTCATTAGGGCCCAAACTATCAAAAACCAGCGGTTTGAATGAACACACATTTCTTGGTAGAATCATGCAGGACTGAAATTTTTGATGTTTTTCTACTCCTCTCATGAGCCCAAACAAGTCTCTAAAAGCATGAGTTTGCAACTACTTTACTTTTGGAGAAAATTCAAAACATTCATTATTCAATAGAGCCCAATAGCAAAAACCAGCGTTTTGAATGAAGAATCACATTTCTTGGTAGAATCATGCAGGATTGAAATTTTTGATGGTTTTTTACTCCTCTCAACAGCCCAAACAAGTTTCTAAAAGGATGAGTTTGCAACTACTTTACTTTTGGAGAAAATTCAAAACATTCATTATTCAATAGGGCCCAAACTATCAAAAATCAGCTGTTTCAATGAACACACATGTCTTGGTAGAATCATGCAGGACTGAAATTTTTGATGTTTTTCTACTCATCTCATGAGCCCAAACAAGTCTCTAAAAGCATGAGTTTGCAACTACTTTACTTTTGGAGAAAATTCAAAACATTCATTATTCAATAGAGCCCAATAGCAAAAACCAGCGTTTTGAATGAAGAATCACATTTCTTGGTAGAATCATGCAGGATTGAAATTTTTGATGGTTTTTTACTCCTCTCAACAGCCCAAACAAGTTTCTAAAAGGATGAGTTTGCAACTACTTTACTTTTGGAGAATATTCAAAACATTCATTATTCAATAGGGCCCAAACTATCAAAAACCAGCGGTTTCAATGAACACACATTTCTTGGTAGAATCATGCAGGACTGAAATTTTTGATGTTTTTCTACTCATCTCATGAGCCCAAACAAGTCTCTAAAAGCATGAGTTTGCAACTACTTTACTTTTGGAGAAAATTCAAAACATTCATTATTCAATAGAGCCCAATAGCAAAAACCAGCGTTTTGAATGAAGAATCACATTTCTTGGTAGAATCATGCAGGATTGAAATTTTTGATGGTTTTTTACTTCTCTCAACAGCCCAAACAAGTTTCTAAAAGGATGAGTTTGCAACTACTTTACTTTTGGAGAAAATTCAAAACATTCATTATTCAATAGGGCCCAAACTATCAAAAACCAGCGGTTTCAATGAACACACATTTCTTGGTAGAATCATGCAGGACTGAAATTTTTGATGTTTTTCTACTCCTCTCATGAGCCCAAACAAGTCTCTAAAAGCATGAGTTTGCAACTACTTTACTTTTGGAGAAAATTCAAAACATTCATTATTCAATAGAGCCCAATAGCAAAAACCAGCGTTTTGAATGAAGAATCACATTTCTTGGTAGAATCATGCAGGATTGAAATTTTTGATGGTTTTTTACTCCTCTCAACAGCCCAAACAAGTTTCTAAAAGGATGAGTTTGCAACTACTTTACTTTTGGAGAAAATTCAAAACATTCATTATTCAATAGGGCCCAAACTATCAAAAACCAGCGGTTTGAATGAACACATTTCTTGGTAGAATCATGCAGGACTGAAATTTTTGATGTTTTTCTACTCCTCTCATGAGCCCAAACAAGTCTCTAAAAGCATGAGTTTGCAACTACTTTACTTTTGGAGAAAATTCAAAACATTCACTATTCAATAGAGCCCAATAGCAAAAATCAGGTTTTGAATGAAGAATCAGATTTCTTGGTAAAATCATGCAGGATTGAATTTTTTGATGGTTTTTTACTCCTCTCAACAGCCCAAACAAGTTTCTAAAAGGATGAGTTTGCAACTACTTTACTTTTGGAGAAAATTCAAAACATTCATTATTCATTATTCAATAGGGCCCAAACTATCAAAAATTAGCGGTTTGAATGAACACACATTTCTTGGTAGAATCATGCAGGACTGAAATTTTTGATGTTTTTCTACTCCTCTCATGAGCCCAAACAAGTCTCTAAAAGCATGAGTTTGCAACTACTTTACTTTTGGAGAAAATTCAAAACATTCATTATTCAATAGAGCCCAATAGCAAAAACCAGCGTTTTGAATGAAGAATCACATTTCTTGGTAGAATCATGCAGGATTGAAATTTTTGATGGTTTTTTACTCCTCTCAACAGCCCAAACAAGTTTCTAAAAGGATGAGTTTGCAACTACTTTACTTTTGGAGAAAATTCAAAACATTCATTATTCAATAGGGCCCAAACTATCAAAAACCAGCGGTTTGAATGAACACATTTCTTGGTAGAATCATGCAGGACTGAAATTTTTGATGTTTTTCTACTCCTCTCATGAGCCCAAACAAGTCTCTAAAAGCATGAGTTTGCAACTACTTTACTTTTGGAGAAAATTCAAAACATTCATTATTCAATAGAGCCCAATAGCAAAAACCAGCGTTTTGAATGAAGAATCACATTTCTTGGTAGAATCATGCAGGATTGAAATTTTTGATGGTTTTTTACTCCTCTCAACAGCCCAAACAAGTTTCTAAAAGGATGAGTTTGCAACTACTTTACTTTTGGAGAAAATTCAAAACATTCATTATTCAATAGGGCCCAAACTATCAAAAACCAGCGGTTTGAATGAACACATTTCTTGGTAGAATCATGCAGGACTGAAATTTTTGATGTTTTTCTACTCCTCTCATGAGCCCAAACAAGTCTCTAAAAGCATGAGTTTGCAACTACTTTACTTTTGGAGAAAATTCAAAACATTCACTATTCAATAGAGCCCAATAGCAAAAATCAGGTTTTGAATGAAGAATCAGATTTCTTGGTAAAATCATGCAGGATTGAATTTTTTGATGGTTTTTTACTCCTCTCAACAGCCCAAACAAGTTTCTAAAAGGATGAGTTTGCAACTACTTTACTTTTGGAGAAAATTCAAAACATTCATTATTCATTATTCAATAGGGCCCAAACTATCAAAAATTAGCGGTTTGAATGAACACACATTTCTTGGTAGAATCATGCAGGACTGAAATTTTTGATGTTTTTCTACTCCTCTCATGAGCCCAAACAAGTCTCTAAAAGCATGAGTTTGCAACTACTTTACTTTTGGAGAAAATTCAAAACATTCATTATTCAATAGAGCCCAATAGCAAAAACCAGCGTTTTGAATGAAGAATCACATTTCTTGGTAGAATCATGCAGGATTGAAATTTTTGATGGTTTTTTACTCCTCTCAACAGCCCAAACAAGTTTCTAAAAGGATGAGTTTGCAACTACTTTACTTTTGGAGAAAATTCAAAACATTCATTATTCAATAGGGCCCAAACTATCAAAAACCAGCGGTTTGAATGAACACATTTCTTGGTAGAATCATGCAGGACTGAAATTTTTGATGTTTTTCTACTCCTCTCATGAGCCCAAACAAGTCTCTAAAAGCATGAGTTTGCAACTACTTTACTTTTGGAGAAAATTCAAAACATTCATTATTCAATAGAGCCCAATAGCAAAAACCAGCGTTTTGAATGAAGAATCACATTTCTTGGTAGAATCATGCAGGATTGAAATTTTTGATGGTTTTTTACTCCTCTCAACAGCCCAAACAAGTTTCTAAAAGGATGAGTTTGCAACTACTTTACTTTTGGAGAAAATTCAAAACATTCATTATTCAATAGGGCCCAAACTATCAAAAACCAGCGGTTTCAATGAACACACATTTCTTGGTAGAATCATGCAGGACTGAAATTTTTGATGTTTTTCTACTCCTCTCATGAGCCCAAACAAGTCTCTAAAAGCATGAGTTTGCAACTACTTTACTTTTGGAGAAAATTCAAAACATTCATTATTCAATAGAGCCCAATAGCAAAAACCAGCGTTTTGAATGAAGAATCACATTTCTTGGTAGAATCATGCAGGATTGAAATTTTTGATGGTTTTTTACTCCTCTCAACAGCCCAAACAAGTTTCTAAAAGGATGAGTTTGAAACTACTTTACTTTTGGAGAAAATTCAAAACATTCATTATTCAATAGGGCCCAAACTATCAAAAACCAGAGGTTTCAATGAACACACATTTCTTGGTAGAATCATGTAGGAATGAAATTTTTTATGTTTTTTTACTCCTCTCATGAGCCCAAACAAGTCTCCAAAAGCATGAGTTTGCAACTACTTTACTTTTGGAGAAAATTCAAAACATTCATTATTCAATAGAGCCCAATAGCAAAAACCAGCGTTTTGAATGAAGAAACACATTTCTTGGTAGAATCATGCAGGATTGAAATTTTTGATGGTTTTTTACTCCTCTCAACAGCCCAAACAAGTTTCTAAAAGGATGAGTTTGCAACTACTTTACTTTTGGAGAAAATTCAAAACATTCATTATTCAATAGGGCCCAAACTATCAAAAACCAGCGGTTTCAATGAACACACATTTCTTGGTAGAATCATGCAGGACTGAAATTTTTGATGTTTTTCTACTCCTCTCATGAGCCCAAACAAGTCTCTAAAAGCATGAGTTTGCAACTACTTTACTTTTGGAGAAAATTCAAAACATTCATTATTCAATAGAGCCCAATAGCAAAAACCAGCGTTTTGAATGAAGAATCACATTTCTTGGTAGAATCATGCAGGATTGAAATTTTTGATGGTTTTTTACTCCTCTCAACAGCCCAAACAAGTTTCTAAAAGGATGAGTTTGCAACTACTTTACTTTTGGAGAAAATTCAAAACATTCATTATTCAATAGGGCCCAAACTATCAAAAACCAGCGGTTTGAATGAACACATTTCTTGGTAGAATCATGCAGGACTGAAATTTTTGATGTTTTTCTACTCCTCTCATGAGCCCAAACAAGTCTCTAAAAGCATGAGTTTGCATCTACTTTACTTTTGGAGAAAATTCAAAACATTCACTATTCAATAGAGCCCAATAGCAAAAATCAGGTTTTGAATGAAGAATCACATTTCTTGGTAAAATCATGCAGGATTGAAATTTTTTATGGTTTTTTACTCCTCTCAACAGCCCAAACAAGTTTCTAAAAGGATGAGTTTGCAACTACTTTACTTTTGGAGAAAATTCAAAACATTCATTATTCATTAGGGCCCAAACTATCAAAAACCAGCGGTTTGAATGAACACACATTTCTTGGTAGAATCATGCAGGACTGAAATTTTTGATGTTTTTCTACTCCTCTCATGAGCCCAAACAAGTCTCTAAAAGCATGAGTTTGCAACTACTTTACTTTTGGAGAAAATTCAAAACATTCATTATTCAATAGAGCCCAATAGCAAAAACCAGCGTTTTGAATGAAGAATCACATTTCTTGGTAGAATCATGCAGGATTGAAATTTTTGATGGTTTTTTACTCCTCTCAACAGCCCAAACAAGTTTCTAAAAGGATGAGTTTGCAACTACTTTACTTTTGGAGAAAATTCAAAACATTCATTATTCAATAGGGCCCAAACTATCAAAAATCAGCTGTTTCAATGAACACACATGTCTTGGTAGAATCATGCAGGACTGAAATTTTTGATGTTTTTCTACTCATCTCATGAGCCCAAACAAGTCTCTAAAAGCATGAGTTTGCAACTACTTTACTTTTGGAGAAAATTCAAAACATTCATTATTCAATAGAGCCCAATAGCAAAAACCAGCGTTTTGAATGAAGAATCACATTTCTTGGTAGAATCATGCAGGATTGAAATTTTTGATGGTTTTTTACTCCTCTCAACAGCCCAAACAAGTTTCTAAAAGGATGAGTTTGCAACTACTTTACTTTTGGAGAAAATTCAAAACATTCATTATTCAATAGGGCCCAAACTATCAAAAACCAGCGGTTTCAATGAACACACATTTCTTGGTAGAATCATGCAGGACTGACATTTTTGATGTTTTTCTACTCATCTCATGAGCCCAAACAAGTCTCTAAAAGCATGAGTTTGCAACTACTTTACTTTTGGAGAAAATTCAAAACATTCATTATTCAATAGAGCCCAATAGCAAAAACCAGCGTTTTGAATGAAGAATCACATTTCTTGGTAGAATCATGCAGGATTGAAATTTTTGATGGTTTTTTACTCCTCTCAACAGCCCAAACAAGTTTCTAAAAGGATGAGTTTGCAACTACTTTACTTTTGGAGAAAATTCAAAACATTCATTATTCAATAGGGCCCAAACTATCAAAAACCAGCGGTTTCAATGAACACACATTTCTTGGTAGAATCATGCAGGACTGAAATTTTTGATGTTTTTCTACTCCTCTCATGAGCCCAAACAAGTCTCTAAAAGCATGAGTTTGCAACTACTTTACTTTTGGAGAAAATTCAAAACATTCATTATTCAATAGAGCCCAATAGCAAAAACCAGCGTTTTGAATGAAGAATCACATTTCTTGGTAGAATCATGCAGGATTGAAATTTTTGATGGTTTTTTACTCCTCTCAACAGCCCAAACAAGTTTCTAAAAGGATGAGTTTGCAACTACTTTACTTTTGGAGAAAATTCAAAACATTCATTATTCAATAGGGCCCAAACTATCAAAAACCAGCGGTTTGAATGAACACATTTCTTGGTAGAATCATGCAGGACTGAAATTTTTGATGTTTTTCTACTCCTCTCATGAGCCCAAACAAGTCTCTAAAAGCATGAGTTTGCAACTACTTTACTTTTGGAGAAAATTCAAAACATTCACTATTCAATAGAGCCCAATAGCAAAAATCAGGTTTTGAATGAAGAATCAGATTTCTTGGTAAAATCATGCAGGATTGAATTTTTTGATGGTTTTTTACTCCTCTCAACAGCCCAAACAAGTTTCTAAAAGGATGAGTTTGCAACTACTTTACTTTTGGAGAAAATTCAAAACATTCATTATTCATTATTCAATAGGGCCCAAACTATCAAAAATTAGCGGTTTGAATGAACACACATTTCTTGGTAGAATCATGCAGGACTGAAATTTTTGATGTTTTTCTACTCCTCTCATGAGCCCAAACAAGTCTCTAAAAGCATGAGTTTGCAACTACTTTACTTTTGGAGAAAATTCAAAACATTCATTATTCAATAGAGCCCAATAGCAAAAACCAGCGTTTTGAATGAAGAATCACATTTCTTGGTAGAATCATGCAGGATTGAAATTTTTGATGGTTTTTTACTCCTCTCAACAGCCCAAACAAGTTTCTAAAAGGATGAGTTTGCAACTACTTTACTTTTGGAGAAAATTCAAAACATTCATTATTCAATAGGGCCCAAACTATCAAAAACCAGCGGTTTCAATGAACACATTTCTTGGTAGAATCATGCAGGACTGACATTTTTGATGTTTTTCTACTCCTCTCATGAGCCCAAACAAGTCTCTAAAAGCATGAGTTTGCAACTACTTTACTTTTGGAGAAAATTCAAAACATTCACTATTCAATAGAGCCCAATAGCAAAAATCAGGTTTTGAATGAAGGATCACATTTCTTGGTAAAATCATGCAGGATTGAATTTTTTGATGGTTTTTTACTCCACTCAACAGCCCAAACAAGTTTCTAAAAGGATGAGTTTGCAACTACTTTACTTTTGGAGAAAATTCAAAACATTCATTATTCATTATTCAATAGGGCCCAAACTATCAAAAACCAGCGGTTTCAATGAACACACATTTCTTGGTAGAATCATGCAGGACTGAAATTTTTGATGTTTTTCTACTCCTCTCATGAGCCCAAACAAGTCTCTAAAAGCATGAGTTTGCAACTACTTTACTTTTGGAGAAAATTCAAAACATTCACTATTCAATAGAGCCCAATAGCAAAAATCAGGTTTTGAATGAAGAATCACATTTCTTGGTAAAATCATGCAGGATTGAAATTTTTTATGGTTTTTTACTCCTCTCAACAGCCCAAACAAGTTTCTAAAAGGATGAGTTTGCAACTACTTTACTTTTGGAGAAAATTCAAAACATTCATTATTCATTAGGGCCCAAACTATCAAAAACCAGCGGTTTGAATGAACACACATTTCTTGGTAGAATCATGCAGGACTGAAATTTTTGATGTTTTTCTACTCCTCTCATGAGCCCAAACAAGTCTCTAAAAGCATGAGTTTGCAACTACTTTACTTTTGGAGAAAATTCAAAACATTCATTATTCAATAGAGCCCAATAGCAAAAACCAGCGTTTTGAATGAAGAATCACATTTCTTGGTAGAATCATGCAGGATTGAAATTTTTGTTGGTTTTTTACTCCTCTCAACAGCCCAAACAAGTTTCTAAAAGGATGAGTTTGCAACTACTTTACTTTTGGAGAAAATTCAAAACATTCATTATTCAATAGGGCCCAAACTATCAAAAAACAGCGGTTTCAATGAACACACATTTCTTGGTAGAATCATGCAGGACTGAAATTTTTGATGTTTTTCTACTCCTCTCATGAGCCCAAACAAGTCTCTAAAAGCATGAGTTTGCAACTACTTTACTTTTGGAGAAAATTCAAAACATTCATTATTCAATAGAGCCCAATAGCAAAAACCAGCGTTTTGAATGAAGAATCACATTTCTTGGTAGAATCATGCAGGATTGAAATTTTTGATGGTTTTTTACTCCTCTCAACAGCCCAAACAAGTTTCTAAAAGGATGAGTTTGCAACTACTTTACTTTTGGAGAAAATTCAAAACATTCATTATTCAATAGGGCCCAAACTATCAAAAACCAGCGGTTTCAATGAACACACATTTCTTGGTAGAATCATGCAGGACTGAAATTTTTGATGTTTTTCTACTCCTCTCATGAGCCCAAACAAGTCACTAAAAGCATGAGTTTGCAACTACTTTACTTTTGGAGAAAATTCAAAACATTCATTATTCAATAGAGCCCAATAGCAAAAAACAGCGTTTTGAATGAAGAATCACATTTCTTGGTAGAATCATGCAGGATTGAAATTTTTGATGGTTTTTTACTCCTCTCAACAGCCCAAACAAGTTTCTAAAAGGATGAGTTTGCAACTACTTTACTTTTGGAGAAAATTCAAAACATTCATTATTCAATAGGGCCCAAACTATCAAAAACCAGCGGTTTGAATGAACACACATTTCTTGGTAGAATCATGCAGGACTGAAATTTTTGATGTTTTTCTACTCCTCTCATGAGCCCAAACAAGTCTCTAAAAGCATGAGCTTGCAACTACTTTACTTTTGGAGAAAATTCAAAACATTCATTATTCAATAGAGCCCAATAGCAAAAACCAGCGTTTTGAATGAAGAATCACATTTCTTGGTAGAATCATGCAGGATTGAAATTTTTGATGGTTTTTTACTCCTCTCAACAGCCCAAACAAGTTTCTAAAAGGATGAGTTTGCAACTACTTTACTTTTGGAGAAAATTCAAAACATTCATTATTCAATAGGGCCCAAACTATCGAAAACCAGCGGTTTCAATGAACACACATTTCTTGGTAGAATCATGCAGGACTGAAATTTTTCATGTTTTTCTACTCCTCTCATGAGCCCAAACAAGTCACTAAAAGCATGAGTTTGCAACTACTTTACTTTTGGAGAAAATTCAAAACATTCATTATTCAATAGAGCCCAATAGCAAAAACCAGCGTTTTGAATGAAGAATCACATTTCTTGGTAGAATCATGCAGGATTGAAATTTTTGATGGTTTTTTACTCCTCTCAACAGCCCAAACAAGTTTCTAAAAGGATGAGTTTGCAACTACTTTACTTTTGGAGAAAATTCAAAACATTCATTATTCAATAGGGCCCAAACTATCAAAAACCAGCGGTTTGAATGAACACACATTTCTTGGTAGAATCATGCAGGACTGAAATTTTTGATGTTTTTCTACTCCTCTCATGAGCCCAAACAAGTCTCTAAAAGCATGAGTTTGCAACTACTTTACTTTTGGAGAAAATTCAAAACATTCATTATTCAATAGAGCCCAATAGCAAAAACCAGCGTTTTGAATGAAGAATCACATTTCTTGGTAGAATCATGCAGGATTGAAATTTTTGATGTTTTTTTACTCCTCTCAACAGCCCAAACAAGTTTCTAAAAGGATGAGTTTGCAACTACTTTACTTTTGGAGAAAATTCAAAACATTCATTATTCAATAGGGCCCAAACTATCAAAAACCAGCGGTTTCAATGAACACACATTTCTTGGTAGAATCATGCAGGACTGAAATTTTTGATGTTTTTCTACTCCTCTCATGAGCCCAAACAAGTCTCTAAAAGCATGAGTTTGCAACTACTTTACTTTTGGAGAAAATTCAAAACATTCATTATTCAATAGAGCCCAATAGCAAAAACCAGCGTTTTGAATGAAGAATCACATTTCTTGGTAGAATCATGCAGGATTGAAATTTTTGATGGTTTTTTACTCCTCTCAACAGCCCAAACAAGTTTCTAAAAGGATGAGTTTGCAACTACTTTACTTTTGGAGAAAATTCAAAACATTCATTATTCAATAGGGCCCAAACTATCAAAAACCAGCGGTTTCAATGAACACACATTTCTTGGTAGAATCATGCAGGACTGAAATTTTTGATGTTTTTCTACTCCTCTCATGAGCCCAAACAAGTCTCTAAAAGCATGAGTTTGCAACTACTTTACTTTTGGAGAAAATTCAAAACATTCATTATTCAATAGAGCCCAATAGCAAAAACCAGCGTTTTGAATGAAGAATCACATTTCTTGGTAGAATCATGCAGGATTGAAATTTTTGATGGTTTTTTACTCCTCTCAACAGCCCAAACAAGTTTCTAAAAGGATGAGTTTGCAACTACTTTACTTTTGGAGAAAATTCAAAACATTCATTATTCAATAGGGCCCAAACTATCAAAAACCAGCCGTTTCAATGAACACACATGTCTTGGTAGAATCATGCAGGACTGAAATTTTTGATGTTTTTCTACTCATCTCATGAGCCCAAACAAGTCTCTAAAAGCATGAGTTTGCAACTACTTTACTTTTGGAGAAAATTCAAAACATTCATTATTCAATAGAGCCCAATAGCAAAAACCAGCGTTTTGAATGAAGAATCACATTTCTTGGTAGAATCATGCAGGATTGAAATTTTTGATGGTTTTTTACTCCTCTCAACAGCCCAAACAAGTTTCTAAAAGGATGAGTTTGCAACTACTTTACTTTTGGAGAAAATTCAAAACATTCATTATTCAATAGGGCCCAAACTATCAAAAACCAGCGGTTTCAATGAACACACATTTCTTGGTAGAATCATGCAGGACTGAAATTTTTGATGTTTTTCTACTCCTCTCATGAGCCCAAACAAGTCTCTAAAAGCATGAGTTTGCAACTACTTTACTTTTGGAGAAAATTCAAAACATTCATTATTCAATAGAGCCCAATAGCAAAAACCAGCGTTTTGAATGAAGAATCACATTTCTTGGTAGAATCATGCAGGATTGAAATTTTTGATGGTTTTTTACTCCTCTCAACAGCCCAAACAAGTTTCTAAAAGGATGAGTTTGCAACTACTTTACTTTTGGAGAAAATTCAAAACATTCATTATTCAATAGGGCCCAAACTATCAAAAACCAGCGGTTTCAATGAACACACATTTCTTGGTAGAATCATGCAGGACTGAAATTTTTGATGTTTTTCTACTCCTCTCATGAGCCCAAACAAGTCTCTAAAAGCATGAGTTTGCAACTACTTTACTTTTGGAGAAAATTCAAAACATTCATTATTCAATAGAGCCCAATAGCAAAAACCAGCGTTTTGAATGAAGAATCACATTTCTTGGTAGAATCATGCAGGATTGAAATTTTTGATGGTTTTTTACTCCTCTCAACAGCCCAAACAAGTTTCTAAAAGCATGAGTTTGCAACTACTTTACTTTTGGAGAAAATTCAAAACATTCATTATTCAATAGGGCCCAAACTATCAAAAACCAGCGGTTTGAATGAACACACATTTCTTGGTAGAATCATGCAGGACTGAAATTTTTGATGTTTTTCTACTCCTCTCATGAGCCCAAACAAGTCTCTAAAAGCATGAGTTTGCAACTACTTTACTTTTGGAGAAAATTCAAAACATTCATTATTCAATAGAGCCCAATAGCAAAAACCAGCGTTTTGAATGAAGAATCACATTTCTTGGTAGAATCATGCAGGATTGAAATTTTTGATGTTTTTTTACTCCTCTCAACAGCCCAAACAAGTTTCTAAAAGGATGAGTTTGCAACTACTTTACTTTTGGAGAAAATTCAAAACATTCATTATTCAATAGGGCCCAAACTATCAAAAACCAGCGGTTTCAATGAACACACATTTCTTGGTAGAATCATGCAGGACTGAAATTTTTGATGTTTTTCTACTCCTCTCATGAGCCCAAACAAGTCTCTAAAAGCATGAGTTTGCAACTACTTTACTTTTGGAGAAAATTCAAAACATTCATTATTCAATAGAGCCCAATAGCAAAAACCAGCGTTTTGAATGAAGAATCACATTTCTTGGTAGAATCATGCAGGATTGAAATTTTTGATGGTTTTTTACTCCTCTCAACAGCCCAAACAAGTTTCTAAAAGGATGAGTTTGCAACTACTTTACTTTTGGAGAAAATTCAAAACATTCATTATTCAATAGGGCCCAAACTATCAAAAACCAGCCGTTTCAATGAACACACATGTCTTGGTAGAATCATGCAGGACTGAAATTTTTGATGTTTTTCTACTCATCTCATGAGCCCAAACAAGTCTCTAAAAGCATGAGTTTGCAACTACTTTACTTTTGGAGAAAATTCAAAACATTCATTATTCAATAGAGCCCAATAGCAAAAACCAGCGTTTTGAATGAAGAATCACATTTCTTGGTAGAATCATGCAGGATTGAAATTTTTGATGGTTTTTTACTCCTCTCAACAGCCCAAACAAGTTTCTAAAAGGATGAGTTTGCAACTACTTTACTTTTGGAGAAAATTCAAAACATTCATTATTCAATAGGGCCCAAACTATCAAAAACCAGCGGTTTCAATGAACACACATTTCTTGGTAGAATCATGCAGGACTGAAATTTTTGATGTTTTTCTACTCCTCTCATGAGCCCAAACAAGTCTCTAAAAGCATGAGTTTGCAACTACTTTACTTTTGGAGAAAATTCAAAACATTCATTATTCAATAGGGCCCAAACTATCAAAAACCAGCCGTTTCAATGAACACACATGTCTTGGTAGAATCATGCAGGACTGAAATTTTTGATGTTTTTCTACTCATCTCATGAGCCCAAACAAGTCTCTAAAAGCATGAGTTTGCAACTACTTTACTTTTGGAGAAAATTCAAAACATTCATTATTCAATAGAGCCCAATAGCAAAAACCAGCGTTTTGAATGAAGAATCACATTTCTTGGTAGAATCATGCAGGATTGAAATTTTTGATGGTTTTTTACTCCTCTCAACAGCCCAAACAAGTTTCTAAAAGGATGAGTTTGCAACTACTTTACTTTTGGAGAAAATTCAAAACATTCATTATTCAATAGGGCCCAAACTATCAAAAACCAGCGGTTTCAATGAACACACATTTCTTGGTAGAATCATGCAGGACTGAAATTTTTGATGTTTTTCTACTCCTCTCATGAGCCCAAACAACTCTCTAAAAGCATGAGTTTGCAACTACTTTACTTTTGGAGAAAATTCAAAACATTCATTATTCAATAGAGCCCAATAGCAAAAACCAGCGTTTTGAATGAAGAATCACATTTCTTGGTAGAATCATGCAGGATTGAAATTTTTGATGGTTTTTTACTCCTCTCAACAGCCCAAACAAGTTTCTAAAAGGATGAGTTTGCAACTACTTTACTTTTGGAGAAAATTCAAAACATTCATTATTCAATAGGGCCCAAACTATCAAAAACCAGCGGTTTCAATGAACACACATTTCTTGGTAGAATCATGCAGGACTGAAATTTTTGATGTTTTTCTACTCCTCTCATGAGCCCAAACAAGTCTCTAAAAGCATGAGTTTGCAACTACTTTACTTTTGGAGAAAATTCAAAACATTCATTATTCAATAGAGCCCAATAGCAAAAACCAGCGTTTTGAATGAAGAATCACATTTCTTGGTAGAATCATGCAGGATTGAAATTTTTGATGGTTTTTTACTCCTCTCAACAGCCCAAACAAGTTTCTAAAAGGATGAGTTTGCAACTACTTTACTTTTGGAGAAAATTCAAAACATTCATTATTCAATAGGGCCCAAACTATCAAAAACCAGCGGTTTGAATGAACACACATTTCTTGGTAGAATCATGCAGGACTGAAATTTTTGATGTTTTTCTACTCCTCTCATGAGCCCAAACAAGTCTCTAAAAGCATGAGTTTGCAACTACTTTACTTTTGGAGAAAATTCAAAACATTCATTATTCAATAGAGCCCAATAGCAAAAACCAGCGTTTTGAATGAAGAATCACATTTCTTGGTAGAATCATGCAGGATTGAAATTTTTGATGGTTTTTTACTCCTCTCAACAGCCCAAACAAGTTTCTAAAAGGATGAGTTTGCAACTACTTTACTTTTGGAGAAAATTCAAAACATTCATTATTCAATAGGGCCCAAACTATGAAAAACCAGCGGTTTCAATGAACACACATTTCTTGGTAGAATCATGCAGGACTGAAATTTTTGATGTTTTTCTACTCCTCTCATGAGCCCAAACAAGTCTCTAAAAGCATGAGTTTGCAACTACTTTACTTTTGGAGAAAATTCAAAACATTCATTATTCAATAGAGCCCAATAGCAAAAACCAGCGTTTTGAATGAAGAATCACATTTCTTGGTAGAATCATGCAGGATTGAAATTTTTGATGGTTTTTTACTCCTCTCAACAGCCCAAACAAGTTTCTAAAAGGATGAGTTTGCAACTACTTTACTTTTGGAGAAAATTCAAAACATTCATTATTCAATAGAGCCCAAACTATCAAAAACCAGCGGTTTCAATGAACACACATTTCTTGGTAGAATCATGCAGGACTGAAATTTTTGATGTTTTTCTACTCCTCTCATGAGCCCAAACAAGTCTCTAAAAGCATGAGTTTGCAACTACTTTACTTTTGGAGAAAATTCAAAACATTCATTATTCAATAGAGCCCAATAGCAAAAACCAGCGTTTTGAATGAAGAATCACAATTCTTGGTAGAATCATGCAGGATTGAAATTTTTGATGGTTTTTTACTCCTCTCAACAGCCCAAACAAGTTTCTAAAAGGATGAGTTTGCAACTACTTTACTTTTGGAGAAAATTCAAAACATTCATTATTCAATAGGGCCCAAACTATCAAAAACCAGCGGTTTCAATGAACACACATTTCTTAGTAGAATCATGCAGGACTGAAATTTTTGATGTTTTTCTACTCCTCTCATGAGCCCAAACAAGTCTCTAAAAGCATGAGTTTGCAACTACTTTACTTTTGGAGAAAATTCAAAACATTCATTATTCAATAGAGCCCAATAGCAAAAACCAGCGTTTTGAATGAAGAATCACATTTCTTGGTAGAATCATGCAGGATTGAAATTTTTGATGGTTTTTTACTCCTCTCAACAGCCCAAACAAGTTTCTAAAAGGATGAGTTTGAAACTACTTTACTTTTGGAGAAAATTCAAAACATTCATTATTCAATAGGGCCCAAACTATCAAAAACCAGCGGTTTCAATGAACACACATTTCTTGGTAGAATCATGCAGGACTGAAATTTTTGATGTTTTTCTACTCCTCTCATGAGCCCAAACAAGTCTCTAAAAGCATGAGTTTGCAACTACTTTACTTTTGGAGAAAATTCAAAACATTCATTATTCAATAGGGCCCAAACTATCAAAAACCAGCCGTTTCAATGAACACACATGTCTTGGTAGAATCATGCAGGACTGAAATTTTTGATGTTTTTCTACTCATCTCATGAGCCCAAACAAGTCTCTAAAAGCATGAGTTTGCAACTACTTTACTTTTGGAGAAAATTCAAAACATTCATTATTCAATAGAGCCCAATAGCAAAAACCAGCGTTTTGAATGAAGAATCACATTTCTTGGTAGAATCATGCAGGATTGAAATTTTTGATGGTTTTTTACTCCTCTCAACAGCCCAAACAAGTTTCTAAAAGGATGAGTTTGCAACTACTTTACTTTTGGAGAAAATTCAAAACATTCATTATTCAATAGGGCCCAAACTATCAAAAACCAGCGGTTTCAATGAACACACATTTCTTGGTAGAATCATGCAGGACTGAAATTTTTGATGTTTTTCTACTCCTCTCATGAGCCCAAACAAGTCTCTAAAAGCATGAGTTTGCAACTACTTTACTTTTGGAGAAAATTCAAAACATTCATTATTCAATAGGGCCCAAACTATCAAAAACCAGCCGTTTCAATGAACACACATGTCTTGGTAGAATCATGCAGGACTGAAATTTTTGATGTTTTTCTACTCATCTCATGAGCCCAAACAAGTCTCTAAAAGCATGAGTTTGCAACTACTTTACTTTTGGAGAAAATTCAAAACATTCATTATTCAATAGAGCCCAATAGCAAAAACCAGCGTTTTGAATGAAGAATCACATTTCTTGGTAGAATCATGCAGGATTGAAATTTTTGATGGTTTTTTACTCCTCTCAACAGCCCAAACAAGTTTCTAAAAGGATGAGTTTGCAACTACTTTACTTTTGGAGAAAATTCAAAACATTCATTATTCAATAGGGCCCAAACTATCAAAAACCAGCGGTTTCAATGAACACACATTTCTTGGTAGAATCATGCAGGACTGAAATTTTTGATGTTTTTCTACTCCTCTCATGAGCCCAAACAACTCTCTAAAAGCATGAGTTTGCAACTACTTTACTTTTGGAGAAAATTCAAAACATTCATTATTCAATAGAGCCCAATAGCAAAAACCAGCGTTTTGAATGAAGAATCACATTTCTTGGTAGAATCATGCAGGATTGAAATTTTTGATGGTTTTTTACTCCTCTCAACAGCCCAAACAAGTTTCTAAAAGGATGAGTTTGCAACTACTTTACTTTTGGAGAAAATTCAAAACATTCATTATTCAATAGGGCCCAAACTATCAAAAACCAGCGGTTTCAATGAACACACATTTCTTGGTAGAATCATGCAGGACTGAAATTTTTGATGTTTTTCTACTCCTCTCATGAGCCCAAACAAGTCTCTAAAAGCATGAGTTTGCAACTACTTTACTTTTGGAGAAAATTCAAAACATTCATTATTCAATAGAGCCCAATAGCAAAAACCAGCGTTTTGAATGAAGAATCACATTTCTTGGTAGAATCATGCAGGATTGAAATTTTTGATGGTTTTTTACTCCTCTCAACAGCCCAAACAAGTTTCTAAAAGGATGAGTTTGCAACTACTTTACTTTTGGAGAAAATTCAAAACATTCATTATTCAATAGGGCCCAAACTATCAAAAACCAGCCGTTTCAATGAACACACATGTCTTGGTAGAATCATGCAGGACTGAAATTTTTGATGTTTTTCTACTCATCTCATGAGCCCAAACAAGTCTCTAAAAGCATGAGTTTGCAACTACTTTACTTTTGGAGAAAATTCAAAACATTCATTATTCAATAGAGCCCAATAGCAAAAACCAGCGTTTTGAATGAAGAATCACATTTCTTGGTAGAATCATGCAGGATTGAAATTTTTGATGGTTTTTTACTCCTCTCAACAGCCCAAACAAGTTTCTAAAAGGATGAGTTTGCAACTACTTTACTTTTGGAGAAAATTCAAAACATTCATTATTCAATAGGGCCCAAACTATCAAAAACCAGCGGTTTCAATGAACACACATTTCTTGGTAGAATCATGCAGGACTGAAATTTTTGATGTTTTTCTACTCCTCTCATGAGCCCAAACAAGTCTCTAAAAGCATGAGTTTGCAACTACTTTACTTTTGGAGAAAATTCAAAACATTCATTATTCAATAGGGCCCAAACTATCAAAAACCAGCCGTTTCAATGAACACACATGTCTTGGTAGAATCATGCAGGACTGAAATTTTTGATGTTTTTCTACTCATCTCATGAGCCCAAACAAGTCTCTAAAAGCATGAGTTTGCAACTACTTTACTTTTGGAGAAAATTCAAAACATTCATTATTCAATAGAGCCCAATAGCAAAAACCAGCGTTTTGAATGAAGAATCACATTTCTTGGTAGAATCATGCAGGATTGAAATTTTTGATGGTTTTTTACTCCTCTCAACAGCCCAAACAAGTTTCTAAAAGGATGAGTTTGCAACTACTTTACTTTTGGAGAAAATTCAAAACATTCATTATTCAATAGGGCCCAAACTATCAAAAACCAGCGGTTTCAATGAACACACATTTCTTGGTAGAATCATGCAGGACTGAAATTTTTGATGTTTTTCTACTCCTCTCATGAGCCCAAACAACTCTCTAAAAGCATGAGTTTGCAACTACTTTACTTTTGGAGAAAATTCAAAACATTCATTATTCAATAGAGCCCAATAGCAAAAACCAGCGTTTTGAATGAAGAATCACATTTCTTGGTAGAATCATGCAGGATTGAAATTTTTGATGGTTTTTTACTCCTCTCAACAGCCCAAACAAGTTTCTAAAAGGATGAGTTTGCAACTACTTTACTTTTGGAGAAAATTCAAAACATTCATTATTCAATAGGGCCCAAACTATCAAAAACCAGCGGTTTCAATGAACACACATTTCTTGGTAGAATCATGCAGGACTGAAATTTTTGATGTTTTTCTACTCCTCTCATGAGCCCAAACAAGTCTCTAAAAGCATGAGTTTGCAACTACTTTACTTTTGGAGAAAATTCAAAACATTCATTATTCAATAGAGCCCAATAGCAAAAACCAGCGTTTTGAATGAAGAATCACATTTCTTGGTAGAATCATGCAGGATTGAAATTTTTGATGGTTTTTTACTCCTCTCAACAGCCCAAACAAGTTTCTAAAAGGATGAGTTTGCAACTACTTTACTTTTGGAGAAAATTCAAAACATTCATTATTCAATAGGGCCCAAACTATCAAAAACCAGCGGTTTGAATGAACACACATTTCTTGGTAGAATCATGCAGGACTGAAATTTTTGATGTTTTTCTACTCCTCTCATGAGCCCAAACAAGTCTCTAAAAGCATGAGTTTGCAACTACTTTACTTTTGGAGAAAATTCAAAACATTCATTATTCAATAGAGCCCAATAGCAAAAACCAGCGTTTTGAATGAAGAATCACATTTCTTGGTAGAATCATGCAGGATTGAAATTTTTGATGGTTTTTTACTCCTCTCAACAGCCCAAACAAGTTTCTAAAAGGATGAGTTTGCAACTACTTTACTTTTGGAGAAAATTCAAAACATTCATTATTCAATAGGGCCCAAACTATGAAAAACCAGCGGTTTCAATGAACACACATTTCTTGGTAGAATCATGCAGGACTGAAATTTTTGATGTTTTTCTACTCCTCTCATGAGCCCAAACAAGTCTCTAAAAGCATGAGTTTGCAACTACTTTACTTTTGGAGAAAATTCAAAACATTCATTATTCAATAGAGCCCAATAGCAAAAACCAGCGTTTTGAATGAAGAATCACATTTCTTGGTAGAATCATGCAGGATTGAAATTTTTGATGGTTTTTTACTCCTCTCAACAGCCCAAACAAGTTTCTAAAAGGATGAGTTTGCAACTACTTTACTTTTGGAGAAAATTCAAAACATTCATTATTCAATAGAGCCCAAACTATCAAAAACCAGCGGTTTCAATGAACACACATTTCTTGGTAGAATCATGCAGGACTGAAATTTTTGATGTTTTTCTACTCCTCTCATGAGCCCAAACAAGTCTCTAAAAGCATGAGTTTGCAACTACTTTACTTTTGGAGAAAATTCAAAACATTCATTATTCAATAGAGCCCAATAGCAAAAACCAGCGTTTTGAATGAAGAATCACAATTCTTGGTAGAATCATGCAGGATTGAAATTTTTGATGGTTTTTTACTCCTCTCAACAGCCCAAACAAGTTTCTAAAAGGATGAGTTTGCAACTACTTTACTTTTGGAGAAAATTCAAAACATTCATTATTCAATAGGGCCCAAACTATCAAAAACCAGCGGTTTCAATGAACACACATTTCTTAGTAGAATCATGCAGGACTGAAATTTTTGATGTTTTTCTACTCCTCTCATGAGCCCAAACAAGTCTCTAAAAGCATGAGTTTGCAACTACTTTACTTTTGGAGAAAATTCAAAACATTCATTATTCAATAGAGCCCAATAGCAAAAACCAGCGTTTTGAATGAAGAATCACATTTCTTGGTAGAATCATGCAGGATTGAAATTTTTGATGGTTTTTTACTCCTCTCAACAGCCCAAACAAGTTTCTAAAAGGATGAGTTTGAAACTACTTTACTTTTGGAGAAAATTCAAAACATTCATTATTCAATAGGGCCCAAACTATCAAAAACCAGCGGTTTGAATGAACACACATTTCTTGGTAGAATCATGCAGGACTGAAATTTTTGATGTTTTTCTACTCCTCTCATGAGCCCAAACAAGTCTCTAAAAGCATGAGTTTGCAACTACTTTACTTTTGGAGAAAATTCAAAACATTCATTATTCAATAGAGCCCAATAGCAAAAACCAGCGTTTTGAATGAAGAATCACATTTCTTGGTAGAATCATGCAGGATTGAAATTTTTGATGGTTTTTTACTCCTCTCAACAGCCCAAACAAGTTTCTAAAAGGATGAGTTTGCAACTACTTTACTTTTGGAGAAAATTCAAAACATTCATTATTCAATAGGGCCCAAACTATGAAAAACCAGCGGTTTGAATGAACACACATTTCTTGGTAGAATCATGCAGGACTGAAATTTTTGATGTTTTTCTACTCCTCTCATGAGCCCAAACAAGTCTCTAAAAGCATGAGTTTGCAACTACTTTACTTTTGGAGAAAATTCAAAACATTCATTATTCAATAGAGCCCAATAGCAAAAACCAGCGTTTTGAATGAAGAATCACATTTCTTGGTAGAATCATGCAGGATTGAAATTTGTGATGGTTTTTTACTCCTCTCAACAGCCCAAACAAGTTTCTAAAAGGATGAGTTTGCAACTACTTTACTTTTGGAGAAAATTCAAAACATTCATTATTCAATAGGGCCCAAACTATCAAAAACCAGCGGTTTCAATGAACACACATTTCTTGGTAGAATCATGCAGGACTGAAATTTTTGATGTTTTTCTACTCCTCTCATGAGCCCAAACAAGTCTCTAAAAGCATGAGTTTGCAACTACTTTACTTTTGGAGAAAATTCAAAACATTCATTATTCAATAGAGCCCAATAGCAAAAACCAGCGTTTTGAATGAAGAATCACATTTCTTGGTAGAATCATGCAGGATTGAAATTTTTGATGGTTTTTTACTCCTCTCAACAGCCCAAACAAGTTTCTAAAAGGATGAGTTTGCAACTACTTTACTTTTGGAGAAAATTCAAAACATTCATTATTCAATAGGGCCCAAACTATCAAAAACCAGCCGTTTCAATGAACACACATGTCTTGGTAGAATCATGCAGGACTGAAATTTTTGATGTTTTTCTACTCATCTCATGAGCCCAAACAAGTCTCTAAAAGCATGAGTTTGCAACTACTTTACTTTTGGAGAAAATTCAAAACATTCATTATTCAATAGAGCCCAATAGCAAAAACCAGCGTTTTGAATGAAGAATCACATTTCTTGGTAGAATCATGCAGGATTGAAATTTTTGATGGTTTTTTACTCCTCTCAACAGCCCAAACAAGTTTCTAAAAGGATGAGTTTGCAACTACTTTACTTTTGGAGAAAATTCAAAACATTCATTATTCAATAGGGCCCAAACTATCAAAAACCAGCGGTTTCAATGAACACACATTTCTTGGTAGAATCATGCAGGACTGAAATTTTTGATGTTTTTCTACTCCTCTCATGAGCCCAAACAAGTCTCTAAAAGCATGAGTTTGCAACTACTTTACTTTTGGAGAAAATTCAAAACATTCATTATTCAATAGAGCCCAATAGCAAAAACCAGCGTTTTGAATGAAGAATCACATTTCTTGGTAGAATCATGCAGGATTGAAATTTTTGATGGTTTTTTACTCCTCTCAACAGCCCAAACAAGTTTCTAAAAGGATGAGTTTGCAACTACTTTACTTTTGGAGAAAATTCAAAACATTCATTATTCAATAGGGCCCAAACTATCAAAAACCAGCGGTTTCAATGAACACACATTTCTTGGTAGAATCATGCAGGACTGAAATTTTTGATGTTTTTCTACTCCTCTCATGAGCCCAAACAAGTCTCTAAAAGCATGAGTTTGCAACTACTTTACTTTTGGAGAAAATTCAAAACATTCATTATTCAATAGAGCCCAATAGCAAAAACCAGCGTTTTGAATGAAGAATCACATTTCTTGGTAGAATCATGCAGGATTGAAATTTTTGATGGTTTTTTACTCCTCTCAACAGCCCAAACAAGTTTCTAAAAGGATGAGTTTGCAACTACTTTACTTTTGGAGAAAATTCAAAACATTCATTATTCAATAGGGCCCAAACTATCAAAAACCAGCGGTTTGAATGAACACACATTTCTTGGTAGAATCATGCAGGACTGAAATTTTTGATGTTTTTCTACTCCTCTCATGAGCCCAAACAAGTCTCTAAAAGCATGAGTTTGCAACTACTTTACTTTTGGAGAAAATTCAAAACATTCATTATTCAATAGAGCCCAATAGCAAAAACCAGCGTTTTGAATGAAGAATCACATTTCTTGGTAGAATCATGCAGGATTGAAATTTTTGATGTTTTTTTACTCGTCTCAACAGCCCAAACAAGTTTCTAAAAGGATGAGTTTGCAACTACTTTACTTTTGGAGAAAATTCAAAACATTCATTATTCAATAGGGCCCAAACTATCAAAAACCAGCGGTTTCAATGAACACACATTTCTTGGTAGAATCATGCAGGACTGAAATTTTTGATGTTTTTCTACTCCTCTCATGAGCCCAAACAAGTCTCTAAAAGCATGAGTTTGCAACTACTTTACTTTTGGAGAAAATTCAAAACATTCATTATTCAATAGAGCCCAATAGCAAAAACCAGCGTTTTGAATGAAGAATCACATTTCTTGGTAGAATCATGCAGGATTGAAATTTTTGATGGTTTTTTACTCCTCTCAACAGCCCAAACAAGTTTCTAAAAGGATGAGTTTGCAACTACTTTACTTTTGGAGAAAATTCAAAACATTCATTATTCAATAGGGCCCAAACTATCAAAAACCAGCCGTTTCAATGAACACACATGTCTTGGTAGAATCATGCAGGACTGAAATTTTTGATGTTTTTCTACTCATCTCATGAGCCCAAACAAGTCTCTAAAAGCATGAGTTTGCAACTACTTTACTTTTGGAGAAAATTCAAAACATTCATTATTCAATAGAGCCCAATAGCAAAAACCAGCGTTTTGAATGAAGAATCACATTTCTTGGTAGAATCATGCAGGATTGAAATTTTTGATGGTTTTTTACTCCTCTCAACAGCCCAAACAAGTTTCTAAAAGGATGAGTTTGCAACTACTTTACTTTTGGAGAAAATTCAAAACATTCATTATTCAATAGGGCCCAAACTATCAAAAACCAGCGGTTTCAATGAACACACATTTCTTGGTAGAATCATGCAGGACTGAAATTTTTGATGTTTTTCTACTCCTCTCATGAGCCCAAACAAGTCTCTAAAAGCATGAGTTTGCAACTACTTTACTTTTGGAGAAAATTCAAAACATTCATTATTCAATAGGGCCCAAACTATCAAAAACCAGCCGTTTCAATGAACACACATGTCTTGGTAGAATCATGCAGGACTGAAATTTTTGATGTTTTTCTACTCATCTCATGAGCCCAAACAAGTCTCTAAAAGCATGAGTTTGCAACTACTTTACTTTTGGAGAAAATTCAAAACATTCATTATTCAATAGAGCCCAATAGCAAAAACCAGCGTTTTGAATGAAGAATCACATTTCTTGGTAGAATCATGCAGGATTGAAATTTTTGATGGTTTTTTACTCCTCTCAACAGCCCAAACAAGTTTCTAAAAGGATGAGTTTGCAACTACTTTACTTTTGGAGAAAATTCAAAACATTCATTATTCAATAGGGCCCAAACTATCAAAAACCAGCGGTTTCAATGAACACACATTTCTTGGTAGAATCATGCAGGACTGAAATTTTTGATGTTTTTCTACTCCTCTCATGAGCCCAAACAACTCTCTAAAAGCATGAGTTTGCAACTACTTTACTTTTGGAGAAAATTCAAAACATTCATTATTCAATAGAGCCCAATAGCAAAAACCAGCGTTTTGAATGAAGAATCACATTTCTTGGTAGAATCATGCAGGATTGAAATTTTTGATGGTTTTTTACTCCTCTCAACAGCCCAAACAAGTTTCTAAAAGGATGAGTTTGCAACTACTTTACTTTTGGAGAAAATTCAAAACATTCATTATTCAATAGGGCCCAAACTATCAAAAACCAGCGGTTTCAATGAACACACATTTCTTGGTAGAATCATGCAGGACTGAAATTTTTGATGTTTTTCTACTCCTCTCATGAGCCCAAACAAGTCTCTAAAAGCATGAGTTTGCAACTACTTTACTTTTGGAGAAAATTCAAAACATTCATTATTCAATAGAGCCCAATAGCAAAAACCAGCGTTTTGAATGAAGAATCACATTTCTTGGTAGAATCATGCAGGATTGAAATTTTTGATGGTTTTTTACTCCTCTCAACAGCCCAAACAAGTTTCTAAAAGGATGAGTTTGCAACTACTTTACTTTTGGAGAAAATTCAAAACATTCATTATTCAATAGGGCCCAAACTATCAAAAACCAGCGGTTTGAATGAACACACATTTCTTGGTAGAATCATGCAGGACTGAAATTTTTGATGTTTTTCTACTCCTCTCATGAGCCCAAACAAGTCTCTAAAAGCATGAGTTTGCAACTACTTTACTTTTGGAGAAAATTCAAAACATTCATTATTCAATAGAGCCCAATAGCAAAAACCAGCGTTTTGAATGAAGAATCACATTTCTTGGTAGAATCATGCAGGATTGAAATTTTTGATGGTTTTTTACTCCTCTCAACAGCCCAAACAAGTTTCTAAAAGGATGAGTTTGCAACTACTTTACTTTTGGAGAAAATTCAAAACATTCATTATTCAATAGGGCCCAAACTATGAAAAACCAGCGGTTTCAATGAACACACATTTCTTGGTAGAATCATGCAGGACTGAAATTTTTGATGTTTTTCTACTCCTCTCATGAGCCCAAACAAGTCTCTAAAAGCATGAGTTTGCAACTACTTTACTTTTGGAGAAAATTCAAAACATTCATTATTCAATAGAGCCCAATAGCAAAAACCAGCGTTTTGAATGAAGAATCACATTTCTTGGTAGAATCATGCAGGATTGAAATTTTTGATGGTTTTTTACTCCTCTCAACAGCCCAAACAAGTTTCTAAAAGGATGAGTTTGCAACTACTTTACTTTTGGAGAAAATTCAAAACATTCATTATTCAATAGAGCCCAAACTATCAAAAACCAGCGGTTTCAATGAACACACATTTCTTGGTAGAATCATGCAGGACTGAAATTTTTGATGTTTTTCTACTCCTCTCATGAGCCCAAACAAGTCTCTAAAAGCATGAGTTTGCAACTACTTTACTTTTGGAGAAAATTCAAAACATTCATTATTCAATAGAGCCCAATAGCAAAAACCAGCGTTTTGAATGAAGAATCACAATTCTTGGTAGAATCATGCAGGATTGAAATTTTTGATGGTTTTTTACTCCTCTCAACAGCCCAAACAAGTTTCTAAAAGGATGAGTTTGCAACTACTTTACTTTTGGAGAAAATTCAAAACATTCATTATTCAATAGGGCCCAAACTATCAAAAACCAGCGGTTTCAATGAACACACATTTCTTAGTAGAATCATGCAGGACTGAAATTTTTGATGTTTTTCTACTCCTCTCATGAGCCCAAACAAGTCTCTAAAAGCATGAGTTTGCAACTACTTTACTTTTGGAGAAAATTCAAAACATTCATTATTCAATAGAGCCCAATAGCAAAAACCAGCGTTTTGAATGAAGAATCACATTTCTTGGTAGAATCATGCAGGATTGAAATTTTTGATGGTTTTTTACTCCTCACAACAGCCCAAACAAGTTTCTAAAAGGATGAGTTTGAAACTACTTTACTTTTGGAGAAAATTCAAAACATTCATTATTCAATAGGGCCCAAACTATCAAAAACCAGCGGTTTCAATGAACACACATTTCTTGGTAGAATCATGCAGGACTGAAATTTTTGATGTTTTTCTACTCCTCTCATGAGCCCAAACAAGTCTCTAAAAGCATGAGTTTGCAACTACTTTACTTTTGGAGAAAATTCAAAACATTCATTATTCAATAGGGCCCAAACTATCAAAAACCAGCCGTTTCAATGAACACACATGTCTTGGTAGAATCATGCAGGACTGAAATTTTTGATGTTTTTCTACTCATCTCATGAGCCCAAACAAGTCTCTAAAAGCATGAGTTTGCAACTACTTTACTTTTGGAGAAAATTCAAAACATTCATTATTCAATAGAGCCCAATAGCAAAAACCAGCGTTTTGAATGAAGAATCACATTTCTTGGTAGAATCATGCAGGATTGAAATTTTTGATGGTTTTTTACTCCTCTCAACAGCCCAAACAAGTTTCTAAAAGGATGAGTTTGCAACTACTTTACTTTTGGAGAAAATTCAAAACATTCATTATTCAATAGGGCCCAAACTATCAAAAACCAGCGGTTTCAATGAACACACATTTCTTGGTAGAATCATGCAGGACTGAAATTTTTGATGTTTTTCTACTCCTCTCATGAGCCCAAACAACTCTCTAAAAGCATGAGTTTGCAACTACTTTACTTTTGGAGAAAATTCAAAACATTCATTATTCAATAGAGCCCAATAGCAAAAACCAGCGTTTTGAATGAAGAATCACATTTCTTGGTAGAATCATGCAGGATTGAAATTTTTGATGGTTTTTTACTCCTCTCAACAGCCCAAACAAGTTTCTAAAAGGATGAGTTTGCAACTACTTTACTTTTGGAGAAAATTCAAAACATTCATTATTCAATAGGGCCCAAACTATCAAAAACCAGCGGTTTCAATGAACACACATTTCTTGGTAGAATCATGCAGGACTGAAATTTTTGATGTTTTTCTACTCCTCTCATGAGCCCAAACAAGTCTCTAAAAGCATGAGTTTGCAACTACTTTACTTTTGGAGAAAATTCAAAACATTCATTATTCAATAGAGCCCAATAGCAAAAACCAGCGTTTTGAATGAAGAATCACATTTCTTGGTAGAATCATGCAGGATTGAAATTTTTGATGGTTTTTTACTCCTCTCAACAGCCCAAACAAGTTTCTAAAAGGATGAGTTTGCAACTACTTTACTTTTGGAGAAAATTCAAAACATTCATTATTCAATAGGGCCCAAACTATCAAAAACCAGCGGTTTGAATGAACACACATTTCTTGGTAGAATCATGCAGGACTGAAATTTTTGATGTTTTTCTACTCCTCTCATGAGCCCAAACAAGTCTCTAAAAGCATGAGTTTGCAACTACTTTACTTTTGGAGAAAATTCAAAACATTCATTATTCAATAGAGCCCAATAGCAAAAACCAGCGTTTTGAATGAAGAATCACATTTCTTGGTAGAATCATGCAGGATTGAAATTTTTGATGGTTTTTTACTCCTCTCAACAGCCCAAACAAGTTTCTAAAAGGATGAGTTTGCAACTACTTTACTTTTGGAGAAAATTCAAAACATTCATTATTCAATAGGGCCCAAACTATGAAAAACCAGCGGTTTCAATGAACACACATTTCTTGGTAGAATCATGCAGGACTGAAATTTTTGATGTTTTTCTACTCCTCTCATGAGCCCAAACAAGTCTCTAAAAGCATGAGTTTGCAACTACTTTACTTTTGGAGAAAATTCAAAACATTCATTATTCAATAGAGCCCAATAGCAAAAACCAGCGTTTTGAATGAAGAATCACATTTCTTGGTAGAATCATGCAGGATTGAAATTTTTGATGGTTTTTTACTCCTCTCAACAGCCCAAACAAGTTTCTAAAAGGATGAGTTTGCAACTACTTTACTTTTGGAGAAAATTCAAAACATTCATTATTCAATAGAGCCCAAACTATCAAAAACCAGCGGTTTCAATGAACACACATTTCTTGGTAGAATCATGCAGGACTGAAATTTTTGATGTTTTTCTACTCCTCTCATGAGCCCAAACAAGTCTCTAAAAGCATGAGTTTGCAACTACTTTACTTTTGGAGAAAATTCAAAACATTCATTATTCAATAGAGCCCAATAGCAAAAACCAGCGTTTTGAATGAAGAATCACAATTCTTGGTAGAATCATGCAGGATTGAAATTTTTGATGGTTTTTTACTCCTCTCAACAGCCCAAACAAGTTTCTAAAAGGATGAGTTTGCAACTACTTTACTTTTGGAGAAAATTCAAAACATTCATTATTCAATAGGGCCCAAACTATCAAAAACCAGCGGTTTCAATGAACACACATTTCTTAGTAGAATCATGCAGGACTGAAATTTTTGATGTTTTTCTACTCCTCTCATGAGCCCAAACAAGTCTCTAAAAGCATGAGTTTGCAACTACTTTACTTTTGGAGAAAATTCAAAACATTCATTATTCAATAGAGCCCAATAGCAAAAACCAGCGTTTTGAATGAAGAATCACATTTCTTGGTAGAATCATGCAGGATTGAAATTTTTGATGGTTTTTTACTCCTCTCAACAGCCCAAACAAGTTTCTAAAAGGATGAGTTTGAAACTACTTTACTTTTGGAGAAAATTCAAAACATTCATTATTCAATAGGGCCCAAACTATCAAAAACCAGCGGTTTCAATGAACACACATTTCTTGGTAGAATCATGCAGGACTGAAATTTTTGATGTTTTTCTACTCCTCTCATGAGCCCAAACAAGTCTCTAAAAGCATGAGTTTGCAACTACTTTACTTTTGGAGAAAATTCAAAACATTCATTATTCAATAGGGCCCAAACTATCAAAAACCAGCCGTTTCAATGAACACACATGTCTTGGTAGAATCATGCAGGACTGAAATTTTTGATGTTTTTCTACTCATCTCATGAGCCCAAACAAGTCTCTAAAAGCATGAGTTTGCAACTACTTTACTTTTGGAGAAAATTCAAAACATTCATTATTCAATAGAGCCCAATAGCAAAAACCAGCGTTTTGAATGAAGAATCACATTTCTTGGTAGAATCATGCAGGATTGAAATTTTTGATGGTTTTTTACTCCTCTCAACAGCCCAAACAAGTTTCTAAAAGGATGAGTTTGCAACTACTTTACTTTTGGAGAAAATTCAAAACATTCATTATTCAATAGGGCCCAAACTATCAAAAACCAGCGGTTTCAATGAACACACATTTCTTGGTAGAATCATGCAGGACTGAAATTTTTGATGTTTTTCTACTCCTCTCATGAGCCCAAACAAGTCTCTAAAAGCATGAGTTTGCAACTACTTTACTTTTGGAGAAAATTCAAAACATTCATTATTCAATAGAGCCCAATAGCAAAAACCAGCGTTTTGAATGAAGAATCACATTTCTTGGTAGAATCATGCAGGATTGAAATTTTTGATGGTTTTTTACTCCTCTCAACAGCCCAAACAAGTTTCTAAAAGGATGAGTTTGCAACTACTTTACTTTTGGAGAAAATTCAAAACATTCATTATTCAATAGGGCCCAAACTATCAAAAACCAGCCGTTTCAATGAACACACATGTCTTGGTAGAATCATGCAGGACTGAAATTTTTGATGTTTTTCTACTCATCTCATGAGCCCAAACAAGTCTCTAAAAGCATGAGTTTGCAACTACTTTACTTTTGGAGAAAATTCAAAACATTCATTATTCAATAGAGCCCAATAGCAAAAACCAGCGTTTTGAATGAAGAATCACATTTCTTGGTAGAATCATGCAGGATTGAAATTTTTGATGGTTTTTTACTCCTCTCAACAGCCCAAACAAGTTTCTAAAAGGATGAGTTTGCAACTACTTTACTTTTGGAGAAAATTCAAAACATTCATTATTCAATAGGGCCCAAACTATCAAAAACCAGCGGTTTCAATGAACACACATTTCTTGGTAGAATCATGCAGGACTGAAATTTTTGATGTTTTTCTACTCCTCTCATGAGCCCAAACAAGTCTCTAAAAGCATGAGTTTGCAACTACTTTACTTTTGGAGAAAATTCAAAACATTCATTATTCAATAGGGCCCAAACTATCAAAAACCAGCCGTTTCAATGAACACACATGTCTTGGTAGAATCATGCAGGACTGAAATTTTTGATGTTTTTCTACTCATCTCATGAGCCCAAACAAGTCTCTAAAAGCATGAGTTTGCAACTACTTTACTTTTGGAGAAAATTCAAAACATTCATTATTCAATAGAGCCCAATAGCAAAAACCAGCGTTTTGAATGAAGAATCACATTTCTTGGTAGAATCATGCAGGATTGAAATTTTTGATGGTTTTTTACTCCTCTCAACAGCCCAAACAAGTTTCTAAAAGGATGAGTTTGCAACTACTTTACTTTTGGAGAAAATTCAAAACATTCATTATTCAATAGGGCCCAAACTATCAAAAACCAGCGGTTTCAATGAACACACATTTCTTGGTAGAATCATGCAGGACTGAAATTTTTGATGTTTTTCTACTCCTCTCATGAGCCCAAACAACTCTCTAAAAGCATGAGTTTGCAACTACTTTACTTTTGGAGAAAATTCAAAACATTCATTATTCAATAGAGCCCAATAGCAAAAACCAGCGTTTTGAATGAAGAATCACATTTCTTGGTAGAATCATGCAGGATTGAAATTTTTGATGGTTTTTTACTCCTCTCAACAGCCCAAACAAGTTTCTAAAAGGATGAGTTTGCAACTACTTTACTTTTGGAGAAAATTCAAAACATTCATTATTCAATAGGGCCCAAACTATCAAAAACCAGCGGTTTCAATGAACACACATTTCTTGGTAGAATCATGCAGGACTGAAATTTTTGATGTTTTTCTACTCCTCTCATGAGCCCAAACAAGTCTCTAAAAGCATGAGTTTGCAACTACTTTACTTTTGGAGAAAATTCAAAACATTCATTATTCAATAGAGCCCAATAGCAAAAACCAGCGTTTTGAATGAAGAATCACATTTCTTGGTAGAATCATGCAGGATTGAAATTTTTGATGGTTTTTTACTCCTCTCAACAGCCCAAACAAGTTTCTAAAAGGATGAGTTTGCAACTACTTTACTTTTGGAGAAAATTCAAAACATTCATTATTCAATAGGGCCCAAACTATCAAAAACCAGCGGTTTGAATGAACACACATTTCTTGGTAGAATCATGCAGGACTGAAATTTTTGATGTTTTTCTACTCCTCTCATGAGCCCAAACAAGTCTCTAAAAGCATGAGTTTGCAACTACTTTACTTTTGGAGAAAATTCAAAACATTCATTATTCAATAGAGCCCAATAGCAAAAACCAGCGTTTTGAATGAAGAATCACATTTCTTGGTAGAATCATGCAGGATTGAAATTTTTGATGGTTTTTTACTCCTCTCAACAGCCCAAACAAGTTTCTAAAAGGATGAGTTTGCAACTACTTTACTTTTGGAGAAAATTCAAAACATTCATTATTCAATAGAGCCCAAACTATCAAAAACCAGCGGTTTCAATGAACACACATTTCTTGGTAGAATCATGCAGGACTGAAATTTTTGATGTTTTTCTACTCCTCTCATGAGCCCAAACAAGTCTCTAAAAGCATGAGTTTGCAACTACTTTACTTTTGGAGAAAATTCAAAACATTCATTATTCAATAGAGCCCAATAGCAAAAACCAGCGTTTTGAATGAAGAATCACAATTCTTGGTAGAATCATGCAGGATTGAAATTTTTGATGGTTTTTTACTCCTCTCAACAGCCCAAACAAGTTTCTAAAAGGATGAGTTTGCAAATACTTTACTTTTGGAGAAAATTCAAAACATTCATTATTCAATAGGGCCCAAACTATCAAAAACCAGCGGTTTCAATGAACACACATTTCTTAGTAGAATCATGCAGGACTGAAATTTTTGATGTTTTTCTACTCCTCTCATGAGCCCAAACAAGTCTCTAAAAGCATGAGTTTGCAACTACTTTACTTTTGGAGAAAATTCAAAACATTCATTATTCAATAGAGCCCAATAGCAAAAACCAGCGTTTTGAATGAAGAATCACATTTCTTGGTAGAATCATGCAGGATTGAAATTTTTGATGGTTTTTTACTCCTCTCAACAGCCCAAACAAGTTTCTAAAAGGATGAGTTTGAAACTACTTTACTTTTGGAGAAAATTCAAAACATTCATTATTCAATAGGGCCCAAACTATCAAAAACCAGCGGTTTCAATGAACACACATTTCTTGGTAGAATCATGCAGGACTGAAATTTTTGATGTTTTTCTACTCCTCTCATGAGCCCAAACAAGTCTCTAAAAGCATGAGTTTGCAACTACTTTACTTTTGGAGAAAATTCAAAACATTCATTATTCAATAGGGCCCAAACTATCAAAAACCAGCCGTTTCAATGAACACACATGTCTTGGTAGAATCATGCAGGACTGAAATTTTTGATGTTTTTCTACTCATCTCATGAGCCCAAACAAGTCTCTAAAAGCATGAGTTTGCAACTACTTTACTTTTGGAGAAAATTCAAAACATTCATTATTCAATAGAGCCCAATAGCAAAAACCAGCGTTTTGAATGAAGAATCACATTTCTTGGTAGAATCATGCAGGATTGAAATTTTTGATGGTTTTTTACTCCTCTCAACAGCCCAAACAAGTTTCTAAAAGGATGAGTTTGCAACTACTTTACTTTTGGAGAAAATTCAAAACATTCATTATTCAATAGGGCCCAAACTATCAAAAACCAGCGGTTTCAATGAACACACATTTCTTGGTAGAATCATGCAGGACTGAAATTTTTGATGTTTTTCTACTCCTCTCATGAGCCCAAACAAGTCTCTAAAAGCATGAGTTTGCAACTACGTTACTTTTGGAGAAAATTCAAAACATTCATTATTCAATAGAGCCCAATAGCAAAAACCAGCGTTTTGAATGAAGAATCACATTTCTTGGTAGAATCATGCAGGATTGAAATTTTTGATGGTTTTTTACTCCTCTCAACAGCCCAAACAAGTTTCTAAAAGGATGAGTTTGCAACTACTTTACTTTTGGAGAAAATTCAAAACATTCATTATTCAATAGGGCCCAAACTATCAAAAACCAGCGGTTTCAATGAACACACATTTCTTGGTAGAATCATGCAGGACTGAAATTTTTGATGTTTTTCTACTCCTCTCATGAGCCCAAACAAGTCTCTAAAAGCATGAGTTTGCAACTACTTTACTTTTGGAGAAAATTCAAAACATTCATTATTCAATAGAGCCCAATAGCAAAAACCAGCGTTTTGAATGAAGAATCACATTTCTTGGTAGAATCATGCAGGATTGAAATTTTTGATGGTTTTTTACTCCTCTCAACAGCCCAAACAAGTTTCTAAAAGGATGAGTTTGCAACTACTTTACTTTTGGAGAAAATTCAAAACATTCATTATTCAATAGGGCCCAAACTATCAAAAACCAGCGGTTTGAATGAACACACATTTCTTGGTAGAATCATGCAGGACTGAAATTTTTGATGTTTTTCTACTCCTCTCATGAGCCCAAACAAGTCTCTAAAAGCATGAGTTTGCAACTACTTTACTTTTGGAGAAAATTCAAAACATTCATTATTCAATAGAGCCCAATAGCAAAAACCAGCGTTTTGAATGAAGAATCACATTTCTTGGTAGAATCATGCAGGATTGAAATTTTTGATGGTTTTTTACTCCTCTCAACAGCCCAAACAAGTTTCTAAAAGGATGAGTTTGCAACTACTTTACTTTTGGAGAAAATTCAAAACATTCATTATTCAATAGGGCCCAAACTATGAAAAACCAGCGGTTTGAATGAACACACATTTCTTGGTAGAATCATGCAGGACTGAAATTTTTGATGTTTTTCTACTCCTCTCATGAGCCCAAACAAGTCTCTAAAAGCATGAGTTTGCAACTACTTTACTTTTGGAGAAAATTCAAAACATTCATTATTCAATAGAGCCCAATAGCAAAAACCAGCGTTTTGAATGAAGAATCACATTTCTTGGTAGAATCATGCAGGATTGAAATTTGTGATGGTTTTTTACTCCTCTCAACAGCCCAAACAAGTTTCTAAAAGGATGAGTTTGCAACTACTTTACTTTTGGAGAAAATTCAAAACATTCATTATTCAATAGGGCCCAAACTATCAAAAACCAGCGGTTTCAATGAACACACATTTCTTGGTAGAATCATGCAGGACTGAAATTTTTGATGTTTTTCTACTCCTCTCATGAGCCCAAACAAGTCTCTAAAAGCATGAGTTTGCAACTACTTTACTTTTGGAGAAAATTCAAAACATTCATTATTCAATAGAGCCCAATAGCAAAAACCAGCGTTTTGAATGAAGAATCACATTTCTTGGTAGAATCATGCAGGATTGAAATTTTTGATGGTTTTTTACTCCTCTCAACAGCCCAAACAAGTTTCTAAAAGGATGAGTTTGCAACTACTTTACTTTTGGAGAAAATTCAAAACATTCATTATTCAATAGGGCCCAAACTATCAAAAACCAGCCGTTTCAATGAACACACATGTCTTGGTAGAATCATGCAGGACTGAAATTTTTGATGTTTTTCTACTCATCTCATGAGCCCAAACAAGTCTCTAAAAGCATGAGTTTGCAACTACTTTACTTTTGGAGAAAATTCAAAACATTCATTATTCAATAGAGCCCAATAGCAAAAACCAGCGTTTTGAATGAAGAATCACATTTCTTGGTAGAATCATGCAGGATTGAAATTTTTGATGGTTTTTTACTCCTCTCAACAGCCCAAACAAGTTTCTAAAAGGATGAGTTTGCAACTACTTTACTTTTGGAGAAAATTCAAAACATTCATTATTCAATAGGGCCCAAACTATCAAAAACCAGCGGTTTCAATGAACACACATTTCTTGGTAGAATCATGCAGGACTGAAATTTTTGATGTTTTTCTACTCCTCTCATGAGCCCAAACAAGTCTCTAAAAGCATGAGTTTGCAACTACTTTACTTTTGGAGAAAATTCAAAACATTCATTATTCAATAGAGCCCAATAGCAAAAACCAGCGTTTTGAATGAAGAATCACATTTCTTGGTAGAATCATGCAGGATTGAAATTTTTGATGGTTTTTTACTCCTCTCAACAGCCCAAACAAGTTTCTAAAAGGATGAGTTTGCAACTACTTTACTTTTGGAGAAAATTCAAAACATTCATTATTCAATAGGGCCCAAACTATCAAAAACCAGCGGTTTCAATGAACACACATTTCTTGGTAGAATCATGCAGGACTGAAATTTTTGATGTTTTTCTACTCCTCTCATGAGCCCAAACAAGTCTCTAAAAGCATGAGTTTGCAACTACTTTACTTTTGGAGAAAATTCAAAACATTCATTATTCAATAGAGCCCAATAGCAAAAACCAGCGTTTTGAATGAAGAATCACATTTCTTGGTAGAATCATGCAGGATTGAAATTTTTGATGGTTTTTTACTCCTCTCAACAGCCCAAACAAGTTTCTAAAAGGATGAGTTTGCAACTACTTTACTTTTGGAGAAAATTCAAAACATTCATTATTCAATAGGGCCCAAACTATCAAAAACCAGCGGTTTGAATGAACACACATTTCTTGGTAGAATCATGCAGGACTGAAATTTTTGATGTTTTTCTACTCCTCTCATGAGCCCAAACAAGTCTCTAAAAGCATGAGTTTGCAACTACTTTACTTTTGGAGAAAATTCAAAACATTCATTATTCAATAGAGCCCAATAGCAAAAACCAGCGTTTTGAATGAAGAATCACATTTCTTGGTAGAATCATGCAGGATTGAAATTTTTGATGTTTTTTTACTCCTCTCAACAGCCCAAACAAGTTTCTAAAAGGATGAGTTTGCAACTACTTTACTTTTGGAGAAAATTCAAAACATTCATTATTCAATAGGGCCCAAACTATCAAAAACCAGCGGTTTCAATGAACACACATTTCTTGGTAGAATCATGCAGGACTGAAATTTTTGATGTTTTTCTACTCCTCTCATGAGCCCAAACAAGTCTCTAAAAGCATGAGTTTGCAACTACTTTACTTTTGGAGAAAATTCAAAACATTCATTATTCAATAGAGCCCAATAGCAAAAACCAGCGTTTTGAATGAAGAATCACATTTCTTGGTAGAATCATGCAGGATTGAAATTTTTGATGGTTTTTTACTCCTCTCAACAGCCCAAACAAGTTTCTAAAAGGATGAGTTTGCAACTACTTTACTTTTGGAGAAAATTCAAAACATTCATTATTCAATAGGGCCCAAACTATCAAAAACCAGCCGTTTCAATGAACACACATGTCTTGGTAGAATCATGCAGGACTGAAATTTTTGATGTTTTTCTACTCATCTCATGAGCCCAAACAAGTCTCTAAAAGCATGAGTTTGCAACTACTTTACTTTTGGAGAAAATTCAAAACATTCATTATTCAATAGAGCCCAATAGCAAAAACCAGCGTTTTGAATGAAGAATCACATTTCTTGGTAGAATCATGCAGGATTGAAATTTTTGATGGTTTTTTACTCCTCTCAACAGCCCAAACAAGTTTCTAAAAGGATGAGTTTGCAACTACTTTACTTTTGGAGAAAATTCAAAACATTCATTATTCAATAGGGCCCAAACTATCAAAAACCAGCGGTTTCAATGAACACACATTTCTTGGTAGAATCATGCAGGACTGAAATTTTTGATGTTTTTCTACTCCTCTCATGAGCCCAAACAAGTCTCTAAAAGCATGAGTTTGCAACTACTTTACTTTTGGAGAAAATTCAAAACATTCATTATTCAATAGGGCCCAAACTATCAAAAACCAGCCGTTTCAATGAACACACATGTCTTGGTAGAATCATGCAGGACTGAAATTTTTGATGTTTTTCTACTCATCTCATGAGCCCAAACAAGTCTCTAAAAGCATGAGTTTGCAACTACTTTACTTTTGGAGAAAATTCAAAACATTCATTATTCAATAGAGCCCAATAGCAAAAACCAGCGTTTTGAATGAAGAATCACATTTCTTGGTAGAATCATGCAGGATTGAAATTTTTGATGGTTTTTTACTCCTCTCAACAGCCCAAACAAGTTTCTAAAAGGATGAGTTTGCAACTACTTTACTTTTGGAGAAAATTCAAAACATTCATTATTCAATAGGGCCCAAACTATCAAAAACCAGCGGTTTCAATGAACACACATTTCTTGGTAGAATCATGCAGGACTGAAATTTTTGATGTTTTTCTACTCCTCTCATGAGCCCAAACAACTCTCTAAAAGCATGAGTTTGCAACTACTTTACTTTTGGAGAAAATTCAAAACATTCATTATTCAATAGAGCCCAATAGCAAAAACCAGCGTTTTGAATGAAGAATCACATTTCTTGGTAGAATCATGCAGGATTGAAATTTTTGATGGTTTTTTACTCCTCTCAACAGCCCAAACAAGTTTCTAAAAGGATGAGTTTGCAACTACTTTACTTTTGGAGAAAATTCAAAACATTCATTATTCAATAGGGCCCAAACTATCAAAAACCAGCGGTTTCAATGAACACACATTTCTTGGTAGAATCATGCAGGACTGAAATTTTTGATGTTTTTCTACTCCTCTCATGAGCCCAAACAAGTCTCTAAAAGCATGAGTTTGCAACTACTTTACTTTTGGAGAAAATTCAAAACATTCATTATTCAATAGAGCCCAATAGCAAAAACCAGCGTTTTGAATGAAGAATCACATTTCTTGGTAGAATCATGCAGGATTGAAATTTTTGATGGTTTTTTACTCCTCTCAACAGCCCAAACAAGTTTCTAAAAGGATGAGTTTGCAACTACTTTACTTTTGGAGAAAATTCAAAACATTCATTATTCAATAGGGCCCAAACTATCAAAAACCAGCGGTTTCAATGAACACACATTTCTTGGTAGAATCATGCAGGACTGAAATTTTTGATGTTTTTCTACTCCTCTCATGAGCCCAAACAAGTCTCTAAAAGCATGA